>NW_028123486.1:0-413417 GCF_965194805.1 Balaenoptera borealis | reverse complement strand
GGCTGAGTGATATTCTATTATACATAAGGACTAATACTTCTTTATCCATTTTTTTCTTTCCTGGGATATTTACGTTGTAACAAAGTGGAGGTTCTTGTCAACAGAGCAGCCCTAAACTTTGGGGTGCCTGTGTCTTGCTGATTTTTAGTTTTCCCAATTTATACGCCCATGAGTGGAAGTGTCCTATGCTCTCTAAGCTGAATTTTTTAGATGTTTCAGGACACACCGTACAGTTCTCCAGAGTGGCTGTTGGCAATTTACATCCCGCCCATCAGCGTAGCAAGGCTCCCGTTTCTCCATGGCCTGTCCTGCATTTCTGGTTTTGATACTTTATTCAGCATGGCCCTTTTGACCGATGGGAAGCGAGACTTCTTTGTAGCGCTGATTTGTCTTTCCAGGTTGCTTGGTTGGCCAAAAAGGGCGTATGCGTTTTTTCCTGAATATATTCAGGAAAAAACGCATACGCCCTTTTTGGCCAAGGGCATCATGGTCGAGGTATTGCCGCTTTTCCTGTGCTTTCAAGGCGATTCGAATCTACCTCCTGAAATCTGTTTCCTGCAATTCTGCCTTGCTTTCAAAACTTCTTCGTTGCCTTCCCTCAATATATTTGTGGACGAGAGTTATCATTTATAACTCTGCAGGTTTGTGAATTGCAGTGCCCCTGAGCTCCATTTTTCAACTCGCTTTCTTGGGAGCTGGCTGCTAAAGCACAGGATTGCTTCAGGCTCTATTCTGGTCCCGAGCGGCAGGCTGAGCCTGTGGTTAATTCTTCTTCCTGATGGGAAAATAGAGTGACCTGTGCCTGTCCCAACACCTAGAGCTAGTGTCTCATTGGTTCCCCCTCTTCCCGTTCATCCTCAGGACAAATTGCAACCTGTACGGAACAGGAGGTTAAAGGTGCTGATTCTCCAAGGAGGGAGATTGCTAGTAAAGCAGCTGGAATGGAGAACCCGAGCACAAGGAGTTGAGAAATGAGGTGCGATTTAGAAACCTTTCCCGATCACACGGTGCACCATCTTCTGGGTTTCTCATGCATGTTTTCGAAGTGGGAAGATGCCCTTGAACCTGGAGATTCGGGACCCATGGGATGGGAACCACGCAGTATTACTTTAAAGGGTCTGCGTTTGCTCACCCAACCTCACGAAACCTCTCAGCCCCAAGAGTGTCCACCCTTATGTCTCAATCAGCTGTGGGTCTATATATGGTCAATCCAGGTGGCATCACAGCCCCTGAACGAATTTAGTAAGAATTTCTTTCTCTTTCACTGTCTTTGTTTCACGGGTTTTTAAAAGTGATTGATTTTTATAAAGGGGTTTAGCTGCTTTTCACTGCTGTGTTTATGCCGCTTTACACCCACTTGACTCACTTACAGAGAGATATCAATACATAGGTTTTGAGATTCTTACTAGTCAGATATATTCTTGGGCGGTTAATAGGGGGTGTTGAGTCCAGGTCACTGAGGAAGGAGTAGGTCGTGTCTATTACATATTGGGTTTATGGAACGGTATCTGAGCTAATTTGAAACCCTTCTTTTATGCATCACCCCACCTCACCTTTCCCGTTAAGCAGCCATAGTGTGTTTTCTAAACGTGTGCCTCTGTTCTGTTTTGTAATTTAGTTCAAGGTCGCAGTTTTTACATTCCCTCTATAAGTGATATCTTATGATAAGTGTCTTTTTCTGTGTGACTTATTTCACTTAGAATCGTCGTACCTAAATCCACTCATCATGCTGCTACTAGACTTATGACGTTGATTTCATGGCTGAGTGATATTCTATTATATATAAGGACTAATACTTCTTCATCCATTTTTTTCTTTCCTGGGATATTTACGTTGTAACAAAGTAGAGGTTCTTGTCAACAGAGCAGCCCTAAACTTTGGGGTGCCTGTGTCTTGCTGATTTTTAGTTTTCCCAATTTATACGCCCATGAGTGGAAGTGCCCTATGCTCTCTAAGCTGAGTTTTTTAGATGTTTCACGACACACCGTACACTTCTCCAAAATGGCTGTTGGCAATTTACATCCCGCCCATCAGCGTAGCAAGGCTCCCGTTTCTCCATGGCCTGTCCTGCATTTCTGGTTTTGACACTTTATTCAGCATGGCCCTTTTGACCGGTGGGAAGCGAGACTTCTTTGTAGCGCTGATTTGCCTTTCCAGGTTGCTTGGTTGGCCAAAAAGGGCGTATGCGTTTTTTCCTGAATATATTCAGGAAAAAACGCATACGCCCTTTTGGGCCAAGGGCATCATTGTCGAAGTTTTGCCACTTTTCCCGTGCTTTAAAGGCGATTCGAATCTACCTCCTGAAATCTGTTTCCTGCAATTCTGCCTTGCTTTCAAATCCTCTTCGGTGCCTTCCCTCAATATATTTGTGGACGAGAGTTATCATTTATAACTCTGCAGGTTTGTGAATTGCAGTGCCCCTGAGCTCCATTTTTCAACTCGCTTTCCTGGGACCTGGACGCAAAAGCGCAGGATTGCTTCAGGCCCTATTCTGGTTCCGGGCGGCAGGCTGAGCCTGTGGTTAATTCTTCTTCCTGATGGGAAAATAGAGTGACCTGTGCCTGTCCCAACACCTAGAGCTAGTCTCTCATTGGTTCCCCCTCTTCCCGTTCATCCTCAGGACAAATTGCAACCTGTACGGAACAGGAGGTTAAAGGTGCTGATTCTCCAAGGAGGGAGATTGCTAGTAAAGCAGCTGGAATGGCGAACCCGAGCCCAAGGAGATGAGAAATGAGGTCCCTTTTAGAAACCTTTCCCGATCACACGGTGTACCATCTTCTGGGTTTCTCGTGCATGTTTTCGAAGTGGGAAGATGCCCTTGAACCTGGAGATTTGGGACCCATGGGATGGGAACCACGCAGTATTACTTTAAAGGGTCTACGTTTGCTCACCCAACCTCACGAAACCTCTCAGCCCCAAGAGTGTCCACCCTTATGTCTCAATCAGCTGTGGGTCTATATATGGTCAATCCAGGTGGCATCACAGCCCCTGAACGAATTTAGTAAGAATTTCTTTCTCTTTCCCTGTCTTTGTTTCACGGGTTTTTAAAAGTGATTGATTTTTATAAAGGGGTTTAGCTGCTTTTCACTGCTGTGTTTATGCCGCTTTACACCCACTTGACTCACTTTCAGAGAGATATCAACACATAGGTTTTAAGATTCTTACTAGTCAGATATATTCTTGGGCGGTTAATAGGGGGTGTTGAGTCCAGTTCACTGAGCAAGGAGTAGGTCGTTTCTATTACATATTGGGTTTATGGAACGGTATCTGAGCTAATTTGAAACCCTTCTTTTATGCATCACCCCACCTCACCTTTCCCGTTAAGCAGCCATAGTGTGTTTTCTAAACGTGTGACTCTGTTCTCTTTTGTAATTCAGTTCAAGGGTAGCGGTTTTCACATTCCCTCTATAAGTGATATCTTATGATAAGTGTCTTTTTCTGTGTGACTTATTTCACTTAGAATCGTCGTACCTAAATCCACTCATCATGCTGCTACTAGACTTATGACGTTGATTTCATGGCTGAGTGATATTCTATTATATATAAGGACTAATACTTCTTCATCCATTTTTTTCTTTCCTGGGATATTTACGTTGTAACAAAGTAGAGGTTCTTGTCAACAGAGCAGCCCTAAACTTTGGGGTGCCTGTGTCTTGCTGATTTTTAGTTTTCCCAATTTATACGCCCATGAGTGGAAGTGCCCTATGCTCTCTAAGCTGAGTTTTTTAGATGTTTCACGACACACCGTACACTTCTCCAAAATGGCTGTTGGCAATTTACATCCCGCCCATCAGCGTAGCAAGGCTCCCGTTTCTCCATGGCCTGTCCTGCATTTCTGGTTTTGACACTTTATTCAGCATGGCCCTTTTGACCGGTGGGAAGCGAGACTTCTTTGTAGCGCTGATTTGCCTTTCCAGGTTGCTTGGTTGGCCAAAAAGGGCGTATGCGTTTTTTCCTGAATATATTCAGGAAAAAACGCATACGCCCTTTTTGGCCAAGGGCATCATTGTCGAGGTTTTGCCGCTTTTCCCGTGCTTTAAAGGCGATTCGAATCTACCTCCTGAAATCTGTTTCCTGCAATTCTGCCTTGCTTTCAAATCCTCTTCGTTGCCTTCCCTCAATATATTTGTGGACGAGAGTTATCATTTATAACTCTGCAGGTTTGTGAATTGCAGTGCCCCTGAGCTCCATTTTTCAACTCGCTTTCCTGGGACCTGGACGCAAAAGCGCAGGATTGCTTCAGGCCCTATTCTGGTTCCGGGCGGCAGGCTGAGCCTGTGGTTAATTCTTCTTTCTGATGGGAAAATAGAGTGACCTGTGCCTGTCCCAACACCTAGAGCTAGTCTCTCATTGGTTCCCCCTCTTCCCGTTCATCCTCAGGACAAATTGCAACCTGTACAGAACAGGAGGTTAAAGGTGCTGATTCTCCAAGGAGGGAGATTGCTAGTAAAGCAGCTGGAATGGCGAACCCGAGCCCAAGGAGATGAGAAATGAGGTCCCTTTTAGAAACCTTTCCCGATCACACGGTGTACCATCTTCTGGGTTTCTCGTGCATGTTTTCGAAGTGGAAAGATGCCCTTGAACCTGGAGATTTGGGACCCATGGGATGGGAACCACGCAGTATTACTTTAAAGGGTCTACGTTTGCTCACCCAACCTCACGAAACCTCTCAGCCCCAAGAGTGTCCACCCTTATGTCTCAATCAGCTGTGGGTCTATATATGGTCAATCCAGGTGGCATCACAGCCCCTGAACGAATTTAGTAAGAATTTCTTTCTCTTTCCCTGTCTTTGTTTCACGGGTTTTTAAAAGTGATTGATTTTTATAAAGGGGTTTAGCTGCTTTTCACTGCTGTGTTTATGCCGCTTTACACCCACTTGACTCACTTTCAGAGAGATATCAATACATAGGTTTTAAGATTCTTACTAGTCAGATATATTCTTGGGCGGTTAATAGGGGGTGTTGAGTCCAGTTCACTGAGCAAGGAGTAGGTCGTTTCTATTACATATTGGGTTTATGGAACGGTATCTGAGCTAATTTGAAACCCTTCTTTTATGCATCACCCCACCTCACCTTTCCCGTTAAGCAGCCATAGTGTGTTTTCTAAACGTGTGACTCTGTTCTGTTTTGTAATTCAGTTCAAGGGTAGCGGTTTTCACATTCCCTCTATAAGTGATATCTTATGATAAGTGTCTTTTTCTGTGTGACTTATTTCACTTAGAATCGTCGTACCTAAATCCACTCATCATGCTGCTACTAGACTTATGACGTTGATTTCATGGCTGAGTGATATTCTATTATATATAAGGACTAATACTTCTTCATCCATTTTTTTCTTTCCTGGGATATTTACGTTGTAACAAAGTAGAGGTTCTTGTCAACAGAGCAGCCCTAAACTTTGGGGTGCCTGTGTCTTGCTGATTTTTAGTTTTCCCAATTTATACGCCCATGAGTGGAAGTGCCCTATGCTCTCTAAGCTGAGTTTTTTAGATGTTTCACGACACACCGTACACTTCTCCAAAATGGCTGTTGGCAATTTACATCCCGCCCATCAGCGTAGCAAGGCTCCCGTTTCTCCATGGCCTGTCCTGCATTTCTGGTTTTGACACTTTATTCAGCATGGCCCTTTTGACCGACGGGAAACGAGACTTCTTTGTAGCGCTGATTTGCCTTTCCAGGTTGCTTGGTTGGCCAAAAAGGGCGTATGCGTTTTTTCCTGAATATATTCAGGAAAAAACGCATACGCCCTTTTTGGCCAAGGGCATCATTGTCGAGGTTTTGCCGCTTTTCCCGTGCTTTAAAGGCGATTCGAATCTACCTCCTGAAATCTGTTTCCTGCAATTCTGCCTTGCTTTCAAATCCTCTTCGTTGCCTTCCCTCAATATATTTGTGGACGAGAGTTATCATTTATAACTCTGCAGGTTTGTGAATTGCAGTGCCCCTGAGCTCCATTTTTCAACTCGCTTTCCTGGGACCTGGACGCAAAAGCGCAGGATTGCTTCAGGCCCTATTCTGGTTCCGGGCGGCAGGCTGAGCCTGTGGTTAATTCTTCTTCCTGATGGGAAAATAGAGTGACCTGTGCCTGTCCCAACACCTAGAGCTAGTCTCTCATTGGTTCCCCCTCTTCCCGTTCATCCTCAGGACAAATTGCAACCTGTACGGAACAGGAGGTTAAAGGTGCTGATTCTCCAAGGAGGGAGATTGCTAGTAAAGCAGCTGGAATGGCGAACCCGAGCCCAAGGAGATGAGAAATGAGGTCCCTTTTAGAAACCTTTCCCGATCACACGGTGTACCATCTTCTGGGTTTCTCATGCATGTTTTCCATGTAGGAAGATGCCCTTGAACCTGGAGATTTGGGACCCATGGGATGGGAACAATGCAGTATTACTTTAAAGGGTCTGCATTTGCTCACCCAAGCTCACGAAACCTCTCAGCCCTAAGAGTGTCCACCCTTATGTCTCAATCAGCTGTGGGTCTAGGTATGGTCAATCCAAGTGGCATCACAGCCCGTGAGCGAATTTAGTAGGAATTTCTCTCTCTTTCACTGTCTTTGTTTCACGGGTTTTTAAAAGTGATTGATTTTTATAAAGGGGTTTAGATGCTTTTCACTGCTGTGTTTATGCCGCTTTACACCCACTTGACTCACTTACAGGGAGATATCAATACATAGCTTTTAAGATTCTTACTAGTCAGATATATTCTTGGGCGGTGAATAGGGGGTGTGGAGTCCAGTTCACAGAGCAAGGTGTAGGTCGTATCTATTACATATTGGGTTTATGGAACGGTATCTGAGCTAATTTGAAACCCTTGTTTTATGCATCACCGCACCTCACCTTTCCCGTTAAGCAGCCATAGTGTGTTTTCTAAACGTGTGACTCTGTTCTGTTTTGTAATTCAGTTCAAGGGTAGCGGTTTTCACATTCCCTCTATAAGTGATATCTTAGGATAAGTGTCTTTTTCTGTGTGAATTATTTCACTGAGAATCGTCGTACCTAAATCCACTCATCATGCTGCTACTAGACTTATGACGTTGATTTCATGGCTGAGTGATATTCTATTATACATAAGGACTAATACTTCTTTATCCATTTTTTTCTTTCCTGGGATATTTACGTTGTAACAAAGTGGAGGTTCTTGTCAACAGAGCAGCCCTAAACTTTGGGGTGCCTGTGTCTTGCTGATTTTTAGTTTTCCCAATTTATACGCCCATGAGTGGAAGTGTCCTATGCTCTCTAAGCTGAATTTTTTAGATATTTCAGGACACACCGTACAGTTCTCCAGAGTGGCTGTTGGCAATTTACATCCCGCCCATCAGCGTAGCAAGGCTCCCGTTTCTCCATGGCCTGTCCTGCATTTCTGGTTTTGATACTTTATTCAGCATGGCCCTTTTGACCGATGGGAAGCGAGACTTCTTTGTAGCGCTGATTTGTCTTTCCAGGTTGCTTGGTTGGCCAAAAAGGGCGTATGCGTTTTTTCCTGAATATATTCAGGAAAAAACGCATACGCCCTTTTTGGCCAAGGGCATCATGGTCGAGGTATTGCCGCTTTTCCTGTGCTTTAAAGGCGATTCGAATCTACCTCCTGAAATCTGTTTCCTGCAATTCTGCCTTGCTTTCAAAACTTCTTCGTTGCCTTCCCTCAATATATTTGTGGACGAGAGTTATCATTTATAACTCTGCAGGTTTGTGAATTGCAGTGCCCCTGAGCTCCATTTTTCAACTCGCTTTCTTGGGAGCTGGCTGCAAAAGCACAGGATTGCTTCAGGCTCTATTCTGGTCCCGAGCGGCAGGCTGAGCCTGTGGTTAATTCTTCTTCCTGATGGGAAAATAGAGTGACCTGTGCCTGTCCCAACACCTAGAGCTAGTGTCTCATTGGTTCCCCCTCTTCCCGTTCATCCTCAGGACAAATTGCAACCTGTACGGAACAGGAGGTTAAAGGTGCTGATTCTCCAAGGAGGGAGATTGCTAGTAAAGCAGCTGGAATGGAGAACCCGAGCACAAGGAGTTGAGAAATGAGGTGCGATTTAGAAACCTTTCCCGATCACACGGTGCACCATCTTCTGGGTTTCTCATGCATGTTTTCGAAGTGGGAAGATGCCCTTGAACCTGGAGATTCGGGACCCATGGGATGGGAACCACGCAGTATTACTTTAAAGGGTCTACGTTTGCTCACCCAACCTCACGAAACCTCTCAGCCCCAAGAGTGTCCACCCTTATGTCTCAATCAGCTGTGGGTCTATATATGGTCAATCCAGGTGGCATCACAGCCCCTGAATGAATTTAGTAAGAATTTCTTTCTCTTTCCCTGTCTTTGTTTCACGGGTTTTTAAAAGTGATTGATTTTTATAAAGGGGTTTAGCTGCTTTTCACTGCTGTGTTTATGCCGCTTTACACCCACTTGACTCACTTTCAGAGAGATATCAACACATAGGTTTTAAGATTCTTACTAGTCAGATATATTCTTGGGCGGTTAATAGGGGGTGTTGAGTCCAGTTCACTGAGCAAGGAGTAGGTCGTGTCTATTACATATTGGGTTTATGGAACGGTATCTGAGCTAATTTGAAACCCTTCTTTTATGCATCACCCCACCTCACCTTTCCCGTTAAGCAGCCATAGTGTGTTTTCTAAACGTGTGACTCTGTTCTCTTTTGTAATTCAGTTCAAGGGTAGCGGTTTTCACATTCCCTCTATAAGTGATATCTTATGATAAGTGTCTTTTTCTGTGTGACTTATTTCGCTTAGAATCGTCGTACCTAAATCCACTCATCATGCTGCTACTAGACTTATGACGTTGATTTCATGGCTGAGTGATATTCTATTATACATAAGGACTAATACTTCTTTATCCATTTTTTTCTTTCCTGGGATATTTACGTTGTAACAAAGTGGAGGTTCTTGTCAACAGAGCAGCCCTAAACTTTGGGGTGCCTGTGTCTTGCTGATTTTTAGTTTTCCCAATTTATACGCCCATGAGTGGAAGTGTCCTATGCTCTCTAAGCTGAGTTTTTTAGATGTTTCAGGACACACCGTACACTTCTACAGAGTGGCTGTTGGCAATTTACATCCCGCCCATCAGCGTAGCAAGGCTCCCGTTTCTCCATGGCCTGTCCTGCATTTCTGCTTTTCACACTTTATTCAGCATGGCCCTTTTGACCGACGGGAAACGAGCCTTCTTTGTAGCGCTGATTTGCCTTTCCAGGTTGCTTGGTTGGCCAAAAAGGGCGTATGCGTTTTTTCCTGAATATATTCAGGAAAAAACGCATACGCCCTTTTTGGCCAAGGGCATCATGGTCGAGGTGTTGCCGCTTTTCCTGTGCTTTAAAGGCGATTCGAATCTACCTCCTGAAATCTGTTTCCTGCAATTCTGCCTTGCTTTCAAATCCTCTTCGTTGCCTTCCCTCAATATATTTGTGGACGAGAGTTATCATTTATAACTCTGCAGGTTTGTGAATTGCAGTGCCCCTGAGCTCCATTTTTCAACTCGCTTTCTTGGGAGCTGGCTGCAAAAGCGCAGGATTGCTTCAGGCTCTATTCTGGTCCCGAGCGGCAGGCTGAGCCTGTGGTTAATTCTTCTTCCTGATGGGAAAATAGAGTGACCTGTGCCTGTCCCAACACCTAGAGCTAGTCTCTCATTGGTTCCCCCTCTTCCCGTTCATCCTCAGGACAAATTGCAACCTGTACGGAACAGGAGGTTAAAGGTGCTGATTCTCCAAGGAGGGAGATTGCTAGTAAAGCAGCTGGAATGGCGAACCCGAGCCCAAGGAGATGAGAAATGAGGTCCCTTTTAGAAACCTTTCCCGATCACACGGTGTACCATCTTCTGGGTTTCTCATGCATGTTTTCCATGTAGGAAGATGCCCTTGAACCTGGAGATTTGGGACCCATGGGATGGGAACAATGCAGTATTACTTTAAAGGGTCTGCGTTTGCTCACCCAACCTCACCAAACCTCTCAGCCCTAAGAGTGTCCACCCTTATGTCTCAATCAGCTGTGGGTCTAGGTATGGTCAATCCAAGTGGCATCACAGCCCGTGAGCGAATTTAGTAGGAATTTCTCTCTCTTTCACTGTCTTTGTTTCACGGGTTTTTAAAAGTGATTGATTTTTATAAAGGGGTTTAGATGCTTTTCACTGCTGTGTTTATGCCGCTTTACACCCACTTGACTCACTTACAGAGAGATATCAATACATAGCTTTTAACATTCTTACTAGTCAGATATATTCTTGGGCGGTGAATAGGGGGTGTGGAGTCCAGTTCACAGAGCAAGGTATAGGTCGTATCTATTACATATTGGGTTTATGGAACGGTATCTGAGCTAATTTGAAACCCTTGTTTTATGCATCACCCCACCTCACCTTTCCCGTTAAGCAGCCATAGTGTGTTTTCTAAACGTGTGACTCTGTTCTCTTTTGTAATTCAGTTCAAGGGTAGCGGTTTTCACATTCCCTCTATAAGTGATATCTTATGATAAGTGTCTTTTTCTGTGTGAATTATTTCACTGAGAATCGTCGTACCTAAATCCACTTATCATGCTGCTACTAGACTTATGACGTTGATTTCATGGCTGAGTGATATTCTATTATACATAAGGACTAATACTTCTTTATCCATTTTTTTCTTTCCTGGGATATTTACGTTGTAACAAAGTGGAGGTTCTTGTCAACAGAGCAGCCCTAAACTTTGGGGTGCCTGTGTCTTGCTGATTTTTAGTTTTCCCAATTTATACGCCCATGAGTGGAAGTGTCCTATGCTCTCTAAGCTGAATTTTTTAGATGTTTCAGGACACACCGTACAGTTCTCCAGAGTGGCTGTTGGCAATTTACATCCCGCCCATCAGCGTAGCAAGGCTCCCGTTTCTCCATGGCCTGTCCTGCATTTCTGGTTTTGATACTTTATTCAGCATGGCCCTTTTGACCGATGGGAAGCGAGACTTCTTTGTAGCGCTGATTTGTCTTTCCAGGTTGCTTGGTTGGCCAAAAAGGGCGTATGCGTTTTTTCCTGAATATATTCAGGAAAAAACGCATACGCCCTTTTTGGCCAAGGGCATCATGGTCGAGGTATTGCCGCTTTTCCTGTGCTTTCAAGGCGATTCGAATCTACCTCCTGAAATCTGTTTCCTGCAATTCTGCCTTGCTTTCAAAACTTCTTCGTTGCCTTCCCTCAATATATTTGTGGACGAGAGTTATCATTTATAACTCTGCAGGTTTGTGAATTGCAGTGCCCCTGAGCTCCATTTTTCAACTCGCTTTCTTGGGAGCTGGCTGCTAAAGCACAGGATTGCTTCAGGCTCTATTCTGGTCCCGAGCGGCAGGCTGAGCCTGTGGTTAATTCTTCTTCCTGATGGGAAAATAGAGTGACCTGTGCCTGTCCCAACACCTAGAGCTAGTGTCTCATTGGTTCCCCCTCTTCCCGTTCATCCTCAGGACAAATTGCAACCTGTACGGAACAGGAGGTTAAAGGTGCTGATTCTCCAAGGAGGGAGATTGCTAGTAAAGCAGCTGGAATGGAGAACCCGAGCACAAGGAGTTGAGAAATGAGGTGCGATTTAGAAACCTTTCCCGATCACACGGTGCACCATCTTCTGGGTTTCTCATGCATGTTTTCGAAGTGGGAAGATGCCCTTGAACCTGGAGATTCGGGACCCATGGGATGGGAACCACGCAGTATTACTTTAAAGGGTCTGCGTTTGCTCACCCAACCTCACGAAACCTCTCAGCCCCAAGAGTGTCCACCCTTATGTCTCAATCAGCTGTGGGTCTATATATGGTCAATCCAGGTGGCATCACAGCCCCTGAACGAATTTAGTAAGAATTTCTTTCTCTTTCACTGTCTTTGTTTCACGGGTTTTTAAAAGTGATTGATTTTTATAAAGGGGTTTAGCTGCTTTTCACTGCTGTGTTTATGCCGCTTTACACCCACTTGACTCACTTACAGAGAGATATCAATACATAGGTTTTGAGATTCTTACTAGTCAGATATATTCTTGGGCGGTTAATAGGGGGTGTTGAGTCCAGGTCACTGAGGAAGGAGTAGGTCGTGTCTATTACATATTGGGTTTATGGAACGGTATCTGAGCTAATTTGAAACCCTTCTTTTATGCATCACCCCACCTCACCTTTCCCGTTAAGCAGCCATAGTGTGTTTTCTAAACGTGTGCCTCTGTTCTGTTTTGTAATTTAGTTCAAGGTCGCAGTTTTTACATTCCCTCTATAAGTGATATCTTATGATAAGTGTCTTTTTCTGTGTGACTTATTTCACTTAGAATCGTCGTACCTAAATCCACTCATCATGCTGCTACTAGACTTATGACGTTGATTTCATGGCTGAGTGATATTCTATTATATATAAGGACTAATACTTCTTCATCCATTTTTTTCTTTCCTGGGATATTTACGTTGTAACAAAGTAGAGGTTCTTGTCAACAGAGCAGCCCTAAACTTTGGGGTGCCTGTGTCTTGCTGATTTTTAGTTTTCCCAATTTATACGCCCATGAGTGGAAGTGCCCTATGCTCTCTAAGCTGAGTTTTTTAGATGTTTCACGACACACCGTACACTTCTCCAAAATGGCTGTTGGCAATTTACATCCCGCCCATCAGCGTAGCAAGGCTCCCGTTTCTCCATGGCCTGTCCTGCATTTCTGGTTTTGACACTTTATTCAGCATGGCCCTTTTGACCGGTGGGAAGCGAGACTTCTTTGTAGCGCTGATTTGCCTTTCCAGGTTGCTTGGTTGGCCAAAAAGGGCGTATGCGTTTTTTCCTGAATATATTCAGGAAAAAACGCATACGCCCTTTTGGGCCAAGGGCATCATTGTCGAAGTTTTGCCACTTTTCCCGTGCTTTAAAGGCGATTCGAATCTACCTCCTGAAATCTGTTTCCTGCAATTCTGCCTTGCTTTCAAATCCTCTTCGGTGCCTTCCCTCAATATATTTGTGGACGAGAGTTATCATTTATAACTCTGCAGGTTTGTGAATTGCAGTGCCCCTGAGCTCCATTTTTCAACTCGCTTTCCTGGGACCTGGACGCAAAAGCGCAGGATTGCTTCAGGCCCTATTCTGGTTCCGGGCGGCAGGCTGAGCCTGTGGTTAATTCTTCTTCCTGATGGGAAAATAGAGTGACCTGTGCCTGTCCCAACACCTAGAGCTAGTCTCTCATTGGTTCCCCCTCTTCCCGTTCATCCTCAGGACAAATTGCAACCTGTACGGAACAGGAGGTTAAAGGTGCTGATTCTCCAAGGAGGGAGATTGCTAGTAAAGCAGCTGGAATGGCGAACCCGAGCCCAAGGAGATGAGAAATGAGGTCCCTTTTAGAAACCTTTCCCGATCACACGGTGTACCATCTTCTGGGTTTCTCGTGCATGTTTTCGAAGTGGGAAGATGCCCTTGAACCTGGAGATTTGGGACCCATGGGATGGGAACCACGCAGTATTACTTTAAAGGGTCTACGTTTGCTCACCCAACCTCACCAAACCTCTCAGCCCTAAGAGTGTCCACCCTTATGTCTCAATCAGCTGTGGGTCTAGGTATGGTCAATCCAAGTGGCATCACAGCCCGTGAGCGAATTTAGTAGGAATTTCTCTCTCTTTCACTGTCTTTGTTTCACGGGTTTTTAAAAGTGATTGATTTTTATAAAGGGGTTTAGATGCTTTTCACTGCTGTGTTTATGCCGCTTTACACCCACTTGACTCACTTACAGAGAGATATCAATACATAGCTTTTAACATTCTTACTAGTCAGATATATTCTTGGGCGGTGAATAGGGGGTGTGGAGTCCAGTTCACAGAGCAAGGTATAGGTCGTATCTATTACATATTGGGTTTATGGAACGGTATCTGAGCTAATTTGAAACCCTTGTTTTATGCATCACCCCACCTCACCTTTCCCGTTAAGCAGCCATAGTGTGTTTTCTAAACGTGTGACTCTGTTCTCTTTTGTAATTCAGTTCAAGGGTAGCGGTTTTCACATTCCCTCTATAAGTGATATCTTATGATAAGTGTCTTTTTCTGTGTGAATTATTTCACTGAGAATCGTCGTACCTAAATCCACTTATCATGCTGCTACTAGACTTATGACGTTGATTTCATGGCTGAGTGATATTCTATTATACATAAGGACTAATACTTCTTTATCCATTTTTTTCTTTCCTGGGATATTTACGTTGTAACAAAGTGGAGGTTCTTGTCAACAGAGCAGCCCTAAACTTTGGGGTGCCTGTGTCTTGCTGATTTTTAGTTTTCCCAATTTATACGCCCATGAGTGGAAGTGTCCTATGCTCTCTAAGCTGAATTTTTTAGATGTTTCAGGACACACCGTACAGTTCTCCAGAGTGGCTGTTGGCAATTTACATCCCGCCCATCAGCGTAGCAAGGCTCCCGTTTCTCCATGGCCTGTCCTGCATTTCTGGTTTTGATACTTTATTCAGCATGGCCCTTTTGACCGATGGGAAGCGAGACTTCTTTGTAGCGCTGATTTGTCTTTCCAGGTTGCTTGGTTGGCCAAAAAGGGCGTATGCGTTTTTTCCTGAATATATTCAGGAAAAAACGCATACGCCCTTTTTGGCCAAGGGCATCATGGTCGAGGTATTGCCGCTTTTCCTGTGCTTTCAAGGCGATTCGAATCTACCTCCTGAAATCTGTTTCCTGCAATTCTGCCTTGCTTTCAAAACTTCTTCGTTGCCTTCCCTCAATATATTTGTGGACGAGAGTTATCATTTATAACTCTGCAGGTTTGTGAATTGCAGTGCCCCTGAGCTCCATTTTTCAACTCGCTTTCTTGGGAGCTGGCTGCTAAAGCACAGGATTGCTTCAGGCTCTATTCTGGTCCCGAGCGGCAGGCTGAGCCTGTGGTTAATTCTTCTTCCTGATGGGAAAATAGAGTGACCTGTGCCTGTCCCAACACCTAGAGCTAGTGTCTCATTGGTTCCCCCTCTTCCCGTTCATCCTCAGGACAAATTGCAACCTGTACGGAACAGGAGGTTAAAGGTGCTGATTCTCCAAGGAGGGAGATTGCTAGTAAAGCAGCTGGAATGGAGAACCCGAGCACAAGGAGTTGAGAAATGAGGTGCGATTTAGAAACCTTTCCCGATCACACGGTGCACCATCTTCTGGGTTTCTCATGCATGTTTTCGAAGTGGGAAGATGCCCTTGAACCTGGAGATTCGGGACCCATGGGATGGGAACCACGCAGTATTACTTTAAAGGGTCTGCGTTTGCTCACCCAACCTCACGAAACCTCTCAGCCCCAAGAGTGTCCACCCTTATGTCTCAATCAGCTGTGGGTCTATATATGGTCAATCCAGGTGGCATCACAGCCCCTGAACGAATTTAGTAAGAATTTCTTTCTCTTTCACTGTCTTTGTTTCACGGGTTTTTAAAAGTGATTGATTTTTATAAAGGGGTTTAGCTGCTTTTCACTGCTGTGTTTATGCCGCTTTACACCCACTTGACTCACTTACAGAGAGATATCAATACATAGGTTTTGAGATTCTTACTAGTCAGATATATTCTTGGGCGGTTAATAGGGGGTGTTGAGTCCAGGTCACTGAGGAAGGAGTAGGTCGTGTCTATTACATATTGGGTTTATGGAACGGTATCTGAGCTAATTTGAAACCCTTCTTTTATGCATCACCCCACCTCACCTTTCCCGTTAAGCAGCCATAGTGTGTTTTCTAAACGTGTGCCTCTGTTCTGTTTTGTAATTTAGTTCAAGGTCGCAGTTTTTACATTCCCTCTATAAGTGATATCTTATGATAAGTGTCTTTTTCTGTGTGACTTATTTCACTTAGAATCGTCGTACCTAAATCCACTCATCATGCTGCTACTAGACTTATGACGTTGATTTCATGGCTGAGTGATATTCTATTATATATAAGGACTAATACTTCTTCATCCATTTTTTTCTTTCCTGGGATATTTACGTTGTAACAAAGTAGAGGTTCTTGTCAACAGAGCAGCCCTAAACTTTGGGGTGCCTGTGTCTTGCTGATTTTTAGTTTTCCCAATTTATACGCCCATGAGTGGAAGTGCCCTATGCTCTCTAAGCTGAGTTTTTTAGATGTTTCACGACACACCGTACACTTCTCCAAAATGGCTGTTGGCAATTTACATCCCGCCCATCAGCGTAGCAAGGCTCCCGTTTCTCCATGGCCTGTCCTGCATTTCTGGTTTTGACACTTTATTCAGCATGGCCCTTTTGACCGGTGGGAAGCGAGACTTCTTTGTAGCGCTGATTTGCCTTTCCAGGTTGCTTGGTTGGCCAAAAAGGGCGTATGCGTTTTTTCCTGAATATATTCAGGAAAAAACGCATACGCCCTTTTGGGCCAAGGGCATCATTGTCGAAGTTTTGCCACTTTTCCCGTGCTTTAAAGGCGATTCGAATCTACCTCCTGAAATCTGTTTCCTGCAATTCTGCCTTGCTTTCAAATCCTCTTCGGTGCCTTCCCTCAATATATTTGTGGACGAGAGTTATCATTTATAACTCTGCAGGTTTGTGAATTGCAGTGCCCCTGAGCTCCATTTTTCAACTCGCTTTCCTGGGACCTGGACGCAAAAGCGCAGGATTGCTTCAGGCCCTATTCTGGTTCCGGGCGGCAGGCTGAGCCTGTGGTTAATTCTTCTTCCTGATGGGAAAATAGAGTGACCTGTGCCTGTCCCAACACCTAGAGCTAGTCTCTCATTGGTTCCCCCTCTTCCCGTTCATCCTCAGGACAAATTGCAACCTGTACGGAACAGGAGGTTAAAGGTGCTGATTCTCCAAGGAGGGAGATTGCTAGTAAAGCAGCTGGAATGGCGAACCCGAGCCCAAGGAGATGAGAAATGAGGTCCCTTTTAGAAACCTTTCCCGATCACACGGTGTACCATCTTCTGGGTTTCTCGTGCATGTTTTCGAAGTGGGAAGATGCCCTTGAACCTGGAGATTTGGGACCCATGGGATGGGAACCACGCAGTATTACTTTAAAGGGTCTACGTTTGCTCACCCAACCTCACGAAACCTCTCAGCCCCAAGAGTGTCCACCCTTATGTCTCAATCAGCTGTGGGTCTATATATGGTCAATCCAGGTGGCATCACAGCCCCTGAACGAATTTAGTAAGAATTTCTTTCTCTTTCCCTGTCTTTGTTTCACGGGTTTTTAAAAGTGATTGATTTTTATAAAGGGGTTTAGCTGCTTTTCACTGCTGTGTTTATGCCGCTTTACACCCACTTGACTCACTTTCAGAGAGATATCAACACATAGGTTTTAAGATTCTTACTAGTCAGATATATTCTTGGGCGGTTAATAGGGGGTGTTGAGTCCAGTTCACTGAGCAAGGAGTAGGTCGTTTCTATTACATATTGGGTTTATGGAACGGTATCTGAGCTAATTTGAAACCCTTCTTTTATGCATCACCCCACCTCACCTTTCCCGTTAAGCAGCCATAGTGTGTTTTCTAAACGTGTGACTCTGTTCTCTTTTGTAATTCAGTTCAAGGGTAGCGGTTTTCACATTCCCTCTATAAGTGATATCTTATGATAAGTGTCTTTTTCTGTGTGACTTATTTCACTTAGAATCGTCGTACCTAAATCCACTCATCATGCTGCTACTAGACTTATGACGTTGATTTCATGGCTGAGTGATATTCTATTATATATAAGGACTAATACTTCTTCATCCATTTTTTTCTTTCCTGGGATATTTACGTTGTAACAAAGTAGAGGTTCTTGTCAACAGAGCAGCCCTAAACTTTGGGGTGCCTGTGTCTTGCTGATTTTTAGTTTTCCCAATTTATACGCCCATGAGTGGAAGTGCCCTATGCTCTCTAAGCTGAGTTTTTTAGATGTTTCACGACACACCGTACACTTCTCCAAAATGGCTGTTGGCAATTTACATCCCGCCCATCAGCGTAGCAAGGCTCCCGTTTCTCCATGGCCTGTCCTGCATTTCTGGTTTTGACACTTTATTCAGCATGGCCCTTTTGACCGGTGGGAAGCGAGACTTCTTTGTAGCGCTGATTTGCCTTTCCAGGTTGCTTGGTTGGCCAAAAAGGGCGTATGCGTTTTTTCCTGAATATATTCAGGAAAAAACGCATACGCCCTTTTGGGCCAAGGGCATCATTGTCGAGGTTTTGCCGCTTTTCCCGTGCTTTAAAGGCGATTCGAATCTACCTCCTGAAATCTGTTTCCTGCAATTCTGCCTTGCTTTCAAATCCTCTTCGTTGCCTTCCCTCAATATATTTGTGGACGAGAGTTATCATTTATAACTCTGCAGGTTTGTGAATTGCAGTGCCCCTGAGCTCCATTTTTCAACTCGCTTTCCTGGGACCTGGACGCAAAAGCGCAGGATTGCTTCAGGCCCTATTCTGGTTCCGGGCGGCAGGCTGAGCCTGTGGTTAATTCTTCTTTCTGATGGGAAAATAGAGTGACCTGTGCCTGTCCCAACACCTAGAGCTAGTCTCTCATTGGTTCCCCCTCTTCCCGTTCATCCTCAGGACAAATTGCAACCTGTACAGAACAGGAGGTTAAAGGTGCTGATTCTCCAAGGAGGGAGATTGCTAGTAAAGCAGCTGGAATGGCGAACCCGAGCCCAAGGAGATGAGAAATGAGGTCCCTTTTAGAAACCTTTCCCGATCACACGGTGTACCATCTTCTGGGTTTCTCGTGCATGTTTTCGAAGTGGAAAGATGCCCTTGAACCTGGAGATTTGGGACCCATGGGATGGGAACCACGCAGTATTACTTTAAAGGGTCTACGTTTGCTCACCCAACCTCACGAAACCTCTCAGCCCCAAGAGTGTCCACCCTTATGTCTCAATCAGCTGTGGGTCTATATATGGTCAATCCAGGTGGCATCACAGCCCCTGAACGAATTTAGTAAGAATTTCTTTCTCTTTCCCTGTCTTTGTTTCACGGGTTTTTAAAAGTGATTGATTTTTATAAAGGGGTTTAGCTGCTTTTCACTGCTGTGTTTATGCCGCTTTACACCCACTTGACTCACTTTCAGAGAGATATCAATACATAGGTTTTAAGATTCTTACTAGTCAGATATATTCTTGGGCGGTTAATAGGGGGTGTTGAGTCCAGTTCACTGAGCAAGGAGTAGGTCGTTTCTATTACATATTGGGTTTATGGAACGGTATCTGAGCTAATTTGAAACCCTTCTTTTATGCATCACCCCACCTCACCTTTCCCGTTAAGCAGCCATAGTGTGTTTTCTAAACGTGTGACTCTGTTCTCTTTTGTAATTCAGTTCAAGGGTAGCGGTTTTCACATTCCCTCTATAAGTGATATCTTATGATAAGTGTCTTTTTCTGTGTGACTTATTTCACTTAGAATCGTCGTACCTAAATCCACTCATCATGCTGCTACTAGACTTATGACGTTGATTTCATGGCTGAGTGATATTCTATTATATATAAGGACTAATACTTCTTCATCCATTTTTTTCTTTCCTGGGATATTTACGTTGTAACAAAGTAGAGGTTCTTGTCAACAGAGCAGCCCTAAACTTTGGGGTGCCTGTGTCTTGCTGATTTTTAGTTTTCCCAATTTATACGCCCATGAGTGGAAGTGCCCTATGCTCTCTAAGCTGAGTTTTTTAGATGTTTCACGACACACCGTACACTTCTCCAAAATGGCTGTTGGCAATTTACATCCCGCCCATCAGCGTAGCAAGGCTCCCGTTTCTCCATGGCCTGTCCTGCATTTCTGGTTTTGACACTTTATTCAGCATGGCCCTTTTGACCGACGGGAAACGAGACTTCTTTGTAGCGCTGATTTGCCTTTCCAGGTTGCTTGGTTGGCCAAAAAGGGCGTATGCGTTTTTTCCTGAATATATTCAGGAAAAAACGCATACGCCCTTTTTGGCCAAGGGCATCATTGTCGAGGTTTTGCCGCTTTTCCCGTGCTTTAAAGGCGATTCGAATCTACCTCCTGAAATCTGTTTCCTGCAATTCTGCCTTGCTTTCAAATCCTCTTCGTTGCCTTCCCTCAATATATTTGTGGACGAGAGTTATCATTTATAACTCTGCAGGTTTGTGAATTGCAGTGCCCCTGAGCTCCATTTTTCAACTCGCTTTCCTGGGACCTGGACGCAAAAGCGCAGGATTGCTTCAGGCCCTATTCTGGTTCCGGGCGGCAGGCTGAGCCTGTGGTTAATTCTTCTTCCTGATGGGAAAATAGAGTGACCTGTGCCTGTCCCAACACCTAGAGCTAGTCTCTCATTGGTTCCCCCTCTTCCCGTTCATCCTCAGGACAAATTGCAACCTGTACGGAACAGGAGGTTAAAGGTGCTGATTCTCCAAGGAGGGAGATTGCTAGTAAAGCAGCTGGAATGGCGAACCCGAGCCCAAGGAGATGAGAAATGAGGTCCCTTTTAGAAACCTTTCCCGATCACACGGTGTACCATCTTCTGGGTTTCTCATGCATGTTTTCCATGTAGGAAGATGCCCTTGAACCTGGAGATTTGGGACCCATGGGATGGGAACAATGCAGTATTACTTTAAAGGGTCTGCATTTGCTCACCCAAGCTCACGAAACCTCTCAGCCCTAAGAGTGTCCACCCTTATGTCTCAATCAGCTGTGGGTCTAGGTATGGTCAATCCAAGTGGCATCACAGCCCGTGAGCGAATTTAGTAGGAATTTCTCTCTCTTTCACTGTCTTTGTTTCACGGGTTTTTAAAAGTGATTGATTTTTATAAAGGGGTTTAGATGCTTTTCACTGCTGTGTTTATGCCGCTTTACACCCACTTGACTCACTTACAGGGAGATATCAATACATAGCTTTTAAGATTCTTACTAGTCAGATATATTCTTGGGCGGTGAATAGGGGGTGTGGAGTCCAGTTCACAGAGCAAGGTGTAGGTCGTATCTATTACATATTGGGTTTATGGAACGGTATCTGAGCTAATTTGAAACCCTTGTTTTATGCATCACCGCACCTCACCTTTCCCGTTAAGCAGCCATAGTGTGTTTTCTAAACGTGTGACTCTGTTCTGTTTTGTAATTCAGTTCAAGGGTAGCGGTTTTCACATTCCCTCTATAAGTGATATCTTATGATAAGTGTCTTTTTCTGTGTGAATTATTTCACTGAGAATCGTCGTACCTAAATCCACTCATCATGCTGCTACTAGACTTATGACGTTGATTTCATGGCTGAGTGATATTCTATTATACATAAGGACTAATACTTCTTTATCCATTTTTTTCTTTCCTGGGATATTTACGTTGTAACAAAGTGGAGGTTCTTGTCAAGAGAGCAGCCCTAAACTTTGGGGTGCCTGTGTCTTGCTGATTTTTAGTTTTCCCAATTTATACGCCCATGAGTGGAAGTGTCCTATGCTCTCTAAGCTGAATTTTTTAGATATTTCAGGACACACCGTACAGTTCTCCAGAGTGACTGTTGGCAATTTACATCCCGCCCATCAGCGTAGCAAGGCTCCCGTTTCTCCATGGCCTGTCCTGCATTTCTGGTTTTGATACTTTATTCAGCATGGCCCTTTTGACCGATGGGAAGCGAGACTTCTTTGTAGCGCTGATTTGTCTTTCCAGGTTGCTTGGTTGGCCAAAAAGGGCGTATGCGTTTTTTCCTGAATATATTCAGGAAAAAACGCATACGCCCTTTTTGGCCAAGGGCATCATGGTCGAGGTATTGCCGCTTTTCCTGTGCTTTAAAGGCGATTCGAATCTACCTCCTGAAATCTGTTTCCTGCAATTCTGCCTTGCTTTCAAAACTTCTTCGTTGCCTTCCCTCAATATATTTGTGGACGAGAGTTATCATTTATAACTCTGCAGGTTTGTGAATTGCAGTGCCCCTGAGCTCCATTTTTCAACTCGCTTTCTTGGGAGCTGGCTGCAAAAGCACAGGATTGCTTCAGGCTCTATTCTGGTCCCGAGCGGCAGGCTGAGCCTGTGGTTAATTCTTCTTCCTGATGGGAAAATAGAGTGACCTGTGCCTGTCCCAACACCTAGAGCTAGTGTCTCATTGGTTCCCCCTCTTCCCGTTCATCCTCAGGACAAATTGCAACCTGTACGGAACAGGAGGTTAAAGGTGCTGATTCTCCAAGGAGGGAGATTGCTAGTAAAGCAGCTGGAATGGAGAACCCGAGCACAAGGAGTTGAGAAATGAGGTGCGATTTAGAAACCTTTCCCGATCACACGGTGCACCATCTTCTGGGTTTCTCATGCATGTTTTCGAAGTGGGAAGATGCCCTTGAACCTGGAGATTCGGGACCCATGGGATGGGAACCACGCAGTATTACTTTAAAGGGTCTGCGTTTGCTCACCCAACCTCACGAAACCTCTCAGCCCCAAGAGTGTCCACCCTTATGTCTCAATCAGCTGTGGGTCTATATATGGTCAATCCAGGTGGCATCACAGCCCCTGAACGAATTTAGTAAGAATTTCTTTCTCTTTCACTGTCTTTGTTTCACGGGTTTTTAAAAGTGATTGATTTTTATAAAGGGGTTTAGCTGCTTTTCACTGCTGTGTTTATGCCGCTTTACACCCACTTGACTCACTTACAGAGAGATATCAATACATAGGTTTTGAGATTCTTACTAGTCAGATATATTCTTGGGCGGTTAATAGGGGGTGTTGAGTCCAGGTCACTGAGGAAGGAGTAGGTCGTGTCTATTACATATTGGGTTTATGGAACGGTATCTGAGCTAATTTGAAACCCTTGTTTTATGCATCACCCCACCTCACCTTTCCCGTTAAGCAGCCATAGTGTGTTTTCTAAACGTGTGCCTCTGTTCTGTTTTGTAATTCAGTTCAAGGTCGCAGTTTTTACATTCCCTCTATAAGTGATATCTTATGATAAGTGTCTTTTTCTGTGTGACTTATTTCACTTAGAATCGTCGTACCTAAATCCACTCATCATGCTGCTACTAGACTTATGACGTTGATTTCATGGCTGAGTGATATTCTATTATATATAAGGACTAATACTTCTTCATCCATTTTTTTCTTTCCTGGGATATTTACGTTGTAACAAAGTAGAGGTTCTTGTCAACAGAGCAGCCCTAAACTTTGGGGTGCCTGTGTCTTGCTGATTTTTAGTTTTCCCAATTTATACGCCCATGAGTGGAAGTGCCCTATGCTCTCTAAGCTGAGTTTTTTAGATGTTTCACGACACACCGTACACTTCTCCAAAATGGCTGTTGGCAATTTACATCCCGCCCATCAGCGTAGCAAGGCTCCCGTTTCTCCATGGCCGGTCCTGCATTTCTGGTTTTGACACTTTATTCAGCATGGCCCTTTTGACCGGTGGGAAGCGAGACTTCTTTGTAGCGCTGATTTGCCTTTCCAGGTTGCTTGGTTGGCCAAAAAGGGCGTATGTGTTTTTTCCTGAATATATTCAGGAAAAAACGCATACGCCCTTTTGGGCCAAGGGCATCATTGTCGAGGTTTTGCCGCTTTTCCCGTGCTTTAAAGGCGATTCGAATCTACCTCCTGAAATCTGTTTCCTGCAATTCTGCCTTGCTTTCAAATCCTCTTCGTTGCCTTCCCTCAATATATTTGTGGACGAGAGTTATCATTTATAACTCTGCAGGTTTGTGAATTGCAGTGCCCCTGAGCTCCATTTTTCAACTCGCTTTCCTGGGACCTGGACGCAAAAGCGCAGGATTGCTTCAGGCCCTATTCTGGTTCCGGGCGGCAGGCTGAGCCTGTGGTTAATTCTTCTTCCTGATGGGAAAATAGAGTGACCTGTGCCTGTCCCAACACCTAGAGCTAGTCTCTCATTGGTTCCCCCTCTTCCCGTTCATCCTCAGGACAAATTGCAACCTGTACGGAACAGGAGGTTAAAGGTGCTGATTCTCCAAGGAGGGAGATTGCTAGTAAAGCAGCTGGAATGGCGAACCCGAGCCCAAGGAGATGAGAAATGAGGTCCCTTTTAGAAACCTTTCCCGATCACACGGTGTACCATCTTCTGGGTTTCTCGTGCATGTTTTCGAAGTGGGAAGATGCCCTTGAACCTGGAGATTTGGGACCCATGGGATGGGAACCACGCAGTATTACTTTAAAGGGTCTACGTTTGCTCACCCAACCTCACGAAACCTCTCAGCCCCAAGAGTGTCCACCCTTATGTCTCAATCAGCTGTGGGTCTATATATGGTCAATCCAGGTGGCATCACAGCCCCTGAACGAATTTAGTAAGAATTTCTTTCTCTTTCCCTGTCTTTGTTTCACGGGTTTTTAAAAGTGATTGATTTTTATAAAGGGGTTTAGCTGCTTTTCACTGCTGTGTTTATGCCGCTTTACACCCACTTGACTCACTTTCAGAGAGATATCAACACATAGGTTTTAAGATTCTTACTAGTCAGATATATTCTTGGGCGGTTAATAGGGGGTGTTGAGTCCAGTTCACTGAGCAAGGAGTAGGTCGTTTCTATTACATATTGGGTTTATGGAACGGTATCTGAGCTAATTTGAAACCCTTCTTTTATGCATCACCCCACCTCACCTTTCCCGTTAAGCAGCCATAGTGTGTTTTCTAAACGTGTGACTCTGTTCTCTTTTGTAATTCAGTTCAAGGGTAGCGGTTTTCACATTCCCTCTATAAGTGATATCTTATGATAAGTGTCTTTTTCTGTGTGACTTATTTCGCTTAGAATCGTCGTACCTAAATCCACTCATCATGCTGCTACTAGACTTATGACGTTGATTTCATGGCTGAGTGATATTCTATTATACATAAGGACTAATACTTCTTTATCCATTTTTTTCTTTCCTGGGATATTTACGTTGTAACAAAGTGGAGGTTCTTGTCAACAGAGCAGCCCTAAACTTTGGGGTGCCTGTGTCTTGCTGATTTTTAGTTTTCCCAATTTATACGCCCATGAGTGGAAGTGTCCTATGCTCTCTAAGCTGAGTTTTTTAGATGTTTCAGGACACACCGTACACTTCTACAGAGTGGCTGTTGGCAATTTACATCCCGCCCATCAGCGTAGCAAGGCTCCCGTTTCTCCATGGCCTGTCCTGCATTTCTGGTTTTGACACTTTATTCAGCATGGCCCTTTTGACCGACGGGAAACGAGCCTTCTTTGTAGCGCTGATTTGCCTTTCCAGGTTGCTTGGTTGGCCAAAAAGGGCGTATGCGTTTTTTCCTGAATATATTCAGGAAAAAACGCATACGCCCTTTTTGGCCAAGGGCATCATGGTCGAGGTGTTGCCGCTTTTCCTGTGCTTTAAAGGCGATTCGAATCTACCTCCTGAAATCTGTTTCCTGCAATTCTGCCTTGCTTTCAAATCCTCTTCGTTGCCTTCCCTCAATATATTTGTGGACGAGAGTTATCATTTATAACTCTGCTGGTTTGTGAATTGCAGTGCCCCTGAGCTCCATTTTTCAACTCGCTTTCTTGGGAGCTGGCTGCAAAAGCGCAGGATTGCTTCAGGCTCTATTCTGGTCCCGAGCGGCAGGCTGAGCCTGTGGTTAATTCTTCTTCCTGATGGGAAAATAGAGTGACCTGTGCCTGTCCCAACACCTAGAGCTAGTCTCTCATTGGTTCCCCCTCTTCCCGTTCATCCTCAGGACAAATTGCAACCTGTACGGAACAGGAGGTTAAAGGTGCTGATTCTCCAAGGAGGGAGATTGCTAGTAAAGCAGCTGGAATGGCGAACCCGAGCCCAAGGAGATGAGAAATGAGGTCCCTTTTAGAAACCTTTCCCGATCACACGGTGTACCATCTTCTGGGTTTCTCATGCATGTTTTCCATGTAGGAAGATGCCCTTGAACCTGGAGATTTGGGACCCATGGGATGGGAACAATGCAGTATTACTTTAAAGGGTCTGCGTTTGCTCACCCAACCTCACGAAACCTCTCAGCCCTAAGAGTGTCCACCCTTATGTCTCAATCAGCTGTGGGTCTAGGTATGGTCAATCCAAGTGGCATCACAGCCCGTGAGCGAATTTAGTAGGAATTTCTCTCTCTTTCACTGTCTTTGTTTCACGGGTTTTTAAAAGTGATTGATTTTTATAAAGGGGTTTAGATGCTTTTCACTGCTGTGTTTATGCCGCTTTACACCCACTTGACTCACTTACAGAGAGATATCAATACATAGCTTTTAAGATTCTTACTAGTCAGATATATTCTTGGGCGGTGAATAGGGGGTGTGGAGTCCAGTTCACAGAGCAAGGTGTAGGTCGTATCTATTACATATTTGGTTTATGGAACGGTATCTGAGCTAATTTGAAACCCTTGTTTTATGCATCACCCCACCTCACCTTTCCCGTTAAGCAGCCATAGTGTGTTTTCTAAACGTGTGACTCTGTTCTCTTTTGTAATTCAGTTCAAGGGTAGCGGTTTTCACATTCCCTCTATAAGTGATATCTTATGATAAGTGTCTTTTTCTGTGTGAATTATTTCACTGAGAATCGTCGTACCTAAATCCACTCATCATGCTGCTACTAGACTTATGACGTTGATTTCATGGCTGAGTGATATTCTATTATACATAAGGACTAATACTTCTTTATCCATTTTTTTCTTTCCTGGGATATTTACGTTGTAACAAAGTGGAGGTTCTTGTCAACAGAGCAGCCCTAAACTTTGGGGTGCCTGTGTCTTGCTGATTTTTAGTTTTCCCAATTTATACGCCCATGAGTGGAAGTGTCCTATGCTCTCTAAGCTGAATTTTTTAGATGTTTCAGGACACACCGTACAGTTCTCCAGAGTGGCTGTTGGCAATTTACATCCCGCCCATCAGCGTAGCAAGGCTCCCGTTTCTCCATGGCCTGTCCTGCATTTCTGGTTTTGATACTTTATTCAGCATGGCCCTTTTGACCGATGGGAAGCGAGACTTCTTTGTAGCGCTGATTTGCCTTTCCAGGTTGCTTGGTTGGCCAAAAAGGGCGTATGCGTTTTTTCCTGAATATATTCAGGAAAAAACGCATACGCCCTTTTTGGCCAAGGGCATCATGGTCGAGGTGTTGCCGCTTTTCCTGTGCTTTCAAGGCGATTCGAATCTACCTCCTGAAATCTGTTTCCTGCTATTCTGCCTTGCTTTCAAATCCTCTTCGTTGCCTTCCCTCAATATATTTGTGGACGAGAGTTATCATTTATAACTCTGCAGGTTTGTGAATTGCCGTGCCCCTGAGCTCCATTTTTCAACTCGCTTTCTTGGGAGCTGGCTGCAAAAGCGCAGGATTGCTTCAGGCTCTATTCTGGTCCCGAGCGGCAGGCTGAGCCTGTGGTTAATTCTTCTTCCTGATGGGAAAATAGAGTGACCTGTGCCTGTCCCAACACCTAGAGCTAGTGTCTCATTGGTTCCCCCTCTTCCCGTTCATCCTCAGGACAAATTGCAACCTGTACGGAATAGGAGGTTAAAGGTGCTGATTCTCCAAGGAGGGAGATTGCTAGTAAAGCGGCTGGAATGGAGAACCCGAGCACAAGGAGTTGAGAAATGAGGTGCGATTTAGAAACCTTTCCCGATCACACGGTGCACCATCTTCTGGGTTTCTCATGCATGTTTTCGAAGTGGGAAGATGCCCTTGAACCTGGAGATTTGGGACCCATGGGATGGGAACCACGCAGTATTACTTTAAAGGGTCTGCGTTTGCTCACCCAACCTCACGAAACCTCTCAGCCCCAAGAGTGTCCACCCTTATGTCTCAATCAGCTGTGGGTCTATATATGGTCAATCCCGGTGGCATCACAGCCCCTGAACGAATTTAGTAAGAATTTCTTTCTCTTTCACTGTCTTTGTTTCACGGGTTTTTAAAAGTGATTGATTTTTATAAAGGGGTTTAGCTGCTTTTCACTGCTGTATTTATGCCGCTTTACACCCACTTGACTCACTTACAGAGAGATATCAATACATAGGTTTTGAGATTCTTACTAGTCAGATATATACTTGGGCGGTTAATAGGGGGTGTTGAGTCCAGTTCACTGAGGAAGGAGTAGGTCGTGCCTATTACATATTGGGTTTATGGAACGGTATCTGAGCTAATTTGAAACCCTTCTTTTATGCATCACCCCACCTCACCTTTCCCGTTAAGCAGCCATAGTGTGTTTTCTAAACGTGTGCCTCTGTTCTGTTTTGTAATTCAGTTCAAGGTCGCAGTTTTTACATTCCCTCTATAAGTGATATCTTATGATAAGTGTCTTTTTCTGTGTGACTTATTTCACTTAGAATCGTCGTACCTAAATCCACTCATCATGCTGCTACTAGACTTATGACGTTGATTTCATGGCTGAGTGATATTCTATTATATATAAGGACTAATACTTCTTCATCCATTTTTTTCTTTCCTGGGATATTTACGTTGTAACAAAGTAGAGGTTCTTGTCCTCAGAGCAGCCCTAAACGTTGGGGTGCCTGTGTCTTGCTGATTTTTAGTTTTCCCAATTTATACGCCCATGAGTGGAAGTGCCCTATGCTCTCTAAGCTGAGTTTTTTAGATGTTTCACGACACACCGTACACTTCTCCAAAATGGCTGTTGGCAATTTACATCCCGCCCATCAGCGTAGCAAGGCTCCCGTTTCTCCATGGCCTGTCCTGCATTTCTGGTTTTGACACTTTATTCAGCATGGCCCTTTTGACCGGTGGGAAGCGAGACTTCTTTGTAGCGCTGATTTGCCTTTCCAGGTTGCTTGGTTGGCCAAAAAGGGCGTATGCGTTTTTTCCTGAATATATTCAGGAAAAAACGCATACGCCCTTTTGGGCCAAGGGCATCATTGTCGAGGTTTTGCCGCTTTTCCCGTGCTTTAAAGGCGATTCGAATCTACCTCCTGAAATCTGTTTCCTGCAATTCTGCCTTGCTTTCAAATCCTCTTCGTTGCCTTCCCTCAATATATTTGTGGACGAGAGTTATCATTTATAACTCTGCTGGTTTGTGAATTGCAGTGCCCCTGAGCTCCATTTTTCAACTCGCTTTCCTGGGACCTGGACGCAAAAGCGCAGGATTGCTTCAGGCCCTATTCTGGTTCCGGGCGGCAGGCTGAGCCTGTGGTTAATTCTTCTTCCTGATGGGAAAATAGAGTGACCTGTGCCTGTCCCAACACCTAGAGCTAGTGTCTCATTGGTTCCCCCTCTTCCCGTTCATCCTCAGGACAAATTGCAACCTGTACGGAACAGGAGGTTAAAGGTGCTGATTCTCCAAGGAGGGAGATTGCTAGTAAAGCAGCTGGAATGGCGAACCCGAGCCCAAGGAGATGAGAAATGAGGTCCCTTTTAGAAACCTTTCCCGATCACACGGTGTACCATCTTCTGGGTTTCTCGTGCATGTTTTCGAAGTGGGAAGATGCCCTTGAACCTGGAGATTTGGGACCCATGGGATGGGAACCACGCAGTATTACTTTAAAGGGTCTACGTTTGCTCACCCAACCTCACGAAACCTCTCAGCCCCAAGAGTGTCCACCCTTATGTCTCAATCAGCTGTGGGTCTATATATGGTCAATCCAGGTGGCATCACAGCCCCTGAACGAATTTAGTAAGAATTTCTTTCTCTTTCCCTGTCTTTGTTTCACGGGTTTTTAAAAGTGATTGATTTTTATAAAGGGGTTTAGCTGCTTTTCACTGCTGTGTTTATGCCGCTTTACACCCACTTGACTCACTTTCAGAGAGATATCAATACATAGGTTTTAAGATTCTTACTAGTCAGATATATTCTTGGGCGGTTAATAGGGGGTGTTGAGTCCAGTTCACTGAGCAAGGAGTAGGTCGTTTCTATTACATATTGGGTTTATGGAACGGTATCTGAGCTAATTTGAAACCCTTCTTTTATGCATCACCCCACCTCACCTTTCCCGTTAAGCAGCCATAGTGTGTTTTCTAAACGTGTGACTCTGTTCTCTTTTGTAATTCAGTTCAAGGGTAGCGGTTTTCACATTCCCTCTATAAGTGATATCTTATGATAAGTGTCTTTTTCTGTGTGACTTATTTCGCTTAGAATCGTCGTACCTAAATCCACTCATCATGCTGCTACTAGACTTATGACGTTGATTTCATGGCTGAGTGATATTCTATTATACATAAGGACTAATACTTCTTTATCCATTTTTTTCTTTCCTGGGATATTTACGTTGTAACAAAGTGGAGGTTCTTGTCAACAGAGCAGCCCTAAACTTTGGGGTGCCTGTGTCTTGCTGATTTTTAGTTTTCCCAATTTATACGCCCATGAGTGGAAGTGTCCTATGCTCTCTAAGCTGAGTTTTTTAGATGTTTCAGGACACACCGTACACTTCTACAGAGTGGCTGTTGGCAATTTACATCCCGCCCATCAGCGTAGCAAGGCTCCCGTTTCTCCATGGCCTGTCCTGCATTTCTGCTTTTCACACTTTATTCAGCATGGCCCTTTTGACCGACGGGAAACGAGCCTTCTTTGTAGCGCTGATTTGCCTTTCCAGGTTGCTTGGTTGGCCAAAAAGGGCGTATGCGTTTTTTCCTGAATATATTCAGGAAAAAACGCATACGCCCTTTTTGGCCAAGGGCATCATGGTCGAGGTGTTGCCGCTTTTCCTGTGCTTTAAAGGCGATTCGAATCTACCTCCTGAAATCTGTTTCCTGCAATTCTGCCTTGCTTTCAAATCCTCTTCGTTGCCTTCCCTCAATATATTTGTGGACGAGAGTTATCATTTATAACTCTGCAGGTTTGTGAATTGCAGTGCCCCTGAGCTCCATTTTTCAACTCGCTTTCTTGGGAGCTGGCTGCAAAAGCGCAGGATTGCTTCAGGCTCTATTCTGGTCCCGAGCGGCAGGCTGAGCCTGTGGTTAATTCTTCTTCCTGATGGGAAAATAGAGTGACCTGTGCCTGTCCCAACACCTAGAGCTAGTCTCTCATTGGTTCCCCCTCTTCCCGTTCATCCTCAGGACAAATTGCAACCTGTACGGAACAGGAGGTTAAAGGTGCTGATTCTCCAAGGAGGGAGATTGCTAGTAAAGCAGCTGGAATGGCGAACCCGAGCCCAAGGAGATGAGAAATGAGGTCCCTTTTAGAAACCTTTCCCGATCACACGGTGTACCATCTTCTGGGTTTCTCATGCATGTTTTCCATGTAGGAAGATGCCCTTGAACCTGGAGATTTGGGACCCATGGGATGGGAACAATGCAGTATTACTTTAAAGGGTCTGCGTTTGCTCACCCAACCTCACCAAACCTCTCAGCCCTAAGAGTGTCCACCCTTATGTCTCAATCAGCTGTGGGTCTAGGTATGGTCAATCCAAGTGGCATCACAGCCCGTGAGCGAATTTAGTAGGAATTTCTCTCTCTTTCACTGTCTTTGTTTCACGGGTTTTTAAAAGTGATTGATTTTTATAAAGGGGTTTAGATGTTTTTCACTGCTGTGTTTATGCCGCTTTGCACCCACTTGACTCACTTACAGAGAGATATCAATACATAGCTTTTAAGATTCTTACTAGTCAGATATATTCTTGGGCGGTGAATAGGGGGTGTGGAGTCCAGTTCACAGAGCAAGGTGTAGGTCGTATCTATTACATATTGGGTTTATGGAACGGTATCTGAGCTAATTTGAAACCCTTGTTTTATGCATCACCCCACCTCACCTTTCCCGTTAAGCAGCCATAGTGTGTTTTCTAAACGTGTGACTCTGTTCTGTTTTGTAATTCAGTTCAAGGGTAGCGGTTTTCACATTCCCTCTATAAGTGATATCTTATGATAAGTGTCTTTTTCTGTGTGAATTATTTCACTGAGAATCGTCGTACCTAAATCCACTCATCATGCTGCTACTAGACTTATGACGTTGATTTCATGGCTGAGTGATATTCTATTATACATAAGGACTAATACTTCTTTATCCATTTTTTTCTTTCCTGGGATATTTACGTTGTAACAAAGTGGAGGTTCTTGTCAACAGAGCAGCCCTAAACTTTGGGGTGCCTGTGTCTTGCTGATTTTTAGTTTTCCCAATTTATACGCCCATGAGTGGAAGTGTCCTATGCTCTCTAAGCTGAATTTTTTAGATGTTTCAGGACACACCGTACAGTTCTCCAGAGTGGCTGTTGGCAATTTACATCCCGCCCATCAGCGTAGCAAGGCTCCCGTTTCTCCATGGCCTGTCCTGCATTTCTGGTTTTGATACTTTATTCAGCATGGCCCTTTTGACCAATGGGAAGCGAGACTTCTTTGTAGCGCTGATTTGCCTTTCCAGGTTGCTTGGTTGGCCAAAAAGGGCGTATGCGTTTTTTCCTGAATATATTCAGGAAAAAACGCATACGCCCTTTTTGGCCAAGGGCATCATGGTCGAGGTATTGCCGCTTTTCCTGTGCTTTCAAGGCGATTCGAATCTACCTCCTGAAATCTGTTTCCTGCTATTCTGCCTTGCTTTCAAATCCTCTTCGTTGCCTTCCCTCAATATATTTGTGGACGAGAGTTATCATTTATAACTCTGCAGGTTTGTGAATTGCAGTGCCCCTGAGCTCCATTTTTCAACTCGCTTTCTTGGGAGCTGGCTGCAAAAGCGCAGGATTGCTTCAGGCTGTATTCTGGTCCCGAGCGGCAGGCTGAGCCTGTGGTTAATTCTTCTTCCTGATGGGAAAATAGAGTGACCTGTGCCTGTCCCAACACCTAGAGCTAGTGTCTCATTGGTTCCCCCTCTTCCCGTTCATCCTCAGGACAAATTGCAACCTGTACGGAACAGGAGGTTAAAGGTGCTGATTCTCCAAGGAGGGAGATTGCTAGTAAAGCGGCTGGAATGGAGAACCCGAGCACAAGGAGTTGAGAAATGAGGTGCGATTTAGAAACCTTTCCCGATCACACGGTGCACCATCTTCTGGGTTTCTCATGCATGTTTTCGAAGTGGGAAGATGCCCTTGAACCTGGAGATTTGGGACCCATGGGATGGGAACCACGCAGTATTACTTTAAAGGGTCTGCGTTTGCTCACCCAACCTCACGAAACCTCTCAGCCCCAAGAGTGTCCACCCTTATGTCTCAATCAGCTGTGGGTCTATATATGGTCAATCCAGGTGGCATCACAGCCCCTGAACGAATTTAGTAAGAATTTCTTTCTCTTTCACTGTCTTTGTTTCACGGGTTTTTAAAAGTGATTGATTTTTATAAAGGGGTTTAGCTGCTTTTCACTGCTGTGTTTATGCCGCTTTACACCCACTTGACTCACTTACAGAGAGATATCAATACATAGGTTTTGAGATTCTTACTAGTCAGATATATTCTTGGGCGGTTAATAGGGGGTGTTGAGTCCAGTTCACTGAGGAAGGAGTAGGTCGTGCCTATTACATATTGGGTTTATGGAACGGTATCTGAGCTAATTTGAAACCCTTGTTTTATGCATCACCCCACCTCACCTTTCCCGTTAAGCAGCCATAGTGTGTTTTCTAAACGTGTGCCTCTGTTCTGTTTTGTAATTCAGTTCAAGGTCGCAGTTTTTACAGTCCCTCTAGAAGTGATATCTTATGATAAGTGTCTTTTTCTGTGTGACTTATTTCACTTAGAATCGTCGTACCTAAATCCACTCATCATGCTGCTACTAGACTTATGACGTTGATTTCATGGCTGAGTGATATTCTATTATATATAAGGACTAATACTTCTTCATCCATTTTTTTCTTTCCTGGGATATTTACGTTGTAACAAAGTAGAGGTTCTTGTCCTCAGAGCAGCCCTAAACGTTGGGGTGCCTGTGTCTTGCTGATTTTTAGTTTTCCCAATTTATACGCCCATGAGTGGAAGTGCCCTATGCTCTCTAAGCTGAGTTTTTTAGATGTTTCACGACACACCGTACACTTCTCCAAAATGGCTGTTGGCAATTTACATCCCGCCCATCAGCGTAGCAAGGCTCCCGTTTCTCCATGGCCTGTCCTGCATTTCTGGTTTTGACACTTTATTCAGCATGGCCCTTTTGACCGGTGGGAAGCGAGACTTCTTTGTAGCGCTGATTTGCCTTTCCAGGTTGCTTGGTTGGCCAAAAAGGGCGTATGCGTTTTTTCCTGAATATATTCAGGAAAAAACGCATACGCCCTTTTGGGCCAAGGGCATCATTGTCGAGGTTTTGCCGCTTTTCCCGTGCTTTAAAGGCGATTCGAATCTACCTCCTGAAATCTGTTTCCTGCAATTCTGCCTTGCTTTCAAATCCTCTTCGTTGCCTTCCCTCAATATATTTGTGGACGAGAGTTATCATTTATAACTCTGCTGGTTTGTGAATTGCAGTGCCCCTGAGCTCCATTTTTCAACTCGCTTTCCTGGGACCTGGACGCAAAAGCGCAGGATTGCTTCAGGCCCTATTCTGGTTCCGGGCGGCAGGCTGAGCCTGTGGTTAATTCTTCTTCCTGATGGGAAAATAGAGTGACCTGTGCCTGTCCCAACACCTAGAGCTAGTGTCTCATTGGTTCCCCCTCTTCCCGTTCATCCTCAGGACAAATTGCAACCTGTACGGAACAGGAGGTTAAAGGTGCTGATTCTCCAAGGAGGGAGATTGCTAGTAAAGCAGCTGGAATGGCGAACCCGAGCCCAAGGAGATGAGAAATGAGGTCCCTTTTAGAAACCTTTCCCGATCACACGGTGTACCATCTTCTGGGTTTCTCGTGCATGTTTTCGAAGTGGGAAGATGCCCTTGAACCTGGAGATTTGGGACCCATGGGATGGGAACCACGCAGTATTACTTTAAAGGGTCTACGTTTGCTCACCCAACCTCACGAAACCTCTCAGCCCCAAGAGTGTCCACCCTTATGTCTCAATCAGCTGTGGGTCTATATATGGTCAATCCAGGTGGCATCACAGCCCCTGAACGAATTTAGTAAGAATTTCTTTCTCTTTCCCTGTCTTTGTTTCACGGGTTTTTAAAAGTGATTGATTTTTATAAAGGGGTTTAGCTGCTTTTCACTGCTGTGTTTATGCCGCTTTACACCCACTTGACTCACTTTCAGAGAGATATCAATACATAGGTTTTAAGATTCTTACTAGTCAGATATATTCTTGGGCGGTTAATAGGGGGTGTTGAGTCCAGTTCACTGAGCAAGGAGTAGGTCGTTTCTATTACATATTGGGTTTATGGAACGGTATCTGAGCTAATTTGAAACCCTTCTTTTATGCATCACCCCACCTCACCTTTCCCGTTAAGCAGCCATAGTGTGTTTTCTAAACGTGTGACTCTGTTCTCTTTTGTAATTCAGTTCAAGGGTAGCGGTTTTCACATTCCCTCTATAAGTGATATCTTATGATAAGTGTCTTTTTCTGTGTGACTTATTTCGCTTAGAATCGTCGTACCTAAATCCACTCATCATGCTGCTACTAGACTTATGACGTTGATTTCATGGCTGAGTGATATTCTATTATACATAAGGACTAATACTTCTTTATCCATTTTTTTCTTTCCTGGGATATTTACGTTGTAACAAAGTGGAGGTTCTTGTCAACAGAGCAGCCCTAAACTTTGGGGTGCCTGTGTCTTGCTGATTTTTAGTTTTCCCAATTTATACGCCCATGAGTGGAAGTGTCCTATGCTCTCTAAGCTGAGTTTTTTAGATGTTTCAGGACACACCGTACACTTCTACAGAGTGGCTGTTGGCAATTTACATCCCGCCCATCAGCGTAGCAAGGCTCCCGTTTCTCCATGGCCTGTCCTGCATTTCTGCTTTTCACACTTTATTCAGCATGGCCCTTTTGACCGACGGGAAACGAGCCTTCTTTGTAGCGCTGATTTGCCTTTCCAGGTTGCTTGGTTGGCCAAAAAGGGCGTATGCGTTTTTTCCTGAATATATTCAGGAAAAAACGCATACGCCCTTTTTGGCCAAGGGCATCATGGTCGAGGTGTTGCCGCTTTTCCTGTGCTTTAAAGGCGATTCGAATCTACCTCCTGAAATCTGTTTCCTGCAATTCTGCCTTGCTTTCAAATCCTCTTCGTTGCCTTCCCTCAATATATTTGTGGACGAGAGTTATCATTTATAACTCTGCAGGTTTGTGAATTGCAGTGCCCCTGAGCTCCATTTTTCAACTCGCTTTCTTGGGAGCTGGCTGCAAAAGCGCAGGATTGCTTCAGGCTCTATTCTGGTCCCGAGCGGCAGGCTGAGCCTGTGGTTAATTCTTCTTCCTGATGGGAAAATAGAGTGACCTGTGCCTGTCCCAACACCTAGAGCTAGTCTCTCATTGGTTCCCCCTCTTCCCGTTCATCCTCAGGACAAATTGCAACCTGTACGGAACAGGAGGTTAAAGGTGCTGATTCTCCAAGGAGGGAGATTGCTAGTAAAGCAGCTGGAATGGCGAACCCGAGCCCAAGGAGATGAGAAATGAGGTCCCTTTTAGAAACCTTTCCCGATCACACGGTGTACCATCTTCTGGGTTTCTCATGCATGTTTTCCATGTAGGAAGATGCCCTTGAACCTGGAGATTTGGGACCCATGGGATGGGAACAATGCAGTATTACTTTAAAGGGTCTGCGTTTGCTCACCCAACCTCACCAAACCTCTCAGCCCTAAGAGTGTCCACCCTTATGTCTCAATCAGCTGTGGGTCTAGGTATGGTCAATCCAAGTGGCATCACAGCCCGTGAGCGAATTTAGTAGGAATTTCTCTCTCTTTCACTGTCTTTGTTTCACGGGTTTTTAAAAGTGATTGATTTTTATAAAGGGGTTTAGATGTTTTTCACTGCTGTGTTTATGCCGCTTTGCACCCACTTGACTCACTTACAGAGAGATATCAATACATAGCTTTTAAGATTCTTACTAGTCAGATATATTCTTGGGCGGTGAATAGGGGGTGTGGAGTCCAGTTCACAGAGCAAGGTGTAGGTCGTATCTATTACATATTGGGTTTATGGAACGGTATCTGAGCTAATTTGAAACCCTTGTTTTATGCATCACCCCACCTCACCTTTCCCGTTAAGCAGCCATAGTGTGTTTTCTAAACGTGTGACTCTGTTCTGTTTTGTAATTCAGTTCAAGGGTAGCGGTTTTCACATTCCCTCTATAAGTGATATCTTATGATAAGTGTCTTTTTCTGTGTGAATTATTTCACTGAGAATCGTCGTACCTAAATCCACTCATCATGCTGCTACTAGACTTATGACGTTGATTTCATGGCTGAGTGATATTCTATTATACATAAGGACTAATACTTCTTTATCCATTTTTTTCTTTCCTGGGATATTTACGTTGTAACAAAGTGGAGGTTCTTGTCAACAGAGCAGCCCTAAACTTTGGGGTGCCTGTGTCTTGCTGATTTTTAGTTTTCCCAATTTATACGCCCATGAGTGGAAGTGTCCTATGCTCTCTAAGCTGAATTTTTTAGATGTTTCAGGACACACCGTACAGTTCTCCAGAGTGGCTGTTGGCAATTTACATCCCGCCCATCAGCGTAGCAAGGCTCCCGTTTCTCCATGGCCTGTCCTGCATTTCTGGTTTTGATACTTTATTCAGCATGGCCCTTTTGACCAATGGGAAGCGAGACTTCTTTGTAGCGCTGATTTGCCTTTCCAGGTTGCTTGGTTGGCCAAAAAGGGCGTATGCGTTTTTTCCTGAATATATTCAGGAAAAAACGCATACGCCCTTTTTGGCCAAGGGCATCATGGTCGAGGTATTGCCGCTTTTCCTGTGCTTTCAAGGCGATTCGAATCTACCTCCTGAAATCTGTTTCCTGCTATTCTGCCTTGCTTTCAAATCCTCTTCGTTGCCTTCCCTCAATATATTTGTGGACGAGAGTTATCATTTATAACTCTGCAGGTTTGTGAATTGCAGTGCCCCTGAGCTCCATTTTTCAACTCGCTTTCTTGGGAGCTGGCTGCAAAAGCGCAGGATTGCTTCAGGCTGTATTCTGGTCCCGAGCGGCAGGCTGAGCCTGTGGTTAATTCTTCTTCCTGATGGGAAAATAGAGTGACCTGTGCCTGTCCCAACACCTAGAGCTAGTGTCTCATTGGTTCCCCCTCTTCCCGTTCATCCTCAGGACAAATTGCAACCTGTACGGAACAGGAGGTTAAAGGTGCTGATTCTCCAAGGAGGGAGATTGCTAGTAAAGCGGCTGGAATGGAGAACCCGAGCACAAGGAGTTGAGAAATGAGGTGCGATTTAGAAACCTTTCCCGATCACACGGTGCACCATCTTCTGGGTTTCTCATGCATGTTTTCGAAGTGGGAAGATGCCCTTGAACCTGGAGATTTGGGACCCATGGGATGGGAACCACGCAGTATTACTTTAAAGGGTCTGCGTTTGCTCACCCAACCTCACGAAACCTCTCAGCCCCAAGAGTGTCCACCCTTATGTCTCAATCAGCTGTGGGTCTATATATGGTCAATCCAGGTGGCATCACAGCCCCTGAACGAATTTAGTAAGAATTTCTTTCTCTTTCACTGTCTTTGTTTCACGGGTTTTTAAAAGTGATTGATTTTTATAAAGGGGTTTAGCTGCTTTTCACTGCTGTGTTTATGCCGCTTTACACCCACTTGACTCACTTACAGAGAGATATCAATACATAGGTTTTGAGATTCTTACTAGTCAGATATATTCTTGGGCGGTTAATAGGGGGTGTTGAGTCCAGTTCACTGAGGAAGGAGTAGGTCGTGCCTATTACATATTGGGTTTATGGAACGGTATCTGAGCTAATTTGAAACCCTTGTTTTATGCATCACCCCACCTCACCTTTCCCGTTAAGCAGCCATAGTGTGTTTTCTAAACGTGTGCCTCTGTTCTGTTTTGTAATTCAGTTCAAGGTCGCAGTTTTTACAGTCCCTCTAGAAGTGATATCTTATGATAAGTGTCTTTTTCTGTGTGACTTATTTCACTTAGAATCGTCGTACCTAAATCCACTCATCATGCTGCTACTAGACTTATGACGTTGATTTCATGGCTGAGTGATATTCTATTATATATAAGGACTAATACTTCTTCATCCATTTTTTTCTTTCCTGGGATATTTACGTTGTAACAAAGTAGAGGTTCTTGTCAACAGAGCAGCCCTAAACTTTGGGGTGCCTGTGTCTTGCTGATTTTTAGTTTTCCCAATTTATACGCCCATGAGTGGAAGTGCCCTATGCTCTCTAAGCTGAGTTTTTTAGATGTTTCACGACACACCGTACACTTCTCCAAAATGGCTGTTGGCAATTTACATCCCGCCCATCAGCGTAGCAAGGCTCCCGTTTCTCCATGGCCTGTCCTGCATTTCTGGTTTTGACACTTTATTCAGCATGGCCCTTTTGACCGGTGGGAAGCGAGACTTCTTTGTAGCGCTGATTTGCCTTTCCAGGTTGCTTGGTTGGCCAAAAAGGGCGTATGCGTTTTTTCCTGAATATATTCAGGAAAAAACGCATACGCCCTTTTGGTCCAAGGGCATCATTGTCGAGGTTTTGCCGCTTTTCCCGTGCTTTAAAGGCGATTCGAATCTACCTCCTGAAATCTGTTTCCTGCAATTCTGCCTTGCTTTCAAATCCTCTTCGTTGCCTTCCCTCAATATATTTGTGGACGAGAGTTATCATTTATAACACTGCAGGTTTGTGAATTGCAGTGCCCCTGAGCTCCATTTTTCAACTCGCTTTCCTGGGACCTGGACGCAAAAGCGCAGGATTGCTTCAGGCCCTATTCTGGTTCCGGGCGGCAGGCTGAGCCTGTGGTTAATTCTTCTTCCTGATGGGAAAATAGAGTGACCTGTGCCTGTCCCAACACCTAGAGCTAGTGTCTCATTGGTTCCCCCTCTTCCCGTTCATCCTCAGGACAAATTGCAACCTGTACGGAACAGGAGGTTAAAGGTGCTGATTCTCCAAGGAGGGAGATTGCTAGTAAAGCAGCTGGAATGGCGAACCTGAGCCCAAGGAGATGAGAAATGAGGTCCCTTTTAGAAACCTTTCCCGATCACACGGTGTACCATCTTCTGGGTTTCTCATGCATGTTTTCGAAGTGGGAAGATGCCCTTGAACCTGGAGATTTGGGACCCATGGGATGGGAACCACGCAGTATTACTTTAAAGGGTCTACGTTTGCTCACCCAACCTCACGAAACCTCTCAGCCCCAAGAGTGTCCACCCTTATGTCTCAATCAGCTGTGGGTCTATATATGGTCAATCCAGGTGGCATCACAGCCCCTGAACGAATTTAGTAAGAATTTCTTTCTCTTTCCCTGTCTTTGTTTCACGGGTTTTTAAAAGTGATTGATTTTTATAAAGGGGTTTAGCTGCTTTTCACTGCTGTGTTTATGCCGCTTTACACCCACTTGACTCACTTTCAGAGAGATATCAATACATAGGTTTTAAGATTCTTACTAGTCAGATATATTCTTGGGCGGTTAATAGGGGGTGTTGAGTCCAGTTCACTGAGCAAGGAGTAGGTCGTTTCTATTACATATTGGGTTTATGGAACGGTATCTGAGCTAATTTGAAACCCTTCTTTTATGCATCACCCCACCTCACCTTTCCCGTTAAGCAGCCATAGTGTGTTTTCTAAACGTGTGACTCTGTTCTGTTTTGTAATTCAGTTCAAGGGTAGCGGTTTTCACATTCCCTCTATAAGTGATATCTTATGATAAGTGTCTTTTTCTGTGTGAATTATTTCACTGAGAATCGTCGTACCTAAATCCACTCATCATGCTGCTACTAGACTTATGACGTTGATTTCATGGCTGAGTGATATTCTATTATACATAAGGACTAATACTTCTTTATCCATTTTTTTCTTTCCTGGGATATTTACGTTGTAACAAAGTGGAGGTTCTTGTCAACAGAGCAGCCCTAAACTTTGGGGTGCCTGTGTCTTGCTGATTTTTAGTTTTCCCAATTTATACGCCCATGAGTGGAAGTGTCCTATGCTCTCTAAGCTGAATTTTTTAGATGTTTCAGGACACACCGTACAGTTCTCCAGAGTGGCTGTTGGCAATTTACATCCCGCCCATCAGCGTAGCAAGGCTCCCGTTTCTCCATGGCCTGTCCTGCATTTCTGGTTTTGATACTTTATTCAGCATGGCCCTTTTGACCGATGGGAAGCGAGACTTCTTTGTAGCGCTGATTTGCCTTTCCAGGTTGCTTGGTTGGCCAAAAAGGGCGTATGCGTTTTTTCCTGAATATATTCAGGAAAAAACGCATACGCCCTTTTTGGCCAAGGGCATCATGGTCGAGGTATTGCCGCTTTTCCTGTGCTTTCAAGGCGATTCGAATCTACCTCCTGAAATCTGTTTCCTGCTATTCTGCCTTGCTTTCAAATCCTCTTCGTTGCCTTCCCTCAATATATTTGTGGACGAGAGTTATCATTTATAACTCTGCAGGTTTGTGAATTGCAGTGCCCCTGAGCTCCATTTTTCAACTCGCTTTCTTGGGAGCTGGCTGCAAAAGCGCAGGATTGCTTCAGGCTGTATTCTGGTCCCGAGCGGCAGGCTGAGCCTGTGGTTAATTCTTCTTCCTGATGGGAAAATAGAGTGACCTGTGCCTGTCCCAACACCTAGAGCTAGTGTCTCATTGGTTCCCCCTCTTCCCGTTCATCCTCAGGACAAATTGCAACCTGTACGGAACAGGAGGTTAAAGGTGCTGATTCTCCAAGGAGGGAGATTGCTAGTAAAGCGGCTGGAATGGAGAACCCGAGCACAAGGAGTTGAGAAATGAGGTGCGATTTAGAAACCTTTCCCGATCACACGGTGCACCATCTTCTGGGTTTCTCATGCATGTTTTCGAAGTGGGAAGATGCCCTTGAACCTGGAGATTTGGGACCCATGGGATGGGAACCACGCAGTATTACTTTAAAGGGTCTGCGTTTGCTCACCCAACCTCACGAAACCTCTCAGCCCCAAGAGTGTCCACCCTTATGTCTCAATCAGCTGTGGGTCTATATATGGTCAATCCAGGTGGCATCACAGCCCCTGAACGAATTTAGTAAGAATTTCTTTCTCTTTCACTGTCTTTGTTTCACGGGTTTTTAAAAGTGATTGATTTTTATAAAGGGGTTTAGCTGCTTTTCACTGCTGTGTTTATGCCGCTTTACACCCACTTGACTCACTTACAGAGAGATATCAATACATAGGTTTTGAGATTCTTACTAGTCAGATATATTCTTGGGCGGTTAATAGGGGGTGTTGAGTCCAGTTCACTGAGGAAGGAGTAGGTCGTGCCTATTACATATTGGGTTTATGGAACGGTATCTGAGCTAATTTGAAACCCTTGTTTTATGCATCACCCCACCTCACCTTTCCCGTTAAGCAGCCATAGTGTGTTTTCTAAACGTGTGCCTCTGTTCTGTTTTGTAATTCAGTTCAAGGTCGCAGTTTTTACAGTCCCTCTAGAAGTGATATCTTATGATAAGTGTCTTTTTCTGTGTGACTTATTTCACTTAGAATCGTCGTACCTAAATCCACTCATCATGCTGCTACTAGACTTATGACGTTGATTTCATGGCTGAGTGATATTCTATTATATATAAGGACTAATACTTCTTCATCCATTTTTTTCTTTCCTGGGATATTTACGTTGTAACAAAGTAGAGGTTCTTGTCAACAGAGCAGCCCTAAACTTTGGGGTGCCTGTGTCTTGCTGATTTTTAGTTTTCCCAATTTATACGCCCATGAGTGGAAGTGCCCTATGCTCTCTAAGCTGAGTTTTTTAGATGTTTCACGACACACCGTACACTTCTCCAAAATGGCTGTTGGCAATTTACATCCCGCCCATCAGCGTAGCAAGGCTCCCGTTTCTCCATGGCCTGTCCTGCATTTCTGGTTTTGACACTTTATTCAGCATGGCCCTTTTGACCGGTGGGAAGCGAGACTTCTTTGTAGCGCTGATTTGCCTTTCCAGGTTGCTTGGTTGGCCAAAAAGGGCGTATGCGTTTTTTCCTGAATATATTCAGGAAAAAACGCATACGCCCTTTTGGGCCAAGGGCATCATTGTCGAGGTTTTGCCGCTTTTCCCGTGCTTTAAAGGCGATTCGAATCTACCTCCTGAAATCTGTTTCCTGCAATTCTGCCTTGCTTTCAAATCCTCTTCGTTGCCTTCCCTCAATATATTTGTGGACGAGAGTTATCATTTATAACACTGCAGGTTTGTGAATTGCAGTGCCCCTGAGCTCCATTTTTCAACTCGCTTTCCTGGGACCTGGACGCAAAAGCGCAGGATTGCTTCAGGCCCTATTCTGGTTCCGGGCGGCAGGCTGAGCCTGTGGTTAATTCTTCTTCCTGATGGGAAAATAGAGTGACCTGTGCCTGTCCCAACACCTAGAGCTAGTCTCTCATTGGTTCCCCCTCTTCCCGTTCATCCTCAGGACAAATTGCAACCTGTACGGAACAGGAGGTTAAAGGTGCTGATTCTCCAAGGAGGGAGATTGCTAGTAAAGCAGCTGGAATGGCGAACCCGAGCCCAAGGAGATGAGAAATGAGGTCCCTTTTAGAAACCTTTCCCGATCACACGGTGTACCATCTTCTGGGTTTCTCATGCATGTTTTCGAAGTGGGAAGATGCCCTTGAACCTGGAGATTTGGGACCCATGGGATGGGAACCACGCAGTATTACTTTAAAGGGTCTACGTTTGCTCACCCAACCTCACGAAACCTCTCAGCCCCAAGAGTGTCCACCCTTATGTCTCAATCAGCTGTGGGTCTATATATGGTCAATCCAGGTGGCATCACAGCCCCTGAACGAATTTAGTAAGAATTTCTTTCTCTTTCCCTGTCTTTGTTTCACGGGTTTTTAAAAGTGATTGATTTTTATAAAGGGGTTTAGCTGCTTTTCACTGCTGTGTTTATGCCGCTTTACACCCACTTGACTCACTTTCAGAGAGATATCAATACATAGGTTTTAAGATTCTTACTAGTCAGATATATTCTTGGGCGGTTAATAGGGGGTGTTGAGTCCAGTTCACTGAGCAAGGAGTAGGTCGTTTCTATTACATATTGGGTTTATGGAACGGTATCTGAGCTAATTTGAAACCCTTCTTTTATGCATCACCCCACCTCACCTTTCCCGTTAAGCAGCCATAGTGTGTTTTCTAAACGTGTGACTCTGTTCTCTTTTGTAATTCAGTTCAAGGGTAGCGGTTTTCACATTCCCTCTATAAGTGATATCTTATGATAAGTGTCTTTTTCTGTGTGACTTATTTCACTTAGAATCGTCGTACCTAAATCCACTCATCATGCTGCTACTAGACTTATGACGTTGATTTCATGGCTGAGTGATATTCTATTATACATAAGGACTAATACTTCTTTATCCATTTTTTTCTTTCCTGGGATATTTACGTTGTAACAAAGTGGAGGTTCTTGTCAACAGAGCAGCCCTAAACTTTGGGGTGCCTGTGTCTTGCTGATTTTTAGTTTTCCCAATTTATACGCCCATGAGTGGAAGTGTCCTATGCTCTCTAAGCTGAGTTTTTTCGATGTTTCAGGACACACCGTACACTTCTACAGAGTGGCTGTTGGCAATTTACATCCCGCCCATCAGCGTAGCAAGGCTCCCGTTTCTCCATGGCCTGTCCTGCATTTCTGGTTTTCACACTTTATTCAGCATGGCCCTTTTGACCGACGGGAAACGAGCCTTCTTTGTAGCGCTGATTTGCCTTTCCAGGTTGCTTGGTTGGCCAAAAAGGGCGTATGCGTTTTTTCCTGAATATATTCAGGAAAAAACGCATACGCCCTTTTTGGCCAAGGGCATCATGGTCGAGGTGTTGCCGCTTTTCCTGTGCTTTAAAGGCGATTCGAATCTACCTCCTGAAATCTGTTTCCTGCAATTCTGCCTTGCTTTCAAATCCTCTTCGTTGCCTTCCCTCAATATATTTGTGGACGAGAGTTATCATTTATAACTCTGCAGGTTTGTGAATTGCAGTGCCCCTGAGCTCCATTTTTCAACTCGCTTTCCTGGGACCTGGACACAAAAGCGCAGGATTGCTTCAGGCTCTATTCTGGTCCCGAGCGGCAGGCTGAGCCTGTGGTTAATTCTTCTTCCTGATGGGAAAATAGAGTGACCTGTGCCTGTCCCAACACCTAGAGCTAGTGTCTCATTGGTTCCCCCTCTTCCCGTTCATCCTCAGGACAAATTGCAACCTGTACGGAACAGGAGGTTAAAGGTGCTGATTCTCCAAGGAGGGAGATTGCTAGTAAAGCAGCTGGAATGGCGAACCCGAGCCCAAGGAGATGAGAAATGAGGTCCCTTTTAGAAACCTTTCCCGATCACACGGTGTACCATCTTCTGGGTTTCTCATGCATGTTTTCCATGTAGGAAGATGCCCTTGAACCTGGAGATTTGGGACCCATGGGATGGGAACAATGCAGTATTACTTTAAAGGGTCTGCGTTTGCTCACCCAACCTCACCAAACCTCTCAGCCCTAAGAGTGTCCACCCTTATGTCTCAATCAGCTGTGGGTCTAGTTATGGTCAATCCAAGTGGCATCACAGCCCGTGAGCGAATTTAGAAGGAATTTCTCTCTCTTTCACTGTCTTTGTTTCACGGGTTTTTAAAAGTGATTGATTTTTATAAAGGGGTTTAGATGCTTTTCACTGCTGTGTTTATGCCGCTTTACACCCACTTGACTCACTTACAGAGAGATATCAATACATAGCTTTTAAGATTCTTACTAGTCAGATATATTCTTGGGCGGTGAATAGGGGGTGTGGAGTCCAATTCACAGAGCAAGGTGTAGGTCGTATCTATTACATATTGGGTTTATGGAACGGTATCTGAGCTAATTTGAAACCCTTGTTTTATGCATCACCGCACCTCACCTTTCCCGTTAAGCAGCCATAGTGTGTTTTCTAAACGTGTGACTCTGTTCTCTTTTGTAATTCAGTTCAAGGGTAGCGGTTTTCACATTCCCTCTATAAGTGATATCTTATGATAAGTGTCTTTTTCTGTGTGAATTATTTCACTGAGAATCGTCGTACCTAAATCCACTCATCATGCTGCTACTAGACTTATGACGTTGATTTCATGGCTGAGTGATATTCTATTATACATAAGGACTAATACTTCTTTATCCATTTTTTTCTTTCCTGGGATATTTACGTTGTAACAAAGTGGAGGTTCTTGTCAACAGAGCAGCCCTAAACTTTGGGGTGCCTGTGTCTTGCTGATTTTTAGTTTTCCCAATTTATACGCCCATGAGTGGAAGTGTCCTATGCTCTCTAAGCTGAATTTTTTAGATGTTTCAGGACACACCGTACAGTTCTCCAGAGTGGCTGTTGGCAATTTACATCCCGCCCATCAGCGTAGCAAGGCTCCCGTTTCTCCATGGCCTGTCCTGCATTTCTGGTTTTGATACTTTATTCAGCATGGCCCTTTTGACCGATGGGAAGCGAGACTTCTTTGTAGCTCTGATTTGCCTTTCCAGGTTGCTTGGTTGGCCAAAAAGGGCGTATGCGTTTTTTCCTGAATATATTCAGGAAAAAACGCATACGCCCTTTTTGGCCAAGGGCATCATGGTCGAGGTATTGCCGCTTTTCCTGTGCTTTCAAGGCGATTCGAATCTACCTCCTGAAATCTGTTTCCTGCAATTCTGCCTTGCTTTCAAATCCTCTTCGTTGCCTTCCCTCAATATATTTGTGGACGAGAGTTATCATTTATAACTCTGCAGGTTTGTGAATTGCAGTGCCCCTGAGCTCCATTTTTCAACTCGCTTTCTTGGGAGCTGGCTGCAAAAGCACAGGATTGCTTCAGGCTCTATTCTGGTCCCGAGCGGCAGGCTGAGCCTGTGGTTAATTCTTCTTCCTGATGGGAAAATAGAGTGACCTGTGCCTGTCCCAACACCTAGAGCTAGTGTCTCATTGGTTCCCCCTCTTCCCGTTCATCCTCAGGACAAATTGCAACCTGTACGGAACAGGAGGTTAAAGGTGCTGATTCTCCAAGGAGGGAGATTGCTAGTAAAGCAGCTGGAATGGAGAACCCGAGCACAAGGAGTTGAGAAATGAGGTGCGATTTAGAAACCTTTCCCGATCACACGGTGCACCATCTTCTGGGTTTCTCATGCATGTTTTCGAAGTGGGAAGATGCCCTTGAACCTGGAGATTTGGGACCCATGGGATGGGAACCACGCAGTATTACTTTAAAGGGTCTGCGTTTGCTCACCCAACCTCACGAAACCTCTCAGCCCCAAGAGTGTCCACCCTTATGTCTCAATCAGCTGTGGGTCTATATATGGTCAATCCAGGTGGCATCACAGCCCCTGAACGAATTTAGTAAGAATTTCTTTCTCTTTCACTGTCTTTGTTTCACGGGTTTTTAAAAGTGATTGATTTTTATAAAGGGGTTTAGCTGCTTTTCACTGCTGTGTTTATGCCGCTTTACACCCACTTGACTCACTTACAGAGAGATATCAATACATAGGTTTTGAGATTCTTACTAGTCAGATATATTCTTGGGCGGTTAATAGGGGGTGTTGAGTCCAGTTCACTGAGGAAGGAGTAGGTCGTGTCTATTACATATTGGGTTTATGGAACGGTATCTGAGCTAATTTGAAACCCTTGTTTTATGCATCACCCCACCTCACCTTTCCCGTTAAGCAGCCATAGTGTGTTTTCTAAACGTGTGCCTCTGTTCTGTTTTGTAATTCAGTTCAAGGTCGCAGTTTTTACATTCCCTCTATAAGTGATATCTTATGATAAGTGTCTTTTTCTGTGTGACTTATTTCACTTAGAATCGTCGTACCTAAATCCACTCATCATGCTGCTACTAGACTTATGACGTTGATTTCATGGCTGAGTGATATTCTATTATATATAAGGACTAATACTTCTTCATCCATTTTTTTCTTTCCTGGGATATTTACGTTGTAACAAAGTAGAGGTTCTTGTCAACAGAGCAGCCCTAAACTTTGGGGTGCCTGTGTCTTGCTGATTTTTAGTTTTCCCAATTTATACGCCCATGAGTGGAAGTGCCCTATGCTCTCTAAGCTGAGTTTTTTAGATGTTTCACGACACACAGTACACTTCTCCAAAATGGCTGTTGGCAATTTACATCCCGCCCATCAGCGTAGCAAGGCTCCCGTTTCTCCATGGCCTGTCCTGCATTTCTGGTTTTGACACTTTATTCAGCATGGCCCTTTTGACCGGTGGGAAGCGAGACTTCTTTGTAGCGCTGATTTGCCTTTCCAGGTTGCTTGGTTGGCCAAAAAGGGCGTATGCGTTTTTTCCTGAATATATTCAGGAAAAAACGCATACGCCCTTTTTGGCCAAGGGCATCATTGTCGAGGTTTTGCCGCTTTTCCCGTGCTTTAAAGGCGATTCGAATCTACCTCCTGAAATCTGTTTCCTGCAATTCTGCCTTGCTTTCAAATCCTCTTCGTTGCCTTCCCTCAATATATTTGTGGACGAGAGTTATCATTTATAACTCTGCAGGTTTGTGAATTGCAGTGCCCCTGAGCTCCATTTTTCAACTCGCTTTCCTGGGACCTGGACGCAAAAGCGCAGGATTGCTTCAGGTCCTATTCTGGTTCCGGGCGGCAGGCTGAGCCTGTGGTTAATTCTTCTTCCTGATGGGAAAATAGAGTGACCTGTGCCTGTCCCAACACCTAGAGCTAGTCTCTCATTGGTTCCCCCTCTTCCCGTTCATCCTCAGGACAAATTGCAACCTGTACGGAACAGGAGGTTAAAGGTGCTGATTCTCCAAGGAGGGAGATTGCTAGTAAAGCAGCTGGAATGGCGAACCCGAGCCCAAGGAGATGAGAAATGAGGTCCCTTTTAGAAACCTTTCCCGATCACACGGTGTACCATCTTCTGGGTTTCTCATGCATGTTTTCCATGTAGGAAGATGCCCTTGAACCTGGAGATTTGGGACCCATGGGATGGGAACAATGCAGTATTACTTTAAAGGGTCTGCGTTTGCTCACCCAACCTCACCAAACCTCTCAGCCCTAAGAGTGTCCACCCTTATGTCTCAATCAGCTGTGGGTCTAGGTATGGTCAATCCAAGTGGCATCACAGCCCGTGAGCGAATTTAGTAGGAATTTCTCTCTCTTTCACTGTCTTTGTTTCACGGGTTTTTAAAAGTGATTGATTTTTATAAAGGGGTTTAGATGCTTTTCACTGCTGTGTTTATGCCGCTTTACACCCACTTGACTCACTTACAGAGAGATATCAATACATAGCTTTTAAGATTCTTACTAGTCAGATATATTCTTGGGCGGTGAATAGGGGGTGTGGAGTCCAGTTCACAGAGCAAGGTGTAGGTCGTATCTATTACATATTGGGTTTATGGAACGGTATCTGAGCTAATTTGAAACCCTTGTTTTATGCATCACCGCACCTCACCTTTCCCGTTAAGCAGCCATAGTGTGTTTTCTAAACGTGTGACTCTGTTCTGTGTTGTAATTCAGTTCAAGGGTAGCGGTTTTCACATTCCCTCTATAAGTGATATCTTATGATAAGTGTCTTTTTCTGTGTGAATTATTTCACTGAGAATCGTCGTACCTAAATCCACTCATCATGCTGCTACTAGACTTATGACGTTGATTTCATGGCTGAGTGATATTCTATTATACATAAGGACTAATACTTCTTTATCCATTTTTTTCTTTCCTGGGATATTTACGTTGTAACAAAGTGGAGGTTCTTGTCAACAGAGCAGCCCTAAACTTTGGGGTGCCTGTGTCTTGCTGATTTTTAGTTTTCCCAATTTATACGCCCATGAGTGGAAGTGTCCTATGCTCTCTAAGCTGAATTTTTTAGATGTTTCAGGACACACCGTACAGTTCTCCAGAGTGGCTGTTGGCAATTTACATCCCGCCCATCAGCGTAGCAAGGCTCCCGTTTCTCCATGGCCTGTCCTGCATTTCTGGTTTTGATACTTTATTCAGCATGGCCCTTTTCACCGATGGGAAGCGAGACTTCTTTGTAGCGCTGATTTGCCTTTCCAGGTTGCTTGGTTGGCCAAAAAGGGCGTATGCGTTTTTTCCTGAATATATTCAGGAAAAAACGCATACGCCCTTTTTGGCCAAGGGCATCATTGTCGAGGTTTTGCCGCTTTTCCCGTGCTTTAAAGGCGATTCGAATCTACCTCCTGAAATCTGTTTCCTGCAATTCTGCCTTGCTTTCAAATCCTCTTCGTTGCCTTCCCTCAATATATTTGTGGATGAGAGTTATCATTTATAACTCTGCAGGTTTGTGAATTGCAGTGCCCCTGAGCTCCATTTTTCAACTCGCTTTCCTGGGACCTGGACGCAAAAGCGCAGGATTGCTTCAGGCCCTATTCTGGTTCCGGGCGGCAGGCTGAGCCTGTGGTTAATTCTTCTTCCTGATGGGAAAATGGAGTGACCTGTGCCCGTCCCAACACCTAGAGCTAGTCTCTCATTGGTTCCCCCTCTTCCCGTTCATCCTCAGGACAAATTGCAACATGTACGGAACAGGAGGTTAAAGGTGCTGATTCTCCAAGGAGGGAGATTACTAGTAAAGCAGCTGGAATGGCGAACCCGAGCCCAAGGAGATGAGAAATGAGGTCCCTTTTAGAAACCTTTCCCGATCACACGGTGTACCATCTTCTGGGTTTCTCATGCATGTTTTCGAAGTGGGAAGATGCCCTTGAACCTGGAGATTTGGGACCCATGGGATGGGAACCACGCAGTATTACTTTAAAGGGTCTGCGTTTGCTCACCCAACCTCACGAAACCTCTCAGCCCCAAGAGTGTCCACCCTTATGTCTCAATCAGCTGTGGGTCTATATATGGTCAATCCAGGTGGCATCACAGCCCCTGAACGAATTTAGTAAGAATTTCTTTCTCTTTCCCTGTCTTTGTTTCACGGGTTTTTAAAAGTGACTGATTTTTATAAAGGGGTTTAGCTGCTTTTCACTGCTGTGTTTATGCCGCTTTACACCCACTTGACTCACTTTCAGAGAGATATCAATACATAGGTTTTAAGATTCTTACTAGTCAGATATATTCTTGGGCGGTTAATAGGGGGTGTTGAGTCCAGTTCACAGAGCAAGGTGTAGGTCGTATCTATTACATATTGGGTTTATGGAACGGTATCTGAGCTAATTTGAAACCCTTGTTTTATGCATCACCCCACCTCACCTTTCCCGTTAAGCAGCCATAGTGTGTTTTCTAAACGTGTGACTCTGTTCTGTTTTGTAATTCAGTTCAAGGGTAGCGGTTTTCACTTTCCCTCTATAAGTGATATCTTATGATAAGTGTCTTTTTCTGTGTGACTTATTTCAATGAGAATCGTCGTACCTAAATCCACTCATCATGCTGCTACTAGACTTATGACGTTGATTTCATGGCTGAGTGATATTCTATTATATATAAGGACTAATACTTCTTCATCCATTTTTTTCTTTCCTGGGATATTTACGCTGTAACAAAGTAGAGGTTCTTGTCAACAGAGCAGCCCTAAACTTTGGGGTGCCTGTGTCTTGCTGATTTTTAGTTTTCCCAATTTATACGCCCATGAGTGGAAGTGCCCTATGCTCTCTAAGCTGAGTTTTTTAGATGTTTCACGACACACCGTACACTTCTCCAAAATGGCTGTTGGCAATTTACATCCCGCCCATCAGCGTAGCAAGGCTCCCGTTTCTCCATGGCCTGTCCTGCATTTCTGGTTTTGACACTTTATTCAGCATGGCCCTTTTGACCGGTGGGAAGCGAGACTTCTTTGTAGCGCTGATTTGCCTTTCCAGGTTGCTTGGTTGGCCAAAAAGGGCGTATGCGTTTTTTCCTGAATATATTCAGGAAAAAACGCATACGCCCTTTTGGGTCAAGGGCATCATTGTCGAGGTTTTGCCGCTTTTCCCGTGCTTTAAAGGCGATTCGAATCTACCTCCTGAAATCTGTTTCCTGCAATTCTGCCTTGCTTTCAAATCCTCTTCGTTGACTTCCCTCAATATATTTGTGGACGAGAGTTATCATTTATAACTCTGCAGGTTTGTGAATTGCAGTGCCCCTGAGCTCCATTTTTCAACTCGCTTTCCTGGGACCTGGTCGCAAAAGCGCAGGATTGCTTCAGGCCCTATTCTGGTTCCGGGCGGCAGGCTGAGCCTGTGGTTAATTCTTCTTCCTGATGGGAAAATAGAGTGACCTGTGCCTGTCCCAACACCTAGAGCTAGTGTCTCATTGGTTCCCCCTCTTCCCGTTCATCCTCAGGACAAATTGCAACCTGTACGGAACAGGAGGTTAAAGGTGCTGATTCTCCAAGGAGGGAGATTGCTAGTAAAGCAGCTGGAATGGCGAACCCGAGCCCAAGGAGATGAGAAATGAGGTCCCTTTTAGAAACCTTTCCCGATCACACGGTGTACCATCTTCTGGGTTTCTCATGCATGTTTTCGAAGTGGGAAGATGCCCTTGAACCTGGAGATTTGGGACCCATGGGATGGGAACCACGCAGTATTACTTTAAAGGGTCTACGTTTGCTCACCCAACCTCACGAAACCTCTCAGCCCCAAGAGTGTCCACCCTTATGTCTCAATCAGGTGTGGGTCTATATATGGTCAATCCAGGTGGCCTCACAGCCCCTGAACGAATTTAGTAAGAATTTCTTTCTCTTTCCCTGTCTTTGTTTCACGGGTTTTTAAAAGTGATTGATTTTTATAAAGGGGTTTAGCTGCTTTTCACTGCTGTGTTTATGCCGCTTTACACCCACTTGACTCACTTTCAGAGAGATATCAATACATAGGTTTTAAGATTCTTACTAGTCAGATATATTCTTGGGCGGTTAATAGGGGGTGTTGAGTCCAGTTCACTGAGCAAGGAGTAGGTCGTGTCTATTACATATTGGGTTTATGGAACGGTATCTGAGCTAATTTGAAACCCTTCTTTTATGCATCACCCCACCTCACCTTTCCCGTTAAGCAGCCATAGTGTGTTTTCTAAACGTGTGACTCTGTTCTCTTTTGTAATTCAGTTCAAGGGTAGCGGTTTTCACATTCCCTCTATAAGTGATATCTTATGATAAGTGTCTTTTTCTGTGTGACTTATTTCACTTAGAATCGTCATACCTAAATCCACTCATCATGCTGCTACTAGACTTATGACGTTTATTTCATGGCTGAGTGATATTCTATTATACATAAGGACTAATACTTCTTTATCCATTTTTTTCTTTCCTGGGATATTTACGTTGTAACAAAGTGGAGGTTCTTGTCAACAGAGCAGCCCTAAACTTTGGGGTGCCTGTGTCTTGCTGATTTTTAGTTTTCCCAATTTATACGCCCATGAGTGGAAGTGTCCTATGCTCTCTAAGCTGAGTTTTTTAGATGTTTCAGGACACACCGGACACTTCTACAGAGTGGCTGTTGGCAATTTACATCCCGCCCATCAGCGTAGCAAGGCTCCCATTTCTCCATGGCCTGTCCTGCATTTCTGGTTTTGACACTTTATTCAGCATGGCCCTTTTGACCGACGGGAAACGAGCCTTCTTTGTAGCGCTGATTTGCCTTTCCAGGTTGCTTGGTTGGCCAAAAAGGGCGTATGCGTTTTTTCCTGAATATATTCAGGAAAAAACGCATACGCCCTTTTTGGCCAAGGGCATCATGGTCGAGGTGTTGCCGCTTTTCCTGTGCTTTAAAGGCGATTCGAATCTACCTCCTGAAATCTGTTTCCTGCAATTCTGCCTTGCTTTCAAATCCTCTTCGTTGCCTTCCCTCAATATATTTGTGGACGAGAGTTATCATTTATAACTCTGCAGGTTTGTGAATTGCAGTGCCCCTGAGCTCCATTTTTCAACTCGCTTTCTTGGGAGCTGGCTGCAAAAGCGCAGGATTGCTTCAGGCTGTATTCTGGTCCCGAGCGGCAGGCTGAGCCTGTGGTTAATTCTTCTTCCTGATGGGAAAATAGAGTGACCTGTGCCTGTCCCAACACCTAGAGCTAGTGTCTCATTGGTTCCCCCTCTTCCCGTTCATCCTCAGGACAAATTGCAACCTGTACGGAACAGGAGGTTAAAGGTGCTGATTCTCCAAGGAGGGAGATTGCTAGTAAAGCGGCTGGAATGGAGAACCCGAGCACAAGGAGTTGAGAAATGAGGTGCGATTTAGAAACCTTTCCCGATCACACGGTGCACCATCTTCTGGGTTTCTCATGCATGTTTTCGAAGTGGGAAGATGCCCTTGAACCTGGAGATTTGGGACCCATGGGATGGGAACCACGCAGTATTACTTTAAAGGGTCTGCGTTTGCTCACCCAACCTCACGAAACCTCTCAGCCCCAAGAGTGTCCACCCTTATGTCTCAATCAGCTGTGGGTCTATATATGGTCAATCCAGGTGGCATCACAGCCCCTGAACGAATTTAGTAAGAATTTCTTTCTCTTTCACTGTCTTTGTTTCACGGGTTTTTAAAAGTGATTGATTTTTATAAAGGGGTTTAGCTGCTTTTCACTGCTGTGTTTATGCCGCTTTACACCCACTTGACTCACTTACAGAGAGATATCAATACATAGGTTTTGAGATTCTTACTAGTCAGATATATTCTTGGGCGGTTAATAGGGGGTGTTGAGTCCAGTTCACTGAGGAAGGAGTAGGTCGTGCCTATTACATATTGGGTTTATGGAACGGTATCTGAGCTAATTTGAAACCCTTGTTTTATGCATCACCCCACCTCACCTTTCCCGTTAAGCAGCCATAGTGTGTTTTCTAAACGTGTGCCTCTGTTCTGTTTTGTAATTCAGTTCAAGGTCGCAGTTTTTACAGTCCCTCTAGAAGTGATATCTTATGATAAGTGTCTTTTTCTGTGTGACTTATTTCACTTAGAATCGTCGTACCTAAATCCACTCATCATGCTGCTACTAGACTTATGACGTTGATTTCATGGCTGAGTGATATTCTATTATATATAAGGACTAATACTTCTTCATCCATTTTTTTCTTTCCTGGGATATTTACGTTGTAACAAAGTAGAGGTTCTTGTCAACAGAGCAGCCCTAAACTTTGGGGTGCCTGTGTCTTGCTGATTTTTAGTTTTCCCAATTTATACGCCCATGAGTGGAAGTGCCCTATGCTCTCTAAGCTGAGTTTTTTAGATGTTTCACGACACACCGTACACTTCTCCAAAATGGCTGTTGGCAATTTACATCGCGCCCATCAGCGTAGCAAGGCTCCCGTTTCTCCATGGCCTGTCCTGCATTTCTGGTTTTGACACTTTATTCAGCATGGCCCTTTTGACCGGTGGGAAGCGAGACTTCTTTGTAGCGCTGATTTGCCTTTCCAGGTTGCTTGGTTGGCCAAAAAGGGCGTATGCGTTTTTTCCTGAATATATTCAGGAAAAAACGCATACGCCCTTTTGGTCCAAGGGCATCATTGTCGAGGTTTTGCCGCTTTTCCCGTGCTTTAAAGGCGATTCGAATCTACCTCCTGAAATCTGTTTCCTGCAATTCTGCCTTGCTTTCAAATCCTCTTCGTTGCCTTCCCTCAATATATTTGTGGACGAGAGTTATCATTTATAACACTGCAGGTTTGTGAATTGCAGTGCCCCTGAGCTCCATTTTTCAACTCGCTTTCCTGGGACCTGGACGCAAAAGCGCAGGATTGCTTCAGGCCCTATTCTGGTTCCGGGCGGCAGGCTGAGCCTGTGGTTAATTCTTCTTCCTGATGGGAAAATAGAGTGACCTGTGCCTGTCCCAACACCTAGAGCTAGTGTCTCATTGGTTCCCCCTCTTCCCGTTCATCCTCAGGACAAATTGCAACCTGTACGGAACAGGAGGTTAAAGGTGCTGATTCTCCAAGGAGGGAGATTGCTAGTAAAGCAGCTGGAATGGCGAACCTGAGCCCAAGGAGATGAGAAATGAGGTCCCTTTTAGAAACCTTTCCCGATCACACGGTGTACCATCTTCTGGGTTTCTCATGCATGTTTTCGAAGTGGGAAGATGCCCTTGAACCTGGAGATTTGGGACCCATGGGATGGGAACCACGCAGTATTACTTTAAAGGGTCTACGTTTGCTCACCCAACCTCACGAAACCTCTCAGCCCCAAGAGTGTCCACCCTTATGTCTCAATCAGCTGTGGGTCTATATATGGTCAATCCAGGTGGCATCACAGCCCCTGAACGAATTTAGTAAGAATTTCTTTCTCTTTCCCTGTCTTTGTTTCACGGGTTTTTAAAAGTGATTGATTTTTATAAAGGGGTTTAGCTGCTTTTCACTGCTGTGTTTATGCCGCTTTACACCCACTTGACTCACTTTCAGAGAGATATCAATACATAGGTTTTAAGATTCTTACTAGTCAGATATATTCTTGGGCGGTTAATAGGGGGTGTTGAGTCCAGTTCACTGAGCAAGGAGTAGGTCGTTTCTATTACATATTGGGTTTATGGAACGGTATCTGAGCTAATTTGAAACCCTTCTTTTATGCATCACCCCACCTCACCTTTCCCGTTAAGCAGCCATAGTGTGTTTTCTAAACGTGTGACTCTGTTCTGTTTTGTAATTCAGTTCAAGGGTAGCGGTTTTCACATTCCCTCTATAAGTGATATCTTATGATAAGTGTCTTTTTCTGTGTGAATTATTTCACTGAGAATCGTCGTACCTAAATCCACTCATCATGCTGCTACTAGACTTATGACGTTGATTTCATGGCTGAGTGATATTCTATTATACATAAGGACTAATACTTCTTTATCCATTTTTTTCTTTCCTGGGATATTTACGTTGTAACAAAGTGGAGGTTCTTGTCAACAGAGCAGCCCTAAACTTTGGGGTGCCTGTGTCTTGCTGATTTTTAGTTTTCCCAATTTATACGCCCATGAGTGGAAGTGTCCTATGCTCTCTAAGCTGAATTTTTTAGATGTTTCAGGACACACCGTACAGTTCTCCAGAGTGGCTGTTGGCAATTTACATCCCGCCCATCAGCGTAGCAAGGCTCCCGTTTCTCCATGGCCTGTCCTGCATTTCTGGTTTTGATACTTTATTCAGCATGGCCCTTTTGACCGATGGGAAGCGAGACTTCTTTGTAGCGCTGATTTGCCTTTCCAGGTTGCTTGGTTGGCCAAAAAGGGCGTATGCGTTTTTTCCTGAATATATTCAGGAAAAAACGCATACGCCCTTTTTGGCCAAGGGCATCATGGTCGAGGTATTGCCGCTTTTCCTGTGCTTTCAAGGCGATTCGAATCTACCTCCTGAAATCTGTTTCCTGCTATTCTGCCTTGCTTTCAAATCCTCTTCGTTGCCTTCCCTCAATATATTTGTGGACGAGAGTTATCATTTATAACTCTGCAGGTTTGTGAATTGCAGTGCCCCTGAGCTCCATTTTTCAACTCGCTTTCTTGGGAGCTGGCTGCAAAAGCGCAGGATTGCTTCAGGCTGTATTCTGGTCCCGAGCGGCAGGCTGAGCCTGTGGTTAATTCTTCTTCCTGATGGGAAAATAGAGTGACCTGTGCCTGTCCCAACACCTAGAGCTAGTGTCTCATTGGTTCCCCCTCTTCCCGTTCATCCTCAGGACAAATTGCAACCTGTACGGAACAGGAGGTTAAAGGTGCTGATTCTCCAAGGAGGGAGATTGCTAGTAAAGCGGCTGGAATGGAGAACCCGAGCACAAGGAGTTGAGAAATGAGGTGCGATTTAGAAACCTTTCCCGATCACACGGTGCACCATCTTCTGGGTTTCTCATGCATGTTTTCGAAGTGGGAAGATGCCCTTGAACCTGGAGATTTGGGACCCATGGGATGGGAACCACGCAGTATTACTTTAAAGGGTCTGCGTTTGCTCACCCAACCTCACGAAACCTCTCAGCCCCAAGAGTGTCCACCCTTATGTCTCAATCAGCTGTGGGTCTATATATGGTCAATCCAGGTGGCATCACAGCCCCTGAACGAATTTAGTAAGAATTTCTTTCTCTTTCACTGTCTTTGTTTCACGGGTTTTTAAAAGTGATTGATTTTTATAAAGGGGTTTAGCTGCTTTTCACTGCTGTGTTTATGCCGCTTTACACCCACTTGACTCACTTACAGAGAGATATCAATACATAGGTTTTGAGATTCTTACTAGTCAGATATATTCTTGGGCGGTTAATAGGGGGTGTTGAGTCCAGTTCACTGAGGAAGGAGTAGGTCGTGCCTATTACATATTGGGTTTATGGAACGGTATCTGAGCTAATTTGAAACCCTTGTTTTATGCATCACCCCACCTCACCTTTCCCGTTAAGCAGCCATAGTGTGTTTTCTAAACGTGTGCCTCTGTTCTGTTTTGTAATTCAGTTCAAGGTCGCAGTTTTTACAGTCCCTCTAGAAGTGATATCTTATGATAAGTGTCTTTTTCTGTGTGACTTATTTCACTTAGAATCGTCGTACCTAAATCCACTCATCATGCTGCTACTAGACTTATGACGTTGATTTCATGGCTGAGTGATATTCTATTATATATAAGGACTAATACTTCTTCATCCATTTTTTTCTTTCCTGGGATATTTACGTTGTAACAAAGTAGAGGTTCTTGTCAACAGAGCAGCCCTAAACTTTGGGGTGCCTGTGTCTTGCTGATTTTTAGTTTTCCCAATTTATACGCCCATGAGTGGAAGTGCCCTATGCTCTCTAAGCTGAGTTTTTTAGATGTTTCACGACACACCGTACACTTCTCCAAAATGGCTGTTGGCAATTTACATCCCGCCCATCAGCGTAGCAAGGCTCCCGTTTCTCCATGGCCTGTCCTGCATTTCTGGTTTTGACACTTTATTCAGCATGGCCCTTTTGACCGGTGGGAAGCGAGACTTCTTTGTAGCGCTGATTTGCCTTTCCAGGTTGCTTGGTTGGCCAAAAAGGGCGTATGCGTTTTTTCCTGAATATATTCAGGAAAAAACGCATACGCCCTTTTGGTCCAAGGGCATCATTGTCGAGGTTTTGCCGCTTTTCCCGTGCTTTAAAGGCGATTCGAATCTACCTCCTGAAATCTGTTTCCTGCAATTCTGCCTTGCTTTCAAATCCTCTTCGTTGCCTTCCCTCAATATATTTGTGGACGAGAGTTATCATTTATAACACTGCAGGTTTGTGAATTGCAGTGCCCCTGAGCTCCATTTTTCAACTCGCTTTCCTGGGACCTGGACGCAAAAGCGCAGGATTGCTTCAGGCCCTATTCTGGTTCCGGGCGGCAGGCTGAGCCTGTGGTTAATTCTTCTTCCTGATGGGAAAATAGAGTGACCTGTGCCTGTCCCAACACCTAGAGCTAGTGTCTCATTGGTTCCCCCTCTTCCCGTTCATCCTCAGGACAAATTGCAACCTGTACGGAACAGGAGGTTAAAGGTGCTGATTCTCCAAGGAGGGAGATTGCTAGTAAAGCAGCTGGAATGGCGAACCTGAGCCCAAGGAGATGAGAAATGAGGTCCCTTTTAGAAACCTTTCCCGATCACACGGTGTACCATCTTCTGGGTTTCTCATGCATGTTTTCGAAGTGGGAAGATGCCCTTGAACCTGGAGATTTGGGACCCATGGGATGGGAACCACGCAGTATTACTTTAAAGGGTCTACGTTTGCTCACCCAACCTCACGAAACCTCTCAGCCCCAAGAGTGTCCACCCTTATGTCTCAATCAGCTGTGGGTCTATATATGGTCAATCCAGGTGGCATCACAGCCCCTGAACGAATTTAGTAAGAATTTCTTTCTCTTTCCCTGTCTTTGTTTCACGGGTTTTTAAAAGTGATTGATTTTTATAAAGGGGTTTAGCTGCTTTTCACTGCTGTGTTTATGCCGCTTTACACCCACTTGACTCACTTTCAGAGAGATATCAATACATAGGTTTTAAGATTCTTACTAGTCAGATATATTCTTGGGCGGTTAATAGGGGGTGTTGAGTCCAGTTCACTGAGCAAGGAGTAGGTCGTTTCTATTACATATTGGGTTTATGGAACGGTATCTGAGCTAATTTGAAACCCTTCTTTTATGCATCACCCCACCTCACCTTTCCCGTTAAGCAGCCATAGTGTGTTTTCTAAACGTGTGACTCTGTTCTGTTTTGTAATTCAGTTCAAGGGTAGCGGTTTTCACATTCCCTCTATAAGTGATATCTTATGATAAGTGTCTTTTTCTGTGTGAATTATTTCACTGAGAATCGTCGTACCAAAATCCACTCATCATGCTGCTACTAGACTTATGACGTTGATTTCATGGCTGAGTGATATTCTATTATACATAAGGACTAATACTTCTTTATCCATTTTTTTCTTTCCTGGGATATTTACGTTGTAACAAAGTGGAGGTTCTTGTCAACAGAGCAGCCCTAAACTTTGGGGTGCCTGTGTCTTGCTGATTTTTAGTTTTCCCAATTTATACGCCCATGAGTGGAAGTGTCCTATGCTCTCTAAGCTGAATTTTTTAGATGTTTCAGGACACACCGTACAGTTCTCCAGAGTGGCTGTTGGCAATTTACATCCCGCCCATCAGCGTAGCAAGGCTCCCGTTTCTCCATGGCCTGTCCTGCATTTCTGGTTTTGATACTTTATTCAGCATGGCCCTTTTGACCGATGGGAAGCGAGACTTCTTTGTAGCGCTGATTTGCCTTTCCAGGTTGCTTGGTTGGCCAAAAAGGGCGTATGCGTTTTTTCCTGAATATATTCAGGAAAAAACGCATACGCCCTTTTTGGCCAAGGGCATCATGGTCGAGGTATTGCCGCTTTTCCTGTGCTTTCAAGGCGATTCGAATCTACCTCCTGAAATCTGTTTCCTGCTATTCTGCCTTGCTTTCAAATCCTCTTCGTTGCCTTCCCTCAATATATTTGTGGACGAGAGTTATCATTTATAACTCTGCAGGTTTGTGAATTGCAGTGCCCCTGAGCTCCATTTTTCAACTCGCTTTCTTGGGAGCTGGCTGCAAAAGCGCAGGATTGCTTCAGGCTGTATTCTGGTCCCGAGCGGCAGGCTGAGCCTGTGGTTAATTCTTCTTCCTGATGGGAAAATAGAGTGACCTGTGCCTGTCCCAACACCTAGAGCTAGTGTCTCATTGGTTCCCCCTCTTCCCGTTCATCCTCAGGACAAATTGCAACCTGTACGGAACAGGAGGTTAAAGGTGCTGATTCTCCAAGGAGGGAGATTGCTAGTAAAGCGGCTGGAATGGAGAACCCGAGCACAAGGAGTTGAGAAATGAGGTGCGATTTAGAAACCTTTCCCGATCACACGGTGCACCATCTTCTGGGTTTCTCATGCATGTTTTCGAAGTGGGAAGATGCCCTTGAACCTGGAGATTTGGGACCCATGGGATGGGAACCACGCAGTATTACTTTAAAGGGTCTGCGTTTGCTCACCCAACCTCACGAAACCTCTCAGCCCCAAGAGTGTCCACCCTTATGTCTCAATCAGCTGTGGGTCTATATATGGTCAATCCAGGTGGCATCACAGCCCCTGAACGAATTTAGTAAGAATTTCTTTCTCTTTCACTGTCTTTGTTTCACGGGTTTTTAAAAGTGATTGATTTTTATAAAGGGGTTTAGCTGCTTTTCACTGCTGTGTTTATGCCGCTTTACACCCACTTGACTCACTTACAGAGAGATATCAATACATAGGTTTTGAGATTCTTACTAGTCAGATATATTCTTGGGCGGTTAATAGGGGGTGTTGAGTCCAGTTCACTGAGGAAGGAGTAGGTCGTGCCTATTACATATTGGGTTTATGGAACGGTATCTGAGCTAATTTGAAACCCTTGTTTTATGCATCACCCCACCTCACCTTTCCCGTTAAGCAGCCATAGTGTGTTTTCTAAACGTGTGCCTCTGTTCTGTTTTGTAATTCAGTTCAAGGTCGCAGTTTTTACAGTCCCTCTAGAAGTGATATCTTATGATAAGTGTCTTTTTCTGTGTGACTTATTTCACTTAGAATCGTCGTACCTAAATCCACTCATCATGCTGCTACTAGACTTATGACGTTGATTTCATGGCTGAGTGATATTCTATTATATATAAGGACTAATACTTCTTCATCCATTTTTTTCTTTCCTGGGATATTTACGTTGTAACAAAGTAGAGGTTCTTGTCAACAGAGCAGCCCTAAACTTTGGGGTGCCTGTGTCTTGCTGATTTTTAGTTTTCCCAATTTATACGCCCATGAGTGGAAGTGCCCTATGCTCTCTAAGCTGAGTTTTTTAGATGTTTCACGACACACCGTACACTTCTCCAAAATGGCTGTTGGCAATTTACATCCCGCCCATCAGCGTAGCAAGGCTCCCGTTTCTCCATGGCCTGTCCTGCATTTCTGGTTTTGACACTTTATTCAGCATGGCCCTTTTGACCGGTGGGAAGCGAGACTTCTTTGTAGCGCTGATTTGCCTTTCCAGGTTGCTTGGTTGGCCAAAAAGGGCGTATGCGTTTTTTCCTGAATATATTCAGGAAAAAACGCATACGCCCTTTTGGGCCAAGGGCATCATTGTCGAGGTTTTGCCGCTTTTCCCGTGCTTTAAAGGCGATTCGAATCTACCTCCTGAAATCTGTTTCCTGCAATTCTGCCTTGCTTTCAAATCCTCTTCGTTGCCTTCCCTCAATATATTTGTGGACGAGAGTTATCATTTATAACACTGCAGGTTTGTGAATTGCAGTGCCCCTGAGCTCCATTTTTCAACTCGCTTTCCTGGGACCTGGACGCAAAAGCGCAGGATTGCTTCAGGCCCTATTCTGGTTCCGGGCGGCAGGCTGAGCCTGTGGTTAATTCTTCTTCCTGATGGGAAAATAGAGTGACCTGTGCCTGTCCCAACACCTAGAGCTAGTCTCTCATTGGTTCCCCCTCTTCCCGTTCATCCTCAGGACAAATTGCAACCTGTACGGAACAGGAGGTTAAAGGTGCTGATTCTCCAAGGAGGGAGATTGCTAGTAAAGCAGCTGGAATGGCGAACCCGAGCCCAAGGAGATGAGAAATGAGGTCCCTTTTAGAAACCTTTCCCGATCACACGGTGTACCATCTTCTGGGTTTCTCATGCATGTTTTCGAAGTGGGAAGATGCCCTTGAACCTGGAGATTTGGGACCCATGGGATGGGAACCACGCAGTATTACTTTAAAGGGTCTACGTTTGCTCACCCAACCTCACGAAACCTCTCAGCCCCAAGAGTGTCCACCCTTATGTCTCAATCAGCTGTGGGTCTATATATGGTCAATCCAGGTGGCATCACAGCCCCTGAACGAATTTAGTAAGAATTTCTTTCTCTTTCCCTGTCTTTGTTTCACGGGTTTTTAAAAGTGATTGATTTTTATAAAGGGGTTTAGCTGCTTTTCACTGCTGTGTTTATGCCGCTTTACACCCACTTGACTCACTTTCAGAGAGATATCAATACATAGGTTTTAAGATTCTTACTAGTCAGATATATTCTTGGGCGGTTAATAGGGGGTGTTGAGTCCAGTTCACTGAGCAAGGAGTAGGTCGTTTCTATTACATATTGGGTTTATGGAACGGTATCTGAGCTAATTTGAAACCCTTCTTTTATGCATCACCCCACCTCACCTTTCCCGTTAAGCAGCCATAGTGTGTTTTCTAAACGTGTGACTCTGTTCTCTTTTGTAATTCAGTTCAAGGGTAGCGGTTTTCACATTCCCTCTATAAGTGATATCTTATGATAAGTGTCTTTTTCTGTGTGACTTATTTCACTTAGAATCGTCGTACCTAAATCCACTCATCATGCTGCTACTAGACTTATGACGTTGATTTCATGGCTGAGTGATATTCTATTATACATAAGGACTAATACTTCTTTATCCATTTTTTTCTTTCCTGGGATATTTACGTTGTAACAAAGTGGAGGTTCTTGTCAACAGAGCAGCCCTAAACTTTGGGGTGCCTGTGTCTTGCTGATTTTTAGTTTTCCCAATTTATACGCCCATGAGTGGAAGTGTCCTATGCTCTCTAAGCTGAGTTTTTTAGATGTTTCAGGACACACCGTACACTTCTACAGAGTGGCTGTTGGCAATTTACATCCCGCCCATCAGCGTAGCAAGGCTCCCGTTTCTCCATGGCCTGTCCTGCATTTCTGGTTTTCACACTTTATTCAGCATGGCCCTTTTGACCGACGGGAAACGAGCCTTCTTTGTAGCGCTGATTTGCCTTTCCAGGTTGCTTGGTTGGCCAAAAAGGGCGTATGCGTTTTTTCCTGAATATATTCAGGAAAAAACGCATACGCCCTTTTTGGCCAAGGGCATCATGGTCGAGGTGTTGCCGCTTTTCCTGTGCTTTAAAGGCGATTCGAATCTACCTCCTGAAATCTGTTTCCTGCAATTCTGCCTTGCTTTCAAATCCTCTTCGTTGCCTTCCCTCAATATATTTGTGGACGAGAGTTATCATTTATAACTCTGCAGGTTTGTGAATTGCAGTGCCCCTGAGCTCCATTTTTCAACTCGCTTTCCTGGGACCTGGACGCAAAAGCGCAGGATTGCTTCAGGCTCTATTCTGGTCCCGAGCGGCAGGCTGAGCCTGTGGTTAATTCTTCTTCCTGATGGGAAAATAGAGTGACCTGTGCCTGTCCCAACACCTAGAGCTAGTGTCTCATTGGTTCCCCCTCTTCCCGTTCATCCTCAGGACAAATTGCAACCTGTACGGAACAGGAGGTTAAAGGTGCTGATTCTCCAAGGAGGGAGATTGCTAGTAAAGCAGCTGGAATGGCGAACCCGAGCCCAAGGAGATGAGAAATGAGGTCCCTTTTAGAAACCTTTCCCGATCACACGGTGTACCATCTTCTGGGTTTCTCATGCATGTTTTCCATGTAGGAAGATGCCCTTGAACCTGGAGATTTGGGACCCATGGGATGGGAACAATGCAGTATTACTTTAAAGGGTCTGCGTTTGCTCACCCAACCTCACCAAACCTCTCAGCCCTAAGAGTGTCCACCCTTATGTCTCAATCAGCTGTGGGTCTAGTTATGGTCAATCCAAGTGGCATCACAGCCCGTGAGCGAATTTAGAAGGAATTTCTCTCTCTTTCACTGTCTTTGTTTCACGGGTTTTTAAAAGTGATTGATTTTTATAAAGGGGTTTAGATGCTTTTCACTGCTGTGTTTATGCCGCTTTACACCCACTTGACTCACTTACAGAGAGATATCAATACATAGCTTTTAAGATTCTTACTAGTCAGATATATTCTTGGGCGGTGAATAGGGGGTGTGGAGTCCAATTCACAGAGCAAGGTGTAGGTCGTATCTATTACATATTGGGTTTATGGAACGGTATCTGAGCTAATTTGAAACCCTTGTTTTATGCATCACCGCACCTCACCTTTCCCGTTAAGCAGCCATAGTGTGTTTTCTAAACGTGTGACTCTGTTCTCTTTTGTAATTCAGTTCAAGGGTAGCGGTTTTCACATTCCCTCTATAAGTGATATCTTATGATAAGTGTCTTTTTCTGTGTGAATTATTTCACTGAGAATCGTCGTACCTAAATCCACTCATCATGCTGCTACTAGACTTATGACGTTGATTTCATGGCTGAGTGATATTCTATTATACATAAGGACTAATACTTCTTTATCCATTTTTTTCTTTCCTGGGATATTTACGTTGTAACAAAGTGGAGGTTCTTGTCAACAGAGCAGCCCTAAACTTTGGGGTGCCTGTGTCTTGCTGATTTTTAGTTTTCCCAATTTATACGCCCATGAGTGGAAGTGTCCTATGCTCTCTAAGCTGAATTTTTTAGATGTTTCAGGACACACCGTACAGTTCTCCAGAGTGGCTGTTGGCAATTTACATCCCGCCCATCAGCGTAGCAAGGCTCCCGTTTCTCCATGGCCTGTCCTGCATTTCTGGTTTTGATACTTTATTCAGCATGGCCCTTTTGACCGATGGGAAGCGAGACTTCTTTGTAGCTCTGATTTGCCTTTCCAGGTTGCTTGGTTGGCCAAAAAGGGCGTATGCGTTTTTTCCTGAATATATTCAGGAAAAAACGCATACGCCCTTTTTGGCCAAGGGCATCATGGTCGAGGTATTGCCGCTTTTCCTGTGCTTTCAAGGCGATTCGAATCTACCTCCTGAAATCTGTTTCCTGCAATTCTGCCTTGCTTTCAAATCCTCTTCGTTGCCTTCCCTCAATATATTTGTGGACGAGAGTTATCATTTATAACTCTGCAGGTTTGTGAATTGCAGTGCCCCTGAGCTCCATTTTTCAACTCGCTTTCTTGGGAGCTGGCTGCAAAAGCACAGGATTGCTTCAGGCTCTATTCTGGTCCCGAGCGGCAGGCTGAGCCTGTGGTTAATTCTTCTTCCTGATGGGAAAATAGAGTGACCTGTGCCTGTCCCAACACCTAGAGCTAGTGTCTCATTGGTTCCCCCTCTTCCCGTTCATCCTCAGGACAAATTGCAACCTGTACGGAACAGGAGGTTAAAGGTGCTGATTCTCCAAGGAGGGAGATTGCTAGTAAAGCAGCTGGAATGGAGAACCCGAGCACAAGGAGTTGAGAAATGAGGTGCGATTTAGAAACCTTTCCCGATCACACGGTGCACCATCTTCTGGGTTTCTCATGCATGTTTTCGAAGTGGGAAGATGCCCTTGAACCTGGAGATTTGGGACCCATGGGATGGGAACCACGCAGTATTACTTTAAAGGGTCTGCGTTTGCTCACCCAACCTCACGAAACCTCTCAGCCCCAAGAGTGTCCACCCTTATGTCTCAATCAGCTGTGGGTCTATATATGGTCAATCCAGGTGGCATCACAGCCCCTGAACGAATTTAGTAAGAATTTCTTTCTCTTTCACTGTCTTTGTTTCACGGGTTTTTAAAAGTGATTGATTTTTATAAAGGGGTTTAGCTGCTTTTCACTGCTGTGTTTATGCCGCTTTACACCCACTTGACTCACTTACAGAGAGATATCAATACATAGGTTTTGAGATTCTTACTAGTCAGATATATTCTTGGGCGGTTAATAGGGGGTGTTGAGTCCAGTTCACTGAGGAAGGAGTAGGTCGTGTCTATTACATATTGGGTTTATGGAACGGTATCTGAGCTAATTTGAAACCCTTGTTTTATGCATCACCCCACCTCACCTTTCCCGTTAAGCAGCCATAGTGTGTTTTCTAAACGTGTGCCTCTGTTCTGTTTTGTAATTCAGTTCAAGGTCGCAGTTTTTACATTCCCTCTATAAGTGATATCTTATGATAAGTGTCTTTTTCTGTGTGACTTATTTCACTTAGAATCGTCGTACCTAAATCCACTCATCATGCTGCTACTAGACTTATGACGTTGATTTCATGGCTGAGTGATATTCTATTATATATAAGGACTAATACTTCTTCATCCATTTTTTTCTTTCCTGGGATATTTACGTTGTAACAAAGTAGAGGTTCTTGTCAACAGAGCAGCCCTAAACTTTGGGGTGCCTGTGTCTTGCTGATTTTTAGTTTTCCCAATTTATACGCCCATGAGTGGAAGTGCCCTATGCTCTCTAAGCTGAGTTTTTTAGATGTTTCACGACACACCGTACACTTCTCCAAAATGGCTGTTGGCAATTTACATCCCGCCCATCAGCGTAGCAAGGCTCCCGTTTCTCCATGGCCTGTCCTGCATTTCTGGTTTTGACACTTTATTCAGCATGGCCCTTTTGACCGGTGGGAAGCGAGACTTCTTTGTAGCGCTGATTTGCCTTTCCAGGTTGCTTGGTTGGCCAAAAAGGGCGTATGCGTTTTTTCCTGAATATATTCAGGAAAAAACGCATACGCCCTTTTTGGCCAAGGGCATCATTGTCGAGGTTTTGCCGCTTTTCCCGTGCTTTAAAGGCGATTCGAATCTACCTCCTGAAATCTGTTTCCTGCAATTCTGCCTTGCTTTCAAATCCTCTTCGTTGCCTTCCCTCAATATATTTGTGGACGAGAGTTATCATTTATAACTCTGCAGGTTTGTGAATTGCAGTGCCCCTGAGCTCCATTTTTCAACTCGCTTTCCTGGGACCTGGACGCAAAAGCGCAGGATTGCTTCAGGTCCTATTCTGGTTCCGAGCGGCAGGCTGAGCCTGTGGTTAATTCTTCTTCCTGATGGGAAAATAGAGTGACCTGTGCCTGTCCCAACACCTAGAGCTAGTCTCTCATTGGTTCCCCCTCTTCCCGTTCATCCTCAGGACAAATTGCAACCTGTACGGAACAGGAGGTTAAAGGTGCTGATTCTCCAAGGAGGGAGATTGCTAGTAAAGCAGCTGGAATGGCGAACCCGAGCCCAAGGAGATGAGAAATGAGGTCCCTTTTAGAAACCTTTCCCGATCACACGGTGTACCATCTTCTGGGTTTCTCATGCATGTTTTCCATGTAGGAAGATGCCCTTGAACCTGGAGATTTGGGACCCATGGGATGGGAACAATGCAGTATTACTTTAAAGGGTCTGCGTTTGCTCACCCAACCTCACCAAACCTCTCAGCCCTAAGAGTGTCCACCCTTATGTCTCAATCAGCTGTGGGTCTAGGTATGGTCAATCCAAGTGGCATCACAGCCCGTGAGCGAATTTAGTAGGAATTTCTCTCTCTTTCACTGTCTTTGTTTCACGGGTTTTTAAAAGTGATTGATTTTTATAAAGGGGTTTAGATGCTTTTCACTGCTGTGTTTATGCCGCTTTACACCCACTTGACTCACTTACAGAGAGATATCAATACATAGCTTTTAAGATTCTTACTAGTCAGATATATTCTTGGGCGGTGAATAGGGGGTGTGGAGTCCAGTTCACAGAGCAAGGTGTAGGTCGTATCTATTACATATTGGGTTTATGGAACGGTATCTGAGCTAATTTGAAACCCTTGTTTTATGCATCACCGCACCTCACCTTTCCCGTTAAGCAGCCATAGTGTGTTTTCTAAACGTGTGACTCTGTTCTGTGTTGTAATTCAGTTCAAGGGTAGCGGTTTTCACATTCCCTCTATAAGTGATATCTTATGATAAGTGTCTTTTTCTGTGTGAATTATTTCACTGAGAATCGTCGTACCTAAATCCACTCATCATGCTGCTACTAGACTTATGACGTTGATTTCATGGCTGAGTGATATTCTATTATACATAAGGACTAATACTTCTTTATCCATTTTTTTCTTTCCTGGGATATTTACGTTGTAACAAAGTAGAGGTTCTTGTCAACAGAGCAGCCCTAAACTTTGGGGTGCCTGTGTCTTGCTGATTTTTAGTTTTCCCAATTTATACGCCCATGAGTGGAAGTGTCCTATGCTCTCTAAGCTGAATTTTTTAGATGTTTCAGGACACACCGTACAGTTCTCCAGAGTGGCTGTTGGCAATTTACATCCCGCCCATCAGCGTAGCAAGGCTCCCGTTTCTCCATGGCCTGTCCTGCATTTCTGGTTTTGATACTTTATTCAGCATGGCCCTTTTCACCGATGGGAAGCGAGACTTCTTTGTAGCGCTGATTTGCCTTTCCAGGTTGCTTGGTTGGCCAAAAAGGGCGTATGCGTTTTTTCCTGAATATATTCAGGAAAAAACGCATACGCCCTTTTTGGCCAAGGGCATCATTGTCGAGGTTTTGCCGCTTTTCCCGTGCTTTAAAGGCGATTCGAATCTACCTCCTGAAATCTGTTTCCTGCAATTCTGCCTTGCTTTCAGATCCTCTTCGTTGCCTTCCCTCAATATATTTGTGGATGAGAGTTATCATTTATAACTCTGCAGGTTTGTGAATTGCAGTGCCCCTGAGCTCCATTTTTCAACTCGCTTTCCTGGGACCTGGACGCAAAAGCGCAGGATTGCTTCAGGCCCTATTCTGGTTCCGGGCGGCAGGCTGAGCCTGTGGTTAATTCTTCTTCCTGATGGGAAAATGGAGTGACCTGTGCCCGTCCCAACACCTAGAGCTAGTCTCTCATTGGTTCCCCCTCTTCCCGTTCATCCTCAGGACAAATTGCAACCTGTACGGAACAGGAGGTTAAAGGTGCTGATTCTCCAAGGAGGGAGATTACTAGTAAAGCAGCTGGAATGGCGAACCCGAGCCCAAGGAGATGAGAAATGAGGTCCCTTTTAGAAACCTTTCCCGATCACACGGTGTACCATCTTCTGGGTTTCTCATGCATGTTTTCGAAGTGGGAAGATGCCCTTGAACCTGGAGATTTGGGACCCATGGGATGGGAACCACGCAGTATTACTTTAAAGGGTCTGCGTTTGCTCACCCAACCTCACGAAACCTCTCAGCCCCAAGAGTGTCCACCCTTATGTCTCAATCAGCTGTGGGTCTATATATGGTCAATCCAGGTGGCATCACAGCCCCTGAACGAATTTAGTAAGAATTTCTTTCTCTTTCCCTGTCTTTGTTTCACGGGTTTTTAAAAGTGACTGATTTTTATAAAGGGGTTTAGCTGCTTTTCACTGCTGTGTTTATGCCGCTTTACACCCACTTGACTCACTTTCAGAGAGATATCAATACATAGGTTTTAAGATTCTTACTAGTCAGATATATTCTTGGGCGGTTAATAGGGGGTGTTGAGTCCAGTTCACAGAGCAAGGTGTAGGTCGTATCTATTACATATTGGGTTTATGGAACGGTATCTGAGCTAATTTGAAACCCTTGTTTTATGCATCACCCCACCTCACCTTTCCCGTTAAGCAGCCATAGTGTGTTTTCTAAACGTGTGACTCTGTTCTGTTTTGTAATTCAGTTCAAGGGTAGCGGTTTTCACTTTCCCTCTATAAGTGATATCTTATGATAAGTGTCTTTTTCTGTGTGACTTATTTCAATGAGAATCGTCGTACCTAAATCCACTCATCATGCTGCTACTAGACTTATGACGTTGATTTCATGGCTGAGTGATATTCTATTATATATAAGGACTAATACTTCTTCATCCATTTTTTTCTTTCCTGGGATATTTACGCTGTAACAAAGTAGAGGTTCTTGTCAACAGAGCAGCCCTAAACTTTGGGGTGCCTGTGTCTTGCTGATTTTTAGTTTTCCCAATTTATACGCCCATGAGTGGAAGTGCCCTATGCTCTCTAAGCTGAGTTTTTTAGATGTTTCACGACACACCGTACACTTCTCCAAAATGGCTGTTGGCAATTTACATCCCGCCCATCAGCGTAGCAAGGCTCCCGTTTCTCCATGGCCTGTCCTGCATTTCTGGTTTTGACACTTTATTCAGCATGGCCCTTTTGACCGGTGGGAAGCGAGACTTCTTTGTAGCGCTGATTTGCCTTTCCAGGTTGCTTGGTTGGCCAAAAAGGGCGTATGCGTTTTTTCCTGAATATATTCAGGAAAAAACGCATACGCCCTTTTGGGTCAAGGGCATCATTGTCGAGGTTTTGCCGCTTTTCCCGTGCTTTAAAGGCGATTCGAATCTACCTCCTGAAATCTGTTTCCTGCAATTCTGCCTTGCTTTCAAATCCTCTTCGTTGACTTCCCTCAATATATTTGTGGACGAGAGTTATCATTTATAACTCTGCAGGTTTGTGAATTGCAGTGCCCCTGAGCTCCATTTTTCAACTCGCTTTCCTGGGACCTGGTCGCAAAAGCGCAGGATTGCTTCAGGCCCTATTCTGGTTCCGGGCGGCAGGCTGAGCCTGTGGTTAATTCTTCTTCCTGATGGGAAAATAGAGTGACCTGTGCCTGTCCCAACACCTAGAGCTAGTGTCTCATTGGTTCCCCCTCTTCCCGTTCATCCTCAGGACAAATTGCAACCTGTACGGAACAGGAGGTTAAAGGTGCTGATTCTCCAAGGAGGGAGATTGCTAGTAAAGCAGCTGGAATGGCGAACCCGAGCCCAAGGAGATGAGAAATGAGGTCCCTTTTAGAAACCTTTCCCGATCACACGGTGTACCATCTTCTGGGTTTCTCATGCATGTTTTCGAAGTGGGAAGATGCCCTTGAACCTGGAGATTTGGGACCCATGGGATGGGAACCACGCAGTATTACTTTAAAGGGTCTACGTTTGCTCACCCAACCTCACGAAACCTCTCAGCCCCAAGAGTCTCCACCCTTATGTCTCAATCAGGTGTGGGTCTATATATGGTCAATCCAGGTGGCCTCACAGCCCCTGAACGAATTTAGTAAGAATTTCTTTCTCTTTCCCTGTCTTTGTTTCACGGGTTTTTAAAAGTGATTGATTTTTATAAAGGGGTTTAGCTGCTTTTCACTGCTGTGTTTATGCCGCTTTACACCCACTTGACTCACTTTCAGAGAGATATCAATACATAGGTTTTAAGATTCTTACTAGTCAGATATATTCTTGGGCGGTTAATAGGGGGTGTTGAGTCCAGTTCACTGAGCAAGGAGTAGGTCGTGTCTATTACATATTGGGTTTATGGAACGGTATCTGAGCTAATTTGAAACCCTTCTTTTATGCATCACCCCACCTCACCTTTCCCGTTAAGCAGCCATAGTGTGTTTTCTAAACGTGTGACTCTGTTCTCTTTTGTAATTCAGTTCAAGGGTAGCGGTTTTCACATTCCCTCTATAAGTGATATCTTATGATAAGTGTCTTTTTCTGTGTGACTTATTTCACTTAGAATCGTCATACCTAAATCCACTCATCATGCTGCTACTAGACTTATGACGTTTATTTCATGGCTGAGTGATATTCTATTATACATAAGGACTAATACTTCTTTATCCATTTTTTTCTTTCCTGGGATATTTACGTTGTAACAAAGTGGAGGTTCTTGTCAACAGAGCAGCCCTAAACTTTGGGGTGCCTGTGTCTTGCTGATTTTTAGTTTTCCCAATTTATACGCCCATGAGTGGAAGTGTCCTATGCTCTCTAAGCTGAGTTTTTTAGATGTTTCAGGACACACCGGACACTTCTACAGAGTGGCTGTTGGCAATTTACATCCCGCCCATCAGCGTAGCAAGGCTCCCATTTCTCCATGGCCTGTCCTGCATTTCTGGTTTTGACACTTTATTCAGCATGGCCCTTTTGACCGACGGGAAACGAGCCTTCTTTGTAGCGCTGATTTGCCTTTCCAGGTTGCTTGGTTGGCCAAAAAGGGCGTATGCGTTTTTTCCTGAATATATTCAGGAAAAAACGCATACGCCCTTTTTGGCCAAGGGCATCATGGTCGAGGTGTTGCCGCTTTTCCTGTGCTTTAAAGGCGATTCGAATCTACCTCCTGAAATCTGTTTCCTGCAATTCTGCCTTGCTTTCAAATCCTCTTCGTTGCCTTCCCTCAATATATTTGTGGACGAGAGTTATCATTTATAACTCTGCAGGTTTGTGAATTGCAGTGCCCCTGAGCTCCATTTTTCAACTCGCTTTCTTGGGAGCTGGCTGCAAAAGCGCAGGATTGCTTCAGGCTCTATTCTGCTCCCGAGCGGCAGGCTGAGCCTGTGGTTAATTCTTCTTCCTGATGGGAAAATAGAGTGACCTGTGCCTGTCCCAACACCTAGAGCTAGTGTCTCATTGGTTCCCCCTCTTCCCGTTCATCCTCAGGACAAATTGCAACCTGTACGGAACAGGAGGTTAAAGGTGCTGATTCTCCAAGGAGGGAGATTGCTAGTAAAGCAGCTGGAATGGCGAACCCGAGCCCAAGGAGATGAGAAATGAGGTCCCTTTTAGAAACCTTTCCCGATCACACGGTGCACCATCTTCTGGGTTTCTCATGCATGTTTTCGAAGTGGGAAGTTGCCCTTGAACCTGGAGATTTGGGACCCATGGGATGGGAACCACGCAGTATTACTTTAAAGGGTCTGCGTTTGCTCACCCAACCTCACGAAACCTCTCAGCCCCAAGAGTGTCCACCCTTATGTCTCAATCAGCTGTGGGTCTATATATGGTCAATCCAGGTGGCATCACAGCCCCTGAACGAATTTAGTAAGAATTTCTTTCTCTTTCCCTGTCTTTGTTTCACGGGTTTTTAAAAGTGATTGATTTTTATAAAGGGGTTTAGCTGCTTTTCACTGCTGTGTTTATGCCGCTTTACACCCACTTGACTCACTTACAGAGAGATATCAATACATAGGTTTTGAGATTCTTACTAGTCAGATATATTCTTGGGCGGTTAATAGGGGGTGTTGAGTCCAGTTCACTGAGCAAGGAGTAGGTCGTGTCTATTACATATTGGGTTTATGGAACGGTATCTGAGCTAATTTGAAACCCTTGTTTTATGCATCACCCCACCTCACCTTTCCCGTTAAGCAGCCATAGTGTGTTTTCTAAACGTGTGCCTCTGTTCTGTTTTGTAATTCAGTTCAAGGTCGCAGTTTTTACAGTCCCTCTAGAAGTGATATCTTATGATAAGTGTCTTTTTCTGTGTGACTTATTTCACTTAGAATCGTCGTACCTAAATCCACTCATCATGCTGCTACTAGACTTATGACGTTGATTTCATGGCTGAGTGATATTCTATTATATATAAGGACTAATACTTCTTCATCCATTTTTTTCTTTCCTGGGATATTTACGTTGTAACAAAGTAGAGGTTCTTGTCAACAGAGCAGCCCTAAACTTTGGGGTGCCTGTGTCTTGCTGATTTTTAGTTTTCCCAATTTATACGCCCATGAGTGGAAGTGCCCTATGCTCTCTAAGCTGAGTTTTTTAGATGTTTCACGACACACCGTACACTTCTCCAAAATGGCTGTTGGCAATTTACATCCCGCCCATCAGCGTAGCAAGGCTCCCGTTTCTCCATGGCCTGTCCTGCATTTCTGGTTTTGACACTTTATTCAGCATGGCCCTTTTGACCGGTGGGAAGCGAGACTTCTTTGTAGCGCTGATTTGCCTTTCCAGGTTGCTTGGTTGGCCAAAAAGGGCGTATGCGTTTTTTCCTGAATATATTCAGGAAAAAACGCATACGCCCTTTTTGGCCAAGGGCATCATTGTCGAGGTTTTGCCGCTTTTCCCGTGCTTTAAAGGCGATTCGAATCTACCTCCTGAAATCTGTTTCCTGCAATTCTGCCTTGCTTTCAAATCCTCTTCGTTGCCTTCCCTCAATATATTTGTGGACGAGAGTTATCATTTATAACACTGCAGGTTTGTGAATTGCAGTGCCCCTGAGCTCCATTTTTCAACTCGCTTTCCTGGGACCTGGACGCAAAAGCGCAGGATTGCTTCAGGCCCTATTCTGGTTCCGGGCGGCAGGCTGAGCCTGTGGTTAATTCTTCTTCCTGATGGGAAAATAGAGTGACCTGTGCCTGTCCCAACACCTAGAGCTAGTGTCTCATTGGTTCCCCCTCTTCCCGTTCATCCTCAGGACAAATTGCAACCTGTACGGAACAGGAGGTTAAAGGTGCTGATTCTCCAAGGAGGGAGATTGCTAGTAAAGCAGCTGGAATGGCGAACCCGAGCCCAAGGAGATGAGAAATGAGGTCCCTTTTAGAAACCTTTCCCGATCACACGGTGTACCATCTTCTGGGTTTCTCATGCATGTTTTCGAAGTGGGAAGATGCCCTTGAACCTGGAGATTTGGGACCCATGGGATGGGAACCACGCAGTATTACTTTAAAGGGTCTACGTTTGCTCACCCAACCTCACGAAACCTCTCAGCCCCAAGAGTGTCCACCCTTATGTCTCAATCAGCTGTGGGTCTATATATGGTCAATCCAGGTGGCATCACAGCCCCTGAACGAATTTAGTAAGAATTTCTTTCTCTTTCCCTGTCTTTGTTTCACGGGTTTTTAAAAGTGATTGATTTTTATAAAGGGGTTTAGCTGCTTTTCACTGCTGTGTTTATGCCGCTTTACACCCACTTGACTCACTTTCAGAGAGATATCAATACATAGGTTTTAAGATTCTTACTAGTCAGATATATTCTTGGGCGGTTAATAGGGGGTGTTGAGTCCAGTTCACTGAGCAAGGAGTAGGTCGTTTCTATTACATATTGGGTTTATGGAACGGTATCTGAGCTAATTTGAAACCCTTCTTTTATGCATCACCCCACCTCACCTTTCCCGTTAAGCAGCCATAGTGTGTTTTCTAAACGTGTGACTCTGTTCTCTTTTGTAATTCAGTTCAAGGGTAGCGGTTTTCACATTCCCTCTATAAGTGATATCTTATGATAAGTGTCTTTTTCTGTGTGACTTATTTCGCTTAGAATCGTCGTACCTAAATCCACTCATCATGCTGCTACTAGACTTATGACGTTGATTTCATGGCTGAGTGATATTCTATTATACATAAGGACTAATACTTCTTTATCCATTTTTTTCTTTCCTGGGATATTTACGTTGTAACAAAGTGGAGGTTCTTGTCAACAGAGCAGCCCTAAACTTTGGGGTGCCTGTGTCTTGCTGATTTTTAGTTTTCCCAATTTATACGCCCATGAGTGGAAGTGTCCTATGCTCTCTAAGCTGAGTTTTTTAGATGTTTCAGGACACACCGTACACTTCTACAGAGTGGCTGTTGGCAATTTACATCCCGCCCATCAGCGTAGCAAGGCTCCCGTTTCTCCATGGCCTGTCCTGCATTTCTGCTTTTCACACTTTATTCAGCATGGCCCTTTTGACCGACGGGAAACGAGCCTTCTTTGTAGCGCTGATTTGCCTTTCCAGGTTGCTTGGTTGGCCAAAAAGGGCGTATGCGTTTTTTCCTGAATATATTCAGGAAAAAACGCATACGCCCTTTTTGGCCAAGGGCATCATGGTCGAGGTGTTGCCGCTTTTCCTGTGCTTTAAAGGCGATTCGAATCTACCTCCTGAAATCTGTTTCCTGCAATTCTGCCTTGCTTTCAAATCCTCTTCGTTGCCTTCCCTCAATATATTTGTGGACGAGAGTTATCATTTATAACTCTGCAGGTTTGTGAATTGCAGTGCCCCTGAGCTCCATTTTTCAACTCGCTTTCTTGGGAGCTGGCTGCAAAAGCGCAGGATTGCTTCAGGCTCTATTCTGGTCCCGAGCGGCAGGCTGAGCCTGTGGTTAATTCTTCTTCCTGATGGGAAAATAGAGTGACCTGTGCCTGTCCCAACACCTAGAGCTAGTCTCTCATTGGTTCCCCCTCTTCCCGTTCATCCTCAGGACAAATTGCAACCTGTACGGAACAGGAGGTTAAAGGTGCTGATTCTCCAAGGAGGGAGATTGCTAGTAAAGCAGCTGGAATGGCGAACCCGAGCCCAAGGAGATGAGAAATGAGGTCCCTTTTAGAAACCTTTCCCGATCACACGGTGTACCATCTTCTGGGTTTCTCATGCATGTTTTCCATGTAGGAAGATGCCCTTGAACCTGGAGATTTGGGACCCATGGGATGGGAACAATGCAGTATTACTTTAAAGGGTCTGCGTTTGCTCACCCAACCTCACCAAACCTCTCAGCCCTAAGAGTGTCCACCCTTATGTCTCAATCAGCTGTGGGTCTAGGTATGGTCAATCCAAGTGGCATCACAGCCCGTGAGCGAATTTAGTAGGAATTTCTCTCTCTTTCACTGTCTTTGTTTCACGGGTTTTTAAAAGTGATTGATTTTTATAAAGGGGTTTAGATGTTTTTCACTGCTGTGTTTATGCCGCTTTGCACCCACTTGACTCACTTACAGAGAGATATCAATACATAGCTTTTAAGATTCTTACTAGTCAGATATATTCTTGGGCGGTGAATAGGGGGTGTGGAGTCCAGTTCACAGAGCAAGGTGTAGGTCGTATCTATTACATATTGGGTTTATGGAACGGTATCTGAGCTAATTTGAAACCCTTGTTTTATGCATCACCCCACCTCACCTTTCCCGTTAAGCAGCCATAGTGTGTTTTCTAAACGTGTGACTCTGTTCTGTTTTGTAATTCAGTTCAAGGGTAGCGGTTTTCACATTCCCTCTATAAGTGATATCTTATGATAAGTGTCTTTTTCTGTGTGAATTATTTCACTGAGAATCGTCGTACCTAAATCCACTCATCATGCTGCTACTAGACTTATGACGTTGATTTCATGGCTGAGTGATATTCTATTATACATAAGGACTAATACTTCTTTATCCATTTTTTTCTTTCCTGGGATATTTACGTTGTAACAAAGTGGAGGTTCTTGTCAACAGAGCAGCCCTAAACTTTGGGGTGCCTGTGTCTTGCTGATTTTTAGTTTTCCCAATTTATACGCCCATGAGTGGAAGTGTCCTATGCTCTCTAAGCTGAATTTTTTAGATGTTTCAGGACACACCGTACAGTTCTCCAGAGTGGCTGTTGGCAATTTACATCCCGCCCATCAGCGTAGCAAGGCTCCCGTTTCTCCATGGCCTGTCCTGCATTTCTGGTTTTGATACTTTATTCAGCATGGCCCTTTTGACCGATGGGAAGCGAGACTTCTTTGTAGCGCTGATTTGCCTTTCCAGGTTGCTTGGTTGGCCAAAAAGGGCGTATGCGTTTTTTCCTGAATATATTCAGGAAAAAACGCATACGCCCTTTTTGGCCAAGGGCATCATGGTCGAGGTATTGCCGCTTTTCCTGTGCTTTCAAGGCGATTCGAATCTACCTCCTGAAATCTGTTTCCTGCTATTCTGCCTTGCTTTCAAATCCTCTTCGTTGCCTTCCCTCAATATATTTGTGGACGAGAGTTATCATTTATAACACTGCAGGTTTGTGAATTGCAGTGCCCCTGAGCTCCATTTTTCAACTCGCTTTCCTGGGACCTGGACGCAAAAGCGCAGGATTGCTTCAGGCCCTATTCTGGTTCCGGGCGGCAGGCTGAGCCTGTGGTTAATTCTTCTTCCTGATGGGAAAATAGAGTGACCTGTGCCTGTCCCAACACCTAGAGCTAGTGTCTCATTGGTTCCCCCTCTTCCCGTTCATCCTCAGGACAAATTGCAACCTGTACGGAACAGGAGGTTAAAGGTGCTGATTCTCCAAGGAGGGAGATTGCTAGTAAAGCAGCTGGAATGGCGAACCCGAGCCCAAGGAGATGAGAAATGAGGTCCCTTTTAGAAACCTTTCCCGATCACACGGTGTACCATCTTCTGGGTTTCTCATGCATGTTTTCGAAGTGGGAAGATGCCCTTGAACCTGGAGATTTGGGACCCATGGGATGGGAACCACGCAGTATTACTTTAAAGGGTCTACGTTTGCTCACCCAACCTCACGAAACCTCTCAGCCCCAAGAGTGTCCACCCTTATGTCTCAATCAGCTGTGGGTCTATATATGGTCAATCCAGGTGGCATCACAGCCCCTGAACGAATTTAGTAAGAATTTCTTTCTCTTTCCCTGTCTTTGTTTCACGGGTTTTTAAAAGTGATTGATTTTTATAAAGGGGTTTAGCTGCTTTTCACTGCTGTGTTTATGCCGCTTTACACCCACTTGACTCACTTTCAGAGAGATATCAATACATAGGTTTTAAGATTCTTACTAGTCAGATATATTCTTGGGCGGTTAATAGGGGGTGTTGAGTCCAGTTCACTGAGCAAGGAGTAGGTCGTTTCTATTACATATTGGGTTTATGGAACGGTATCTGAGCTAATTTGAAACCCTTCTTTTATGCATCACCCCACCTCACCTTTCCCGTTAAGCAGCCATAGTGTGTTTTCTAAACGTGTGACTCTGTTCTCTTTTGTAATTCAGTTCAAGGGTAGCGGTTTTCACATTCCCTCTATAAGTGATATCTTATGATAAGTGTCTTTTTCTGTGTGACTTATTTCGCTTAGAATCGTCGTACCTAAATCCACTCATCATGCTGCTACTAGACTTATGACGTTGATTTCATGGCTGAGTGATATTCTATTATACATAAGGACTAATACTTCTTTATCCATTTTTTTCTTTCCTGGGATATTTACGTTGTAACAAAGTGGAGGTTCTTGTCAACAGAGCAGCCCTAAACTTTGGGGTGCCTGTGTCTTGCTGATTTTTAGTTTTCCCAATTTATACGCCCATGAGTGGAAGTGTCCTATGCTCTCTAAGCTGAGTTTTTTAGATGTTTCAGGACACACCGTACACTTCTACAGAGTGGCTGTTGGCAATTTACATCCCGCCCATCAGCGTAGCAAGGCTCCCGTTTCTCCATGGCCTGTCCTGCATTTCTGCTTTTCACACTTTATTCAGCATGGCCCTTTTGACCGACGGGAAACGAGCCTTCTTTGTAGCGCTGATTTGCCTTTCCAGGTTGCTTGGTTGGCCAAAAAGGGCGTATGCGTTTTTTCCTGAATATATTCAGGAAAAAACGCATACGCCCTTTTTGGCCAAGGGCATCATGGTCGAGGTGTTGCCGCTTTTCCTGTGCTTTAAAGGCGATTCGAATCTACCTCCTGAAATCTGTTTCCTGCAATTCTGCCTTGCTTTCAAATCCTCTTCGTTGCCTTCCCTCAATATATTTGTGGACGAGAGTTATCATTTATAACTCTGCAGGTTTGTGAATTGCAGTGCCCCTGAGCTCCATTTTTCAACTCGCTTTCTTGGGAGCTGGCTGCAAAAGCGCAGGATTGCTTCAGGCTCTATTCTGGTCCCGAGCGGCAGGCTGAGCCTGTGGTTAATTCTTCTTCCTGATGGGAAAATAGAGTGACCTGTGCCTGTCCCAACACCTAGAGCTAGTCTCTCATTGGTTCCCCCTCTTCCCGTTCATCCTCAGGACAAATTGCAACCTGTACGGAACAGGAGGTTAAAGGTGCTGATTCTCCAAGGAGGGAGATTGCTAGTAAAGCAGCTGGAATGGCGAACCCGAGCCCAAGGAGATGAGAAATGAGGTCCCTTTTAGAAACCTTTCCCGATCACACGGTGTACCATCTTCTGGGTTTCTCATGCATGTTTTCCATGTAGGAAGATGCCCTTGAACCTGGAGATTTGGGACCCATGGGATGGGAACAATGCAGTATTACTTTAAAGGGTCTGCGTTTGCTCACCCAACCTCACCAAACCTCTCAGCCCTAAGAGTGTCCACCCTTATGTCTCAATCAGCTGTGGGTCTAGGTATGGTCAATCCAAGTGGCATCACAGCCCGTGAGCGAATTTAGTAGGAATTTCTCTCTCTTTCACTGTCTTTGTTTCACGGGTTTTTAAAAGTGATTGATTTTTATAAAGGGGTTTAGATGTTTTTCACTGCTGTGTTTATGCCGCTTTGCACCCACTTGACTCACTTACAGAGAGATATCAATACATAGCTTTTAAGATTCTTACTAGTCAGATATATTCTTGGGCGGTGAATAGGGGGTGTGGAGTCCAGTTCACAGAGCAAGGTGTAGGTCGTATCTATTACATATTGGGTTTATGGAACGGTATCTGAGCTAATTTGAAACCCTTGTTTTATGCATCACCCCACCTCACCTTTCCCGTTAAGCAGCCATAGTGTGTTTTCTAAACGTGTGACTCTGTTCTGTTTTGTAATTCAGTTCAAGGGTAGCGGTTTTCACATTCCCTCTATAAGTGATATCTTATGATAAGTGTCTTTTTCTGTGTGAATTATTTCACTGAGAATCGTCGTACCTAAATCCACTCATCATGCTGCTACTAGACTTATGACGTTGATTTCATGGCTGAGTGATATTCTATTATACATAAGGACTAATACTTCTTTATCCATTTTTTTCTTTCCTGGGATATTTACGTTGTAACAAAGTGGAGGTTCTTGTCAACAGAGCAGCCCTAAACTTTGGGGTGCCTGTGTCTTGCTGATTTTTAGTTTTCCCAATTTATACGCCCATGAGTGGAAGTGTCCTATGCTCTCTAAGCTGAATTTTTTAGATGTTTCAGGACACACCGTACAGTTCTCCAGAGTGGCTGTTGGCAATTTACATCCCGCCCATCAGCGTAGCAAGGCTCCCGTTTCTCCATGGCCTGTCCTGCATTTCTGGTTTTGATACTTTATTCAGCATGGCCCTTTTGACCGATGGGAAGCGAGACTTCTTTGTAGCGCTGATTTGCCTTTCCAGGTTGCTTGGTTGGCCAAAAAGGGCGTATGCGTTTTTTCCTGAATATATTCAGGAAAAAACGCATACGCCCTTTTTGGCCAAGGGCATCATGGTCGAGGTATTGCCGCTTTTCCTGTGCTTTCAAGGCGATTCGAATCTACCTCCTGAAATCTGTTTCCTGCTATTCTGCCTTGCTTTCAAATCCTCTTCGTTGCCTTCCCTCAATATATTTGTGGACGAGAGTTATCATTTATAACTCTGCAGGTTTGTGAATTGCAGTGCCCCTGAGCTCCATTTTTCAACTCGCTTTCTTGGGAGCTGGCTGCAAAAGCGCAGGATTGCTTCAGGCTGTATTCTGGTCCCGAGCGGCAGGCTGAGCCTGTGGTTAATTCTTCTTCCTGATGGGAAAATAGAGTGACCTGTGCCTGTCCCAACACCTAGAGCTAGTGTCTCATTGGTTCCCCCTCTTCCCGTTCATCCTCAGGACAAATTGCAACCTGTACGGAACAGGAGGTTAAAGGTGCTGATTCTCCAAGGAGGGAGATTGCTAGTAAAGCGGCTGGAATGGAGAACCCGAGCACAAGGAGTTGAGAAATGAGGTGCGATTTAGAAACCTTTCCCGATCACACGGTGCACCATCTTCTGGGTTTCTCATGCATGTTTTCGAAGTGGGAAGATGCCCTTGAACCTGGAGATTTGGGACCCATGGGATGGGAACCACGCAGTATTACTTTAAAGGGTCTGCGTTTGCTCACCCAACCTCACGAAACCTCTCAGCCCCAAGAGTGTCCACCCTTATGTCTCAATCAGCTGTGGGTCTATATATGGTCAATCCAGGTGGCATCACAGCCCCTGAACGAATTTAGTAAGAATTTCTTTCTCTTTCACTGTCTTTGTTTCACGGGTTTTTAAAAGTGATTGATTTTTATAAAGGGGTTTAGCTGCTTTTCACTGCTGTGTTTATGCCGCTTTACACCCACTTGACTCACTTACAGAGAGATATCAATACATAGGTTTTGAGATTCTTACTAGTCAGATATATTCTTGGGCGGTTAATAGGGGGTGTTGAGTCCAGTTCACTGAGGAAGGAGTAGGTCGTGCCTATTACATATTGGGTTTATGGAACGGTATCTGAGCTAATTTGAAACCCTTGTTTTATGCATCACCCCACCTCACCTTTCCCGTTAAGCAGCCATAGTGTGTTTTCTAAACGTGTGCCTCTGTTCTGTTTTGTAATTCAGTTCAAGGTCGCAGTTTTTACAGTCCCTCTAGAAGTGATATCTTATGATAAGTGTCTTTTTCTGTGTGACTTATTTCACTTAGAATCGTCGTACCTAAATCCACTCATCATGCTGCTACTAGACTTATGACGTTGATTTCATGGCTGAGTGATATTCTATTATATATAAGGACTAATACTTCTTCATCCATTTTTTTCTTTCCTGGGATATTTACGTTGTAACAAAGTAGAGGTTCTTGTCAACAGAGCAGCCCTAAACTTTGGGGTGCCTGTGTCTTGCTGATTTTTAGTTTTCCCAATTTATACGCCCATGAGTGGAAGTGCCCTATGCTCTCTAAGCTGAGTTTTTTAGATGTTTCACGACACACCGTACACTTCTCCAAAATGGCTGTTGGCAATTTACATCCCGCCCATCAGCGTAGCAAGGCTCCCGTTTCTCCATGGCCTGTCCTGCATTTCTGGTTTTGACACTTTATTCAGCATGGCCCTTTTGACCGGTGGGAAGCGAGACTTCTTTGTAGCGCTGATTTGCCTTTCCAGGTTGCTTGGTTGGCCAAAAAGGGCGTATGCGTTTTTTCCTGAATATATTCAGGAAAAAACGCATACGCCCTTTTGGTCCAAGGGCATCATTGTCGAGGTTTTGCCGCTTTTCCCGTGCTTTAAAGGCGATTCGAATCTACCTCCTGAAATCTGTTTCCTGCAATTCTGCCTTGCTTTCAAATCCTCTTCGTTGCCTTCCCTCAATATATTTGTGGACGAGAGTTATCATTTATAACACTGCAGGTTTGTGAATTGCAGTGCCCCTGAGCTCCATTTTTCAACTCGCTTTCCTGGGACCTGGACGCAAAAGCGCAGGATTGCTTCAGGCCCTATTCTGGTTCCGGGCGGCAGGCTGAGCCTGTGGTTAATTCTTCTTCCTGATGGGAAAATAGAGTGACCTGTGCCTGTCCCAACACCTAGAGCTAGTGTCTCATTGGTTCCCCCTCTTCCCGTTCATCCTCAGGACAAATTGCAACCTGTACGGAACAGGAGGTTAAAGGTGCTGATTCTCCAAGGAGGGAGATTGCTAGTAAAGCAGCTGGAATGGCGAACCTGAGCCCAAGGAGATGAGAAATGAGGTCCCTTTTAGAAACCTTTCCCGATCACACGGTGTACCATCTTCTGGGTTTCTCATGCATGTTTTCGAAGTGGGAAGATGCCCTTGAACCTGGAGATTTGGGACCCATGGGATGGGAACCACGCAGTATTACTTTAAAGGGTCTACGTTTGCTCACCCAACCTCACGAAACCTCTCAGCCCCAAGAGTGTCCACCCTTATGTCTCAATCAGCTGTGGGTCTATATATGGTCAATCCAGGTGGCATCACAGCCCCTGAACGAATTTAGTAAGAATTTCTTTCTCTTTCCCTGTCTTTGTTTCACGGGTTTTTAAAAGTGATTGATTTTTATAAAGGGGTTTAGCTGCTTTTCACTGCTGTGTTTATGCCGCTTTACACCCACTTGACTCACTTTCAGAGAGATATCAATACATAGGTTTTAAGATTCTTACTAGTCAGATATATTCTTGGGCGGTTAATAGGGGGTGTTGAGTCCAGTTCACTGAGCAAGGAGTAGGTCGTTTCTATTACATATTGGGTTTATGGAACGGTATCTGAGCTAATTTGAAACCCTTCTTTTATGCATCACCCCACCTCACCTTTCCCGTTAAGCAGCCATAGTGTGTTTTCTAAACGTGTGACTCTGTTCTGTTTTGTAATTCAGTTCAAGGGTAGCGGTTTTCACATTCCCTCTATAAGTGATATCTTATGATAAGTGTCTTTTTCTGTGTGAATTATTTCACTGAGAATCGTCGTACCTAAATCCACTCATCATGCTGCTACTAGACTTATGACGTTGATTTCATGGCTGAGTGATATTCTATTATACATAAGGACTAATACTTCTTTATCCATTTTTTTCTTTCCTGGGATATTTACGTTGTAACAAAGTGGAGGTTCTTGTCAACAGAGCAGCCCTAAACTTTGGGGTGCCTGTGTCTTGCTGATTTTTAGTTTTCCCAATTTATACGCCCATGAGTGGAAGTGTCCTATGCTCTCTAAGCTGAATTTTTTAGATGTTTCAGGACACACCGTACAGTTCTCCAGAGTGGCTGTTGGCAATTTACATCCCGCCCATCAGCGTAGCAAGGCTCCCGTTTCTCCATGGCCTGTCCTGCATTTCTGGTTTTGATACTTTATTCAGCATGGCCCTTTTGACCGATGGGAAGCGAGACTTCTTTGTAGCGCTGATTTGCCTTTCCAGGTTGCTTGGTTGGCCAAAAAGGGCGTATGCGTTTTTTCCTGAATATATTCAGGAAAAAACGCATACGCCCTTTTTGGCCAAGGGCATCATGGTCGAGGTATTGCCGCTTTTCCTGTGCTTTCAAGGCGATTCGAATCTACCTCCTGAAATCTGTTTCCTGCTATTCTGCCTTGCTTTCAAATCCTCTTCGTTGCCTTCCCTCAATATATTTGTGGACGAGAGTTATCATTTATAACTCTGCAGGTTTGTGAATTGCAGTGCCCCTGAGCTCCATTTTTCAACTCGCTTTCCTGGGACCTGGACGCAAAAGCGCAGGATTGCTTCAGGCTGTATTCTGGTCCCGAGCGGCAGGCTGAGCCTGTGGTTAATTCTTCTTCCTGATGGGAAAATAGAGTGACCTGTGCCTGTCCCAACACCTAGAGCTAGTGTCTCATTGGTTCCCCCTCTTCCCGTTCATCCTCAGGACAAATTGCAACCTGTACGGAACAGGAGGTTAAAGGTGCTGATTCTCCAAGGAGGGAGATTGCTAGTAAAGCGGCTGGAATGGAGAACCCGAGCACAAGGAGTTGAGAAATGAGGTGCGATTTAGAAACCTTTCCCGATCACACGGTGCACCATCTTCTGGGTTTCTCATGCATGTTTTCGAAGTGGGAAGATGCCCTTGAACCTGGAGATTTGGGACCCATGGGATGGGAACCACGCAGTATTACTTTAAAGGGTCTGCGTTTGCTCACCCAACCTCACGAAACCTCTCAGCCCCAAGAGTGTCCACCCTTATGTCTCAATCAGCTGTGGGTCTATATATGGTCAATCCAGGTGGCATCACAGCCCCTGAACGAATTTAGTAAGAATTTCTTTCTCTTTCACTGTCTTTGTTTCACGGGTTTTTAAAAGTGATTGATTTTTATAAAGGGGTTTAGCTGCTTTTCACTGCTGTGTTTATGCCGCTTTACACCCACTTGACTCACTTACAGAGAGATATCAATACATAGGTTTTGAGATTCTTACTAGTCAGATATATTCTTGGGCGGTTAATAGGGGGTGTTGAGTCCAGTTCACTGAGGAAGGAGTAGGTCGTGCCTATTACATATTGGGTTTATGGAACGGTATCTGAGCTAATTTGAAACCCTTGTTTTATGCATCACCCCACCTCACCTTTCCCGTTAAGCAGCCATAGTGTGTTTTCTAAACGTGTGCCTCTGTTCTGTTTTGTAATTCAGTTCAAGGTCGCAGTTTTTACAGTCCCTCTAGAAGTGATATCTTATGATAAGTGTCTTTTTCTGTGTGACTTATTTCACTTAGAATCGTCGTACCTAAATCCACTCATCATGCTGCTACTAGACTTATGACGTTGATTTCATGGCTGAGTGATATTCTATTATATATAAGGACTAATACTTCTTCATCCATTTTTTTCTTTCCTGGGATATTTACGTTGTAACAAAGTAGAGGTTCTTGTCAACAGAGCAGCCCTAAACTTTGGGGTGCCTGTGTCTTGCTGATTTTTAGTTTTCCCAATTTATACGCCCATGAGTGGAAGTGCCCTATGCTCTCTAAGCTGAGTTTTTTAGATGTTTCACGACACACCGTACACTTCTCCAAAATGGCTGTTGGCAATTTACATCCCGCCCATCAGCGTAGCAAGGCTCCCGTTTCTCCATGGCCTGTCCTGCATTTCTGGTTTTGACACTTTATTCAGCATGGCCCTTTTGACCGGTGGGAAGCGAGACTTCTTTGTAGCGCTGATTTGCCTTTCCAGGTTGCTTGGTTGGCCAAAAAGGGCGTATGCGTTTTTTCCTGAATATATTCAGGAAAAAACGCATACGCCCTTTTGGGCCAAGGGCATCATTGTCGAGGTTTTGCCGCTTTTCCCGTGCTTTAAAGGCGATTCGAATCTACCTCCTGAAATCTGTTTCCTGCAATTCTGCCTTGCTTTCAAATCCTCTTCGTTGCCTTCCCTCAATATATTTGTGGACGAGAGTTATCATTTATAACACTGCAGGTTTGTGAATTGCAGTGCCCCTGAGCTCCATTTTTCAACTCGCTTTCCTGGGACCTGGACGCAAAAGCGCAGGATTGCTTCAGGCCCTATTCTGGTTCCGGGCGGCAGGCTGAGCCTGTGGTTAATTCTTCTTCCTGATGGGAAAATAGAGTGACCTGTGCCTGTCCCAACACCTAGAGCTAGTCTCTCATTGGTTCCCCCTCTTCCCGTTCATCCTCAGGACAAATTGCAACCTGTACGGAACAGGAGGTTAAAGGTGCTGATTCTCCAAGGAGGGAGATTGCTAGTAAAGCAGCTGGAATGGCGAACCCGAGCCCAAGGAGATGAGAAATGAGGTCCCTTTTAGAAACCTTTCCCGATCACACGGTGTACCATCTTCTGGGTTTCTCATGCATGTTTTCGAAGTGGGAAGATGCCCTTGAACCTGGAGATTTGGGACCCATGGGATGGGAACCACGCAGTATTACTTTAAAGGGTCTACGTTTGCTCACCCAACCTCACGAAACCTCTCAGCCCCAAGAGTGTCCACCCTTATGTCTCAATCAGCTGTGGGTCTATATATGGTCAATCCAGGTGGCATCACAGCCCCTGAACGAATTTAGTAAGAATTTCTTTCTCTTTCCCTGTCTTTGTTTCACGGGTTTTTAAAAGTGATTGATTTTTATAAAGGGGTTTAGCTGCTTTTCACTGCTGTGTTTATGCCGCTTTACACCCACTTGACTCACTTTCAGAGAGATATCAATACATAGGTTTTAAGATTCTTACTAGTCAGATATATTCTTGGGCGGTTAATAGGGGGTGTTGAGTCCAGTTCACTGAGCAAGGAGTAGGTCGTTTCTATTACATATTGGGTTTATGGAACGGTATCTGAGCTAATTTGAAACCCTTCTTTTATGCATCACCCCACCTCACCTTTCCCGTTAAGCAGCCATAGTGTGTTTTCTAAACGTGTGACTCTGTTCTCTTTTGTAATTCAGTTCAAGGGTAGCGGTTTTCACATTCCCTCTATAAGTGATATCTTATGATAAGTGTCTTTTTCTGTGTGACTTATTTCACTTAGAATCGTCGTACCTAAATCCACTCATCATGCTGCTACTAGACTTATGACGTTGATTTCATGGCTGAGTGATATTCTATTATACATAAGGACTAATACTTCTTTATCCATTTTTTTCTTTCCTGGGATATTTACGTTGTAACAAAGTGGAGGTTCTTGTCAACAGAGCAGCCCTAAACTTTGGGGTGCCTGTGTCTTGCTGATTTTTAGTTTTCCCAATTTATACGCCCATGAGTGGAAGTGTCCTATGCTCTCTAAGCTGAGTTTTTTAGATGTTTCAGGACACACCGTACACTTCTACAGAGTGGCTGTTGGCAATTTACATCCCGCCCATCAGCGTAGCAAGGCTCCCGTTTCTCCATGGCCTGTCCTGCATTTCTGGTTTTCACACTTTATTCAGCATGGCCCTTTTGACCGACGGGAAACGAGCCTTCTTTGTAGCGCTGATTTGCCTTTCCAGGTTGCTTGGTTGGCCAAAAAGGGCGTATGCGTTTTTTCCTGAATATATTCAGGAAAAAACGCATACGCCCTTTTTGGCCAAGGGCATCATGGTCGAGGTGTTGCCGCTTTTCCTGTGCTTTAAAGGCGATTCGAATCTACCTCCTGAAATCTGTTTCCTGCAATTCTGCCTTGCTTTCAAATCCTCTTCGTTGCCTTCCCTCAATATATTTGTGGACGAGAGTTATCATTTATAACTCTGCAGGTTTGTGAATTGCAGTGCCCCTGAGCTCCATTTTTCAACTCGCTTTCCTGGGACCTGGACGCAAAAGCGCAGGATTGCTTCAGGCTCTATTCTGGTCCCGAGCGGCAGGCTGAGCCTGTGGTTAATTCTTCTTCCTGATGGGAAAATAGAGTGACCTGTGCCTGTCCCAACACCTAGAGCTAGTGTCTCATTGGTTCCCCCTCTTCCCGTTCATCCTCAGGACAAATTGCAACCTGTACGGAACAGGAGGTTAAAGGTGCTGATTCTCCAAGGAGGGAGATTGCTAGTAAAGCAGCTGGAATGGCGAACCCGAGCCCAAGGAGATGAGAAATGAGGTCCCTTTTAGAAACCTTTCCCGATCACACGGTGTACCATCTTCTGGGTTTCTCATGCATGTTTTCCATGTAGGAAGATGCCCTTGAACCTGGAGATTTGGGACCCATGGGATGGGAACAATGCAGTATTACTTTAAAGGGTCTGCGTTTGCTCACCCAACCTCACCAAACCTCTCAGCCCTAAGAGTGTCCACCCTTATGTCTCAATCAGCTGTGGGTCTAGTTATGGTCAATCCAAGTGGCATCACAGCCCGTGAGCGAATTTAGAAGGAATTTCTCTCTCTTTCACTGTCTTTGTTTCACGGGTTTTTAAAAGTGATTGATTTTTATAAAGGGGTTTAGATGCTTTTCACTGCTGTGTTTATGCCGCTTTACACCCACTTGACTCACTTACAGAGAGATATCAATACATAGCTTTTAAGATTCTTACTAGTCAGATATATTCTTGGGCGGTGAATAGGGGGTGTGGAGTCCAATTCACAGAGCAAGGTGTAGGTCGTATCTATTACATATTGGGTTTATGGAACGGTATCTGAGCTAATTTGAAACCCTTGTTTTATGCATCACCGCACCTCACCTTTCCCGTTAAGCAGCCATAGTGTGTTTTCTAAACGTGTGACTCTGTTCTCTTTTGTAATTCAGTTCAAGGGTAGCGGTTTTCACATTCCCTCTATAAGTGATATCTTATGATAAGTGTCTTTTTCTGTGTGAATTATTTCACTGAGAATCGTCGTACCTAAATCCACTCATCATGCTGCTACTAGACTTATGACGTTGATTTCATGGCTGAGTGATATTCTATTATACATAAGGACTAATACTTCTTTATCCATTTTTTTCTTTCCTGGGATATTTACGTTGTAACAAAGTGGAGGTTCTTGTCAACAGAGCAGCCCTAAACTTTGGGGTGCCTGTGTCTTGCTGATTTTTAGTTTTCCCAATTTATACGCCCATGAGTGGAAGTGTCCTATGCTCTCTAAGCTGAATTTTTTAGATGTTTCAGGACACACCGTACAGTTCTCCAGAGTGGCTGTTGGCAATTTACATCCCGCCCATCAGCGTAGCAAGGCTCCCGTTTCTCCATGGCCTGTCCTGCATTTCTGGTTTTGATACTTTATTCAGCATGGCCCTTTTGACCGATGGGAAGCGAGACTTCTTTGTAGCTCTGATTTGCCTTTCCAGGTTGCTTGGTTGGCCAAAAAGGGCGTATGCGTTTTTTCCTGAATATATTCAGGAAAAAACGCATACGCCCTTTTTGGCCAAGGGCATCATGGTCGAGGTATTGCCGCTTTTCCTGTGCTTTCAAGGCGATTCGAATCTACCTCCTGAAATCTGTTTCCTGCAATTCTGCCTTGCTTTCAAATCCTCTTCGTTGCCTTCCCTCAATATATTTGTGGACGAGAGTTATCATTTATAACTCTGCAGGTTTGTGAATTGCAGTGCCCCTGAGCTCCATTTTTCAACTCGCTTTCTTGGGAGCTGGCTGCAAAAGCACAGGATTGCTTCAGGCTCTATTCTGCTCCCGAGCGGCAGGCTGAGCCTGTGGTTAATTCTTCTTCCTGATGGGAAAATAGAGTGACCTGTGCCTGTCCCAACACCTAGAGCTAGTGTCTCATTGGTTCCCCCTCTTCCCGTTCATCCTCAGGACAAATTGCAACCTGTACGGAACAGGAGGTTAAAGGTGCTGATTCTCCAAGGAGGGAGATTGCTAGTAAAGCAGCTGGAATGGAGAACCCGAGCACAAGGAGTTGAGAAATGAGGTGCGATTTAGAAACCTTTCCCGATCACACGGTGCACCATCTTCTGGGTTTCTCATGCATGTTTTCGAAGTGGGAAGATGCCCTTGAACCTGGAGATTTGGGACCCATGGGATGGGAACCACGCAGTATTACTTTAAAGGGTCTGCGTTTGCTCACCCAACCTCACGAAACCTCTCAGCCCCAAGAGTGTCCACCCTTATGTCTCAATCAGCTGTGGGTCTATATATGGTCAATCCAGGTGGCATCACAGCCCCTGAACGAATTTAGTAAGAATTTCTTTCTCTTTCACTGTCTTTGTTTCACGGGTTTTTAAAAGTGATTGATTTTTATAAAGGGGTTTAGCTGCTTTTCACTGCTGTGTTTATGCCGCTTTACACCCACTTGACTCACTTACAGAGAGATATCAATACATAGGTTTTGAGATTCTTACTAGTCAGATATATTCTTGGGCGGTTAATAGGGGGTGTTGAGTCCAGTTCACTGAGGAAGGAGTAGGTCGTGTCTATTACATATTGGGTTTATGGAACGGTATCTGAGCTAATTTGAAACCCTTGTTTTATGCATCACCCCACCTCACCTTTCCCGTTAAGCAGCCATAGTGTGTTTTCTAAACGTGTGCCTCTGTTCTGTTTTGTAATTCAGTTCAAGGTCGCAGTTTTTACATTCCCTCTATAAGTGATATCTTATGATAAGTGTCTTTTTCTGTGTGACTTATTTCACTTAGAATCGTCGTACCTAAATCCACTCATCATGCTGCTACTAGACTTATGACGTTGATTTCATGGCTGAGTGATATTCTATTATATATAAGGACTAATACTTCTTCATCCATTTTTTTCTTTCCTGGGATATTTACGTTGTAACAAAGTAGAGGTTCTTGTCAACAGAGCAGCCCTAAACTTTGGGGTGCCTGTGTCTTGCTGATTTTTAGTTTTCCCAATTTATACGCCCATGAGTGGAAGTGCCCTATGCTCTCTAAGCTGAGTTTTTTAGATGTTTCACGACACACCGTACACTTCTCCAAAATGGCTGTTGGCAATTTACATCCCGCCCATCAGCGTAGCAAGGCTCCCGTTTCTCCATGGCCTGTCCTGCATTTCTGGTTTTGACACTTTATTCAGCATGGCCCTTTTGACCGGTGGGAAGCGAGACTTCTTTGTAGCGCTGATTTGCCTTTCCAGGTTGCTTGGTTGGCCAAAAAGGGCGTATGCGTTTTTTCCTGAATATATTCAGGAAAAAACGCATACGCCCTTTTTGGCCAAGGGCATCATTGTCGAGGTTTTGCCGCTTTTCCCGTGCTTTAAAGGCGATTCGAATCTACCTCCTGAAATCTGTTTCCTGCAATTCTGCCTTGCTTTCAAATCCTCTTCGTTGCCTTCCCTCAATATATTTGTGGACGAGAGTTATCATTTATAACTCTGCAGGTTTGTGAATTGCAGTGCCCCTGAGCTCCATTTTTCAACTCGCTTTCCTGGGACCTGGACGCAAAAGCGCAGGATTGCTTCAGGTCCTATTCTGGTTCCGGGCGGCAGGCTGAGCCTGTGGTTAATTCTTCTTCCTGATGGGAAAATAGAGTGACCTGTGCCTGTCCCAACACCTAGAGCTAGTCTCTCATTGGTTCCCCCTCTTCCCGTTCATCCTCAGGACAAATTGCAACCTGTACGGAACAGGAGGTTAAAGGTGCTGATTCTCCAAGGAGGGAGATTGCTAGTAAAGCAGCTGGAATGGCGAACCCGAGCCCAAGGAGATGAGAAATGAGGTCCCTTTTAGAAACCTTTCCCGATCACACGGTGTACCATCTTCTGGGTTTCTCATGCATGTTTTCCATGTAGGAAGATGCCCTTGAACCTGGAGATTTGGGACCCATGGGATGGGAACAATGCAGTATTACTTTAAAGGGTCTGCGTTTGCTCACCCAACCTCACCAAACCTCTCAGCCCTAAGAGTGTCCACCCTTATGTCTCAATCAGCTGTGGGTCTAGGTATGGTCAATCCAAGTGGCATCACAGCCCGTGAGCGAATTTAGTAGGAATTTCTCTCTCTTTCACTGTCTTTGTTTCACGGGTTTTTAAAAGTGATTGATTTTTATAAAGGGGTTTAGATGCTTTTCACTGCTGTGTTTATGCCGCTTTACACCCACTTGACTCACTTACAGAGAGATATCAATACATAGCTTTTAAGATTCTTACTAGTCAGATATATTCTTGGGCGGTGAATAGGGGGTGTGGAGTCCAGTTCACAGAGCAAGGTGTAGGTCGTATCTATTACATATTGGGTTTATGGAACGGTATCTGAGCTAATTTGAAACCCTTGTTTTATGCATCACCGCACCTCACCTTTCCCGTTAAGCAGCCATAGTGTGTTTTCTAAACGTGTGACTCTGTTCTGTGTTGTAATTCAGTTCAAGGGTAGCGGTTTTCACATTCCCTCTATAAGTGATATCTTATGATAAGTGTCTTTTTCTGTGTGAATTATTTCACTGAGAATCGTCGTACCTAAATCCACTCATCATGCTGCTACTAGACTTATGACGTTGATTTCATGGCTGAGTGATATTCTATTATACATAAGGACTAATACTTCTTTATCCATTTTTTTCTTTCCTGGGATATTTACGTTGTAACAAAGTGGAGGTTCTTGTCAACAGAGCAGCCCTAAACTTTGGGGTGCCTGTGTCTTGCTGATTTTTAGTTTTCCCAATTTATACGCCCATGAGTGGAAGTGTCCTATGCTCTCTAAGCTGAATTTTTTAGATGTTTCAGGACACACCGTACACTTCTCCAGAGTGGCTGTTGGCAATTTACATCCCGCCCATCAGCGTAGCAAGGCTCCCGTTTCTCCATGGCCTGTCCTGCATTTCTGGTTTTGATACTTTATTCAGCATGGCCCTTTTCACCGATGGGAAGCGAGACTTCTTTGTAGCGCTGATTTGCCTTTCCAGGTTGCTTGGTTGGCCAAAAAGGGCGTATGCGTTTTTTCCTGAATATATTCAGGAAAAAACGCATACGCCCTTTTTGGCCAAGGGCATCATTGTCGAGGTTTTGCCGCTTTTCCCGTGCTTTAAAGGCGATTCGAATCTACCTCCTGAAATCTGTTTCCTGCAATTCTGCCTTGCTTTCAAATCCTCTTCGTTGCCTTCCCTCAATATATTTGTGGATGAGAGTTATCATTTATAACTCTGCAGGTTTGTGAATTGCAGTGCCCCTGAGCTCCATTTTTCAACTCGCTTTCCTGGGACCTGGACGCAAAAGCGCAGGATTGCTTCAGGCCCTATTCTGGTTCCGGGCGGCAGGCTGAGCCTGTGGTTAATTCTTCTTCCTGATGGGAAAATGGAGTGACCTGTGCCCGTCCCAACACCTAGAGCTAGTCTCTCATTGGTTCCCCCTCTTCCCGTTCATCCTCAGGACAAATTGCAACATGTACGGAACAGGAGGTTAAAGGTGCTGATTCTCCAAGGAGGGAGATTACTAGTAAAGCAGCTGGAATGGCGAACCCGAGCCCAAGGAGATGAGAAATGAGGTCCCTTTTAGAAACCTTTCCCGATCACACGGTGTACCATCTTCTGGGTTTCTCATGCATGTTTTCGAAGTGGGAAGATGCCCTTGAACCTGGAGATTTGGGACCCATGGGATGGGAACCACGCAGTATTACTTTAAAGGGTCTGCGTTTGCTCACCCAACCTCACGAAACCTCTCAGCCCCAAGAGTGTCCACCCTTATGTCTCAATCAGCTGTGGGTCTATATATGGTCAATCCAGGTGGCATCACAGCCCCTGAACGAATTTAGTAAGAATTTCTTTCTCTTTCCCTGTCTTTGTTTCACGGGTTTTTAAAAGTGACTGATTTTTATAAAGGGGTTTAGCTGCTTTTCACTGCTGTGTTTATGCCGCTTTACACCCACTTGACTCACTTTCAGAGAGATATCAATACATAGGTTTTAAGATTCTTACTAGTCAGATATATTCTTGGGCGGTTAATAGGGGGTGTTGAGTCCAGTTCACAGAGCAAGGTGTAGGTCGTATCTATTACATATTGGGTTTATGGAACGGTATCTGAGCTAATTTGAAACCCTTGTTTTATGCATCACCCCACCTCACCTTTCCCGTTAAGCAGCCATAGTGTGTTTTCTAAACGTGTGACTCTGTTCTGTTTTGTAATTCAGTTCAAGGGTAGCGGTTTTCACTTTCCCTCTATAAGTGATATCTTATGATAAGTGTCTTTTTCTGTGTGACTTATTTCAATGAGAATCGTCGTACCTAAATCCACTCATCATGCTGCTACTAGACTTATGACGTTGATTTCATGGCTGAGTGATATTCTATTATATATAAGGACTAATACTTCTTCATCCATTTTTTTCTTTCCTGGAATATTTACGCTGTAACAAAGTAGAGGTTCTTGTCAAGAGAGCAGCCCTAAACTTTGGGGTGCCTGTGTCTTGCTGATTTTTAGTTTTCCCAATTTATACGCCCATGAGTGGAAGTGCCCTATGCTCTCTAAGCTGAGTTTTTTAGATGTTTCACGACACACCGTACACTTCTCCAAAATGGCTGTTGGCAATTTACATCCCGCCCATCAGCGTAGCAAGGCTCCCGTTTCTCCATGGCCTGTCCTGCATTTCTGGTTTTGACACTTTATTCAGCATGGCCCTTTTGACCGGTGGGAAGCGAGACTTCTTTGTAGCGCTGATTTGCCTTTCCAGGTTGCTTGGTTGGCCAAAAAGGGCGTATGCGTTTTTTCCTGAATATATTCAGGAAAAAACGCATACGCCCTTTTGGGTCAAGGGCATCATTGTCGAGGTTTTGCCGCTTTTCCCGTGCTTTAAAGGCGATTCGAATCTACCTCCTGAAATCTGTTTCCTGCAATTCTGCCTTGCTTTCAAATCCTCTTCGTTGACTTCCCTCAATATATTTGTGGACGAGAGTTATCATTTATAACTCTGCAGGTTTGTGAATTGCAGTGCCCCTGAGCTCCATTTTTCAACTCGCTTTCCTGGGACCTGGTCGCAAAAGCGCAGGATTGCTTCAGGCCCTATTCTGGTTCCGGGCGGCAGGCTGAGCCTGTGGTTAATTCTTCTTCCTGATGGGAAAATAGAGTGACCTGTGCCTGTCCCAACACCTAGAGCTAGTGTCTCATTGGTTCCCCCTCTTCCCGTTCATCCTCAGGACAAATTGCAACCTGTACGGAACAGGAGGTTAAAGGTGCTGATTCTCCAAGGAGGGAGATTGCTAGTAAAGCAGCTGGAATGGCGAACCCGAGCCCAAGGAGATGAGAAATGAGGTCCCTTTTAGAAACCTTTCCCGATCACACGGTGTACCATCTTCTGGGTTTCTCATGCATGTTTTCGAAGTGGGAAGATGCCCTTGAACCTGGAGATTTGGGACCCATGGGATGGGAACCACGCAGTATTACTTTAAAGGGTCTACGTTTGCTCACCCAACCTCACGAAACCTCTCAGCCCCAAGAGTGTCCACCCTTATGTCTCAATCAGGTGTGGGTCTATATATGGTCAATCCAGGTGGCCTCACAGCCCCTGAACGAATTTAGTAAGAATTTCTTTCTCTTTCCCTGTCTTTGTTTCACGGGTTTTTAAAAGTGATTGATTTTTATAAAGGGGTTTAGCTGCTTTTCACTGCTGTGTTTATGCCGCTTTACACCCACTTGACTCACTTTCAGAGAGATATCAATACATAGGTTTTAAGATTCTTACTAGTCAGATATATTCTTGGGCGGTTAATAGGGGGTGTTGAGTCCAGTTCACTGAGCAAGGAGTAGGTCGTGTCTATTACATATTGGGTTTATGGAACGGTATCTGAGCTAATTTGAAACCCTTCTTTTATGCATCACCCCACCTCACCTTTCCCGTTAAGCAGCCATAGTGTGTTTTCTAAACGTGTGACTCTGTTCTCTTTTGTAATTCAGTTCAAGGGTAGCGGTTTTCACATTCCCTCTATAAGTGATATCTTATGATAAGTGTCTTTTTCTGTGTGACTTATTTCACTTAGAATCGTCATACCTAAATCCACTCATCATGCTGCTACTAGACTTATGACGTTTATTTCATGGCTGAGTGATATTCTATTATACATAAGGACTAATACTTCTTTATCCATTTTTTTCTTTCCTGGGATATTTACGTTGTAACAAAGTGGAGGTTCTTGTCAACAGAGCAGCCCTAAACTTTGGGGTGCCTGTGTCTTGCTGATTTTTAGTTTTCCCAATTTATACGCCCATGAGTGGAAGTGTCCTATGCTCTCTAAGCTGAGTTTTTTAGATGTTTCAGGACACACCGGACACTTCTACAGAGTGGCTGTTGGCAATTTACATCCCGCCCATCAGCGTAGCAAGGCTCCCATTTCTCCATGGCCTGTCCTGCATTTCTGGTTTTGACACTTTATTCAGCATGGCCCTTTTGACCGACGGGAAACGAGCCTTCTTTGTAGCGCTGATTTGCCTTTCCAGGTTGCTTGGTTGGCCAAAAAGGGCGTATGCGTTTTTTCCTGAATATATTCAGGAAAAAACGCATACGCCCTTTTTGGCCAAGGGCATCATGGTCGAGGTGTTGCCGCTTTTCCTGTGCTTTAAAGGCGATTCGAATCTACCTCCTGAAATCTGTTTCCTGCAATTCTGCCTTGCTTTCAAATCCTCTTCGTTGCCTTCCCTCAATATATTTGTGGACGAGAGTTATCATTTATAACTCTGCAGGTTTGTGAATTGCAGTGCCCCTGAGCTCCATTTTTCAACTCGCTTTCTTGGGAGCTGGCTGCAAAAGCGCAGGATTGCTTCAGGCTGTATTCTGGTCCCGAGCGGCAGGCTGAGCCTGTGGTTAATTCTTCTTCCTGATGGGAAAATAGAGTGACCTGTGCCTGTCCCAACACCTAGAGCTAGTGTCTCATTGGTTCCCCCTCTTCCCGTTCATCCTCAGGACAAATTGCAACCTGTACGGAACAGGAGGTTAAAGGTGCTGATTCTCCAAGGAGGGAGATTGCTAGTAAAGCGGCTGGAATGGAGAACCCGAGCACAAGGAGTTGAGAAATGAGGTGCGATTTAGAAACCTTTCCCGATCACACGGTGCACCATCTTCTGGGTTTCTCATGCATGTTTTCGAAGTGGGAAGATGCCCTTGAACCTGGAGATTTGGGACCCATGGGATGGGAACCACGCAGTATTACTTTAAAGGGTCTGCGTTTGCTCACCCAACCTCACGAAACCTCTCAGCCCCAAGAGTGTCCACCCTTATGTCTCAATCAGCTGTGGGTCTATATATGGTCAATCCAGGTGGCATCACAGCCCCTGAACGAATTTAGTAACAATTTCTTTCTCTTTCACTGTCTTTGTTTCACGGGTTTTTAAAAGTGATTGATTTTTATAAAGGGGTTTAGCTGCTTTTCACTGCTGTGTTTATGCCGCTTTACACCCACTTGACTCACTTACAAAGAGATATCAATACATAGGTTTTGAGATTCTTACTAGTCAGATATATTCTTGGGCGGTTAATAGGGGGTGTTGAGTCCAGTTCACTGAGGAAGGAGTAGGTCGTGCCTATTACATATTGGGTTTATGGAACGGTATCTGAGCTAATTTGAAACCCTTGTTTTATGCATCACCCCACCTCACCTTTCCCGTTAAGCAGCCATAGTGTGTTTTCTAAACGTGTGCCTCTGTTCTGTTTTGTAATTCAGTTCAAGGTCGCAGTTTTTACAGTCCCTCTAGAAGTGATATCTTATGATAAGTGTCTTTTTCTGTGTGACTTATTTCACTTAGAATCGTCGTACCTAAATCCACTCATCATGCTGCTACTAGACTTATGACGTTGATTTCATGGCTGAGTGATATTCTATTATATATAAGGACTAATACTTCTTCATCCATTTTTTTCTTTCCTGGGATATTTACGTTGTAACAAAGTAGAGGTTCTTGTCAACAGAGCAGCCCTAAACTTTGGGGTGCCTGTGTCTTGCTGATTTTTAGTTTTCCCAATTTATACGCCCATGAGTGGAAGTGCCCTATGCTCTCTAAGCTGAGTTTTTTAGATGTTTCACGACACACCGTACACTTCTCCAAAATGGCTGTTGGCAATTTACATCCCGCCCATCAGCGTAGCAAGGCTCCCGTTTCTCCATGGCCTGTCCTGCATTTCTGGTTTTGACACTTTATTCAGCATGGCCCTTTTGACCGGTGGGAAGCGAGACTTCTTTGTAGCGCTGATTTGCCTTTCCAGGTTGCTTGGTTGGCCAAAAAGGGCGTATGCGTTTTTTCCTGAATATATTCAGGAAAAAACGCATACGCCCTTTTGGTCCAAGGGCATCATTGTCGAGGTTTTGCCGCTTTTCCCGTGCTTTAAAGGCGATTCGAATCTACCTCCTGAAATCTGTTTCCTGCAATTCTGCCTTGCTTTCAAATCCTCTTCGTTGCCTTCCCTCAATATATTTGTGGACGAGAGTTATCATTTATAACACTGCAGGTTTGTGAATTGCAGTGCCCCTGAGCTCCATTTTTCAACTCGCTTTCCTGGGACCTGGACGCAAAAGCGCAGGATTGCTTCAGGCCCTATTCTGGTTCCGGGCGGCAGGCTGAGCCTGTGGTTAATTCTTCTTCCTGATGGGAAAATAGAGTGACCTGTGCCTGTCCCAACACCTAGAGCTAGTGTCTCATTGGTTCCCCCTCTTCCCGTTCATCCTCAGGACAAATTGCAACCTGTACGGAACAGGAGGTTAAAGGTGCTGATTCTCCAAGGAGGGAGATTGCTAGTAAAGCAGCTGGAATGGCGAACCTGAGCCCAAGGAGATGAGAAATGAGGTCCCTTTTAGAAACCTTTCCCGATCACACGGTGTACCATCTTCTGGGTTTCTCATGCATGTTTTCGAAGTGGGAAGATGCCCTTGAACCTGGAGATTTGGGACCCATGGGATGGGAACCACGCAGTATTACTTTAAAGGGTCTACGTTTGCTCACCCAACCTCACGAAACCTCTCAGCCCCAAGAGTGTCCACCCTTATGTCTCAATCAGCTGTGGGTCTATATATGGTCAATCCAGGTGGCATCACAGCCCCTGAACGAATTTAGTAAGAATTTCTTTCTCTTTCCCTGTCTTTGTTTCACGGGTTTTTAAAAGTGATTGATTTTTATAAAGGGGTTTAGCTGCTTTTCACTGCTGTGTTTATGCCGCTTTACACCCACTTGACTCACTTTCAGAGAGATATCAATACATAGGTTTTAAGATTCTTACTAGTCAGATATATTCTTGGGCGGTTAATAGGGGGTGTTGAGTCCAGTTCACTGAGCAAGGAGTAGGTCGTGTCTATTACATATTGGGTTTATGGAACGGTATCTGAGCTAATTTGAAACCCTTCTTTTATGCATCACCCCACCTCACCTTTCCCGTTAAGCAGCCATAGTGTGTTTTCTAAACGTGTGACTCTGTTCTGTTTTGTAATTCAGTTCAAGGGTAGCGGTTTTCACATTCCCTCTATAAGTGATATCTTATGATAAGTGTCTTTTTCTGTGTGAATTATTTCACTGAGAATCGTCGTACCTAAATCCACTCATCATGCTGCTACTAGACTTATGACGTTGATTTCATGGCTGAGTGATATTCTATTATACATAAGGACTAATACTTCTTTATCCATTTTTTTCTTTCCTGGGATATTTACGTTGTAACAAAGTGGAGGTTCTTGTCAACAGAGCAGCCCTAAACTTTGGGGTGCCTGTGTCTTGCTGATTTTTAGTTTTCCCAATTTATACGCCCATGAGTGGAAGTGTCCTATGCTCTCTAAGCTGAATTTTTTAGATGTTTCAGGACACACCGTACAGTTCTCCAGAGTGGCTGTTGGCAATTTACATCCCGCCCATCAGCGTAGCAAGGCTCCCGTTTCTCCATGGCCTGTCCTGCATTTCTGGTTTTGATACTTTATTCAGCATGGCCCTTTTGACCGATGGGAAGCGAGACTTCTTTGTAGCGCTGATTTGCCTTTCCAGGTTGCTTGGTTGGCCAAAAAGGGCGTATGCGTTTTTTCCTGAATATATTCAGGAAAAAACGCATACGCCCTTTTTGGCCAAGGGCATCATGGTCGAGGTATTGCCGCTTTTCCTGTGCTTTCAAGGCGATTCGAATCTACCTCCTGAAATCTGTTTCCTGCTATTCTGCCTTGCTTTCAAATCCTCTTCGTTGCCTTCCCTCAATATATTTGTGGACGAGAGTTATCATTTATAACTCTGCAGGTTTGTGAATTGCAGTGCCCCTGAGCTCCATTTTTCAACTCGCTTTCTTGGGAGCTGGCTGCAAAAGCGCAGGATTGCTTCAGGCTGTATTCTGGTCCCGAGCGGCAGGCTGAGCCTGTGGTTAATTCTTCTTCCTGATGGGAAAATAGAGTGACCTGTGCCTGTCCCAACACCTAGAGCTAGTGTCTCATTGGTTCCCCCTCTTCCCGTTCATCCTCAGGACAAATTGCAACCTGTACGGAACAGGAGGTTAAAGGTGCTGATTCTCCAAGGAGGGAGATTGCTAGTAAAGCGGCTGGAATGGAGAACCCGAGCACAAGGAGTTGAGAAATGAGGTGCGATTTAGAAACCTTTCCCGATCACACGGTGCACCATCTTCTGGGTTTCTCATGCATGTTTTCGAAGTGGGAAGATGCCCTTGAACCTGGAGATTTGGGACCCATGGGATGGGAACCACGCAGTATTACTTTAAAGGGTCTGCGTTTGCTCACCCAACCTCACGAAACCTCTCAGCCCCAAGAGTGTCCACCCTTATGTCTCAATCAGCTGTGGGTCTATATATGGTCAATCCAGGTGGCATCACAGCCCCTGAACGAATTTAGTAAGAATTTCTTTCTCTTTCACTGTCTTTGTTTCACGGGTTTTTAAAAGTGATTGATTTTTATAAAGGGGTTTAGCTGCTTTTCACTGCTGTGTTTATGCCGCTTTACACCCACTTGACTCACTTACAGAGAGATATCAATACATAGGTTTTGAGATTCTTACTAGTCAGATATATTCTTGGGCGGTTAATAGGGGGTGTTGAGTCCAGTTCACTGAGGAAGGAGTAGGTCGTGCCTATTACATATTGGGTTTATGGAACGGTATCTGAGCTAATTTGAAACCCTTGTTTTATGCATCACCCCACCTCACCTTTCCCGTTAAGCAGCCATAGTGTGTTTTCTAAACGTGTGCCTCTGTTCTGTTTTGTAATTCAGTTCAAGGTCGCAGTTTTTACAGTCCCTCTAGAAGTGATATCTTATGATAAGTGTCTTTTTCTGTGTGACTTATTTCACTTAGAATCGTCGTACCTAAATCCACTCATCATGCTGCTACTAGACTTATGACGTTGATTTCATGGCTGAGTGATATTCTATTATATATAAGGACTAATACTTCTTCATCCATTTTTTTCTTTCCTGGGATATTTACGTTGTAACAAAGTAGAGGTTCTTGTCAACAGAGCAGCCCTAAACTTTGGGGTGCCTGTGTCTTGCTGATTTTTAGTTTTCCCAATTTATACGCCCATGAGTGGAAGTGCCCTATGCTCTCTAAGCTGAGTTTTTTAGATGTTTCACGACACACCGTACACTTCTCCAAAATGGCTGTTGGCAATTTACATCCCGCCCATCAGCGTAGCAAGGCTCCCGTTTCTCCATGGCCTGTCCTGCATTTCTGGTTTTGACACTTTATTCAGCATGGCCCTTTTGACCGGTGGGAAGCGAGACTTCTTTGTAGCGCTGATTTGCCTTTCCAGGTTGCTTGGTTGGCCAAAAAGGGCGTATGCGTTTTTTCCTGAATATATTCAGGAAAAAACGCATACGCCCTTTTGGTCCAAGGGCATCATTGTCGAGGTTTTGCCGCTTTTCCCGTGCTTTAAAGGCGATTCGAATCTACCTCCTGAAATCTGTTTCCTGCAATTCTGCCTTGCTTTCAAATCCTCTTCGTTGCCTTCCCTCAATATATTTGTGGACGAGAGTTATCATTTATAACACTGCAGGTTTGTGAATTGCAGTGCCCCTGAGCTCCATTTTTCAACTCGCTTTCCTGGGACCTGGACGCAAAAGCGCAGGATTGCTTCAGGCCCTATTCTGGTTCCGGGCGGCAGGCTGAGCCTGTGGTTAATTCTTCTTCCTGATGGGAAAATAGAGTGACCTGTGCCTGTCCCAACACCTAGAGCTAGTGTCTCATTGGTTCCCCCTCTTCCCGTTCATCCTCAGGACAAATTGCAACCTGTACGGAACAGGAGGTTAAAGGTGCTGATTCTCCAAGGAGGGAGATTGCTAGTAAAGCAGCTGGAATGGCGAACCTGAGCCCAAGGAGATGAGAAATGAGGTCCCTTTTAGAAACCTTTCCCGATCACACGGTGTACCATCTTCTGGGTTTCTCATGCATGTTTTCGAAGTGGGAAGATGCCCTTGAACCTGGAGATTTGGGACCCATGGGATGGGAACCACGCAGTATTACTTTAAAGGGTCTACGTTTGCTCACCCAACCTCACGAAACCTCTCAGCCCCAAGAGTGTCCACCCTTATGTCTCAATCAGCTGTGGGTCTATATATGGTCAATCCAGGTGGCATCACAGCCCCTGAACGAATTTAGTAAGAATTTCTTTCTCTTTCCCTGTCTTTGTTTCACGGGTTTTTAAAAGTGATTGATTTTTATAAAGGGGTTTAGCTGCTTTTCACTGCTGTGTTTATGCCGCTTTACACCCACTTGACTCACTTTCAGAGAGATATCAATACATAGGTTTTAAGATTCTTACTAGTCAGATATATTCTTGGGCGGTTAATAGGGGGTGTTGAGTCCAGTTCACTGAGCAAGGAGTAGGTCGTTTCTATTACATATTGGGTTTATGGAACGGTATCTGAGCTAATTTGAAACCCTTCTTTTATGCATCACCCCACCTCACCTTTCCCGTTAAGCAGCCATAGTGTGTTTTCTAAACGTGTGACTCTGTTCTGTTTTGTAATTCAGTTCAAGGGTAGCGGTTTTCACATTCCCTCTATAAGTGATATCTTATGATAAGTGTCTTTTTCTGTGTGAATTATTTCACTGAGAATCGTCGTACCAAAATCCACTCATCATGCTGCTACTAGACTTATGACGTTGATTTCATGGCTGAGTGATATTCTATTATACATAAGGACTAATACTTCTTTATCCATTTTTTTCTTTCCTGGGATATTTACGTTGTAACAAAGTGGAGGTTCTTGTCAACAGAGCAGCCCTAAACTTTGGGGTGCCTGTGTCTTGCTGATTTTTAGTTTTCCCAATTTATACGCCCATGAGTGGAAGTGTCCTATGCTCTCTAAGCTGAATTTTTTAGATGTTTCAGGACACACCGTACAGTTCTCCAGAGTGGCTGTTGGCAATTTACATCCCGCCCATCAGCGTAGCAAGGCTCCCGTTTCTCCATGGCCTGTCCTGCATTTCTGGTTTTGATACTTTATTCAGCATGGCCCTTTTGACCGATGGGAAGCGAGACTTCTTTGTAGCGCTGATTTGCCTTTCCAGGTTGCTTGGTTGGCCAAAAAGGGCGTATGCGTTTTTTCCTGAATATATTCAGGAAAAAACGCATACGCCCTTTTTGGCCAAGGGCATCATGGTCGAGGTATTGCCGCTTTTCCTGTGCTTTCAAGGCGATTCGAATCTACCTCCTGAAATCTGTTTCCTGCTATTCTGCCTTGCTTTCAAATCCTCTTCGTTGCCTTCCCTCAATATATTTGTGGACGAGAGTTATCATTTATAACTCTGCAGGTTTGTGAATTGCAGTGCCCCTGAGCTCCATTTTTCAACTCGCTTTCTTGGGAGCTGGCTGCAAAAGCGCAGGATTGCTTCAGGCTGTATTCTGGTCCCGAGCGGCAGGCTGAGCCTGTGGTTAATTCTTCTTCCTGATGGGAAAATAGAGTGACCTGTGCCTGTCCCAACACCTAGAGCTAGTGTCTCATTGGTTCCCCCTCTTCCCGTTCATCCTCAGGACAAATTGCAACCTGTACGGAACAGGAGGTTAAAGGTGCTGATTCTCCAAGGAGGGAGATTGCTAGTAAAGCGGCTGGAATGGAGAACCCGAGCACAAGGAGTTGAGAAATGAGGTGCGATTTAGAAACCTTTCCCGATCACACGGTGCACCATCTTCTGGGTTTCTCATGCATGTTTTCGAAGTGGGAAGATGCCCTTGAACCTGGAGATTTGGGACCCATGGGATGGGAACCACGCAGTATTACTTTAAAGGGTCTGCGTTTGCTCACCCAACCTCACGAAACCTCTCAGCCCCAAGAGTGTCCACCCTTATGTCTCAATCAGCTGTGGGTCTATATATGGTCAATCCAGGTGGCATCACAGCCCCTGAACGAATTTAGTAAGAATTTCTTTCTCTTTCACTGTCTTTGTTTCACGGGTTTTTAAAAGTGATTGATTTTTATAAAGGGGTTTAGCTGCTTTTCACTGCTGTGTTTATGCCGCTTTACACCCACTTGACTCACTTACAGAGAGATATCAATACATAGGTTTTGAGATTCTTACTAGTCAGATATATTCTTGGGCGGTTAATAGGGGGTGTTGAGTCCAGTTCACTGAGGAAGGAGTAGGTCGTGTCTATTACATATTGGGTTTATGGAACGGTATCTGAGCTAATTTGAAACCCTTGTTTTATGCATCACCCCACCTCACCTTTCCCGTTAAGCAGCCATAGTGTGTTTTCTAAACGTGTGCCTCTGTTCTGTTTTGTAATTCAGTTCAAGGTCGCAGTTTTTACAGTCCCTCTAGAAGTGATATCTTATGATAAGTGTCTTTTTCTGTGTGACTTATTTCACTTAGAATCGTCGTACCTAAATCCACTCATCATGCTGCTACTAGACTTATGACGTTGATTTCATGGCTGAGTGATATTCTATTATATATAAGGACTAATACTTCTTCATCCATTTTTTTCTTTCCTGGGATATTTACGTTGTAACAAAGTAGAGGTTCTTGTCAACAGAGCAGCCCTAAACTTTGGGGTGCCTGTGTCTTGCTGATTTTTAGTTTTCCCAATTTATACGCCCATGAGTGGAAGTGCCCTATGCTCTCTAAGCTGAGTTTTTTAGATGTTTCACGACACACCGTACACTTCTCCAAAATGGCTGTTGGCAATTTACATCCCGCCCATCAGCGTAGCAAGGCTCCCGTTTCTCCATGGCCTGTCCTGCATTTCTGGTTTTGACACTTTATTCAGCATGGCCCTTTTGACCGGTGGGAAGCGAGACTTCTTTGTAGCGCTGATTTGCCTTTCCAGGTTGCTTGGTTGGCCAAAAAGGGCGTATGCGTTTTTTCCTGAATATATTCAGGAAAAAACGCATACGCCCTTTTGGTCCAAGGGCATCATTGTCGAGGTTTTGCCGCTTTTCCCGTGCTTTAAAGGCGATTCGAATCTACCTCCTGAAATCTGTTTCCTGCAATTCTGCCTTGCTTTCAAATCCTCTTCGTTGCCTTCCCTCAATATATTTGTGGACGAGAGTTATCATTTATAACACTGCAGGTTTGTGAATTGCAGTGCCCCTGAGCTCCATTTTTCAACTCGCTTTCCTGGGACCTGGACGCAAAAGCGCAGGATTGCTTCAGGCCCTATTCTGGTTCCGGGCGGCAGGCTGAGCCTGTGGTTAATTCTTCTTCCTGATGGGAAAATAGAGTGACCTGTGCCTGTCCCAACACCTAGAGCTAGTCTCTCATTGGTTCCCCCTCTTCCCGTTCATCCTCAGGACAAATTGCAACCTGTACGGAACAGGAGGTTAAAGGTGCTGATTCTCCAAGGAGGGAGATTGCTAGTAAAGCAGCTGGAATGGCGAACCCGAGCCCAAGGAGATGAGAAATGAGGTCCCTTTTAGAAACCTTTCCCGATCACACGGTGTACCATCTTCTGGGTTTCTCATGCATGTTTTCGAAGTGGGAAGATGCCCTTGAACCTGGAGATTTGGGACCCATGGGATGGGAACCACGCAGTATTACTTTAAAGGGTCTACGTTTGCTCACCCAACCTCACGAAACCTCTCAGCCCCAAGAGTGTCCACCCTTATGTCTCAATCAGCTGTGGGTCTATATATGGTCAATCCAGGTGGCATCACAGCCCCTGAACGAATTTAGTAAGAATTTCTTTCTCTTTCCCTGTCTTTGTTTCACGGGTTTTTAAAAGTGATTGATTTTTATAAAGGGGTTTAGCTGCTTTTCACTGCTGTGTTTATGCCGCTTTACACCCACTTGACTCACTTTCAGAGAGATATCAATACATAGGTTTTAAGATTCTTACTAGTCAGATATATTCTTGGGCGGTTAATAGGGGGTGTTGAGTCCAGTTCACTGAGCAAGGAGTAGGTCGTTTCTATTACATATTGGGTTTATGGAACGGTATCTGAGCTAATTTGAAACCCTTCTTTTATGCATCACCCCACCTCACCTTTCCCGTTAAGCAGCCATAGTGTGTTTTCTAAACGTGTGACTCTGTTCTCTTTTGTAATTCAGTTCAAGGGTAGCGGTTTTCACATTCCCTCTATAAGTGATATCTTATGATAAGTGTCTTTTTCTGTGTGACTTATTTCGCTTAGAATCGTCGTACCTAAATCCACTCATCATGCTGCTACTAGACTTATGACGTTGATTTCATGGCTGAGTGATATTCTATTATACATAAGGACTAATACTTCTTTATCCATTTTTTTCTTTCCTGGGATATTTACGTTGTAACAAAGTGGAGGTTCTTGTCAACAGAGCAGCCCTAAACTTTGGGGTGCCTGTGTCTTGCTGATTTTTAGTTTTCCCAATTTATACGCCCATGAGTGGAAGTGTCCTATGCTCTCTAAGCTGAGTTTTTTAGATGTTTCAGGACACACCGTACACTTCTACAGAGTGGCTGTTGGCAATTTACATCCCGCCCATCAGCGTAGCAAGGCTCCCGTTTCTCCATGGCCTGTCCTGCATTTCTGCTTTTCACACTTTATTCAGCATGGCCCTTTTGACCGACGGGAAACGAGCCTTCTTTGTAGCGCTGATTTGCCTTTCCAGGTTGCTTGGTTGGCCAAAAAGGGCGTATGCGTTTTTTCCTGAATATATTCAGGAAAAAACGCATACGCCCTTTTTGGCCAAGGGCATCATGGTCGAGGTGTTGCCGCTTTTCCTGTGCTTTAAAGGCGATTCGAATCTACCTCCTGAAATCTGTTTCCTGCAATTCTGCCTTGCTTTCAAATCCTCTTCGTTGCCTTCCCTCAATATATTTGTGGACGAGAGTTATCATTTATAACTCTGCAGGTTTGTGAATTGCAGTGCCCCTGAGCTCCATTTTTCAACTCGCTTTCTTGGGAGCTGGCTGCAAAAGCGCAGGATTGCTTCAGGCTCTATTCTGGTCCCGAGCGGCAGGCTGAGCCTGTGGTTAATTCTTCTTCCTGATGGGAAAATAGAGTGACCTGTGCCTGTCCCAACACCTAGAGCTAGTCTCTCATTGGTTCCCCCTCTTCCCGTTCATCCTCAGGACAAATTGCAACCTGTACGGAACAGGAGGTTAAAGGTGCTGATTCTCCAAGGAGGGAGATTGCTAGTAAAGCAGCTGGAATGGCGAACCCGAGCCCAAGGAGATGAGAAATGAGGTCCCTTTTAGAAACCTTTCCCGATCACACGGTGTACCATCTTCTGGGTTTCTCATGCATGTTTTCCATGTAGGAAGATGCCCTTGAACCTGGAGATTTGGGACCCATGGGATGGGAACAATGCAGTATTACTTTAAAGGGTCTGCGTTTGCTCACCCAACCTCACGAAACCTCTCAGCCCTAAGAGTGTCCACCCTTATGTCTCAATCAGCTGTGGGTCTAGGTATGGTCAATCCAAGTGGCATCACAGCCCGTGAGCGAATTTAGTAGGAATTTCTCTCTCTTTCACTGTCTTTGTTTCACGGGTTTTTAAAAGTGATTGATTTTTATAAAGGGGTTTAGATGTTTTTCACTGCTGTGTTTATGCCGCTTTGCACCCACTTGACTCACTTACAGAGAGATATCAATACATAGCTTTTAAGATTCTTACTAGTCAGATATATTCTTGGGCGGTGAATAGGGGGTGTGGAGTCCAGTTCACAGAGCAAGGTGTAGGTCGTATCTATTACATATTGGGTTTATGGAACGGTATCTGAGCTAATTTGAAACCCTTGTTTTATGCATCACCCCACCTCACCTTTCCCGTTAAGCAGCCATAGTGTGTTTTCTAAACGTGTGACTCTGTTCTGTTTTGTAATTCAGTTCAAGGGTAGCGGTTTTCACATTCCCTCTATAAGTGATATCTTATGATAAGTGTCTTTTTCTGTGTGAATTATTTCACTGAGAATCGTCGTACCTAAATCCACTCATCATGCTGCTACTAGACTTATGACGTTGATTTCATGGCTGAGTGATATTCTATTATACATAAGGACTAATACTTCTTTATCCATTTTTTTCTTTCCTGGGATATTTACGTTGTAACAAAGTGGAGGTTCTTGTCAACAGAGCAGCCCTAAACTTTGGGGTGCCTGTGTCTTGCTGATTTTTAGTTTTCCCAATTTATACGCCCATGAGTGGAAGTGTCCTATGCTCTCTAAGCTGAATTTTTTAGATGTTTCAGGACACACCGTACAGTTCTCCAGAGTGGCTGTTGGCAATTTACATCCCGCCCATCAGCGTAGCAAGGCTCCCGTTTCTCCATGGCCTGTCCTGCATTTCTGGTTTTGATACTTTATTCAGCATGGCCCTTTTGACCGATGGGAAGCGAGACTTCTTTGTAGCGCTGATTTGCCTTTCCAGGTTGCTTGGTTGGCCAAAAAGGGCGTATGCGTTTTTTCCTGAATATATTCAGGAAAAAACGCATACGCCCTTTTTGGCCAAGGGCATCATGGTCGAGGTATTGCCGCTTTTCCTGTGCTTTCAAGGCGATTCGAATCTACCTCCTGAAATCTGTTTCCTGCTATTCTGCCTTGCTTTCAAATCCTCTTCGTTGCCTTCCCTCAATATATTTGTGGACGAGAGTTATCATTTATAACACTGCAGGTTTGTGAATTGCAGTGCCCCTGAGCTCCATTTTTCAACTCGCTTTCCTGGGACCTGGACGCAAAAGCGCAGGATTGCTTCAGGCCCTATTCTGGTTCCGGGCGGCAGGCTGAGCCTGTGGTTAATTCTTCTTCCTGATGGGAAAATAGAGTGACCTGTGCCTGTCCCAACACCTAGAGCTAGTGTCTCATTGGTTCCCCCTCTTCCCGTTCATCCTCAGGACAAATTGCAACCTGTACGGAACAGGAGGTTAAAGGTGCTGATTCTCCAAGGAGGGAGATTGCTAGTAAAGCAGCTGGAATGGCGAACCCGAGCCCAAGGAGATGAGAAATGAGGTCCCTTTTAGAAACCTTTCCCGATCACACGGTGTACCATCTTCTGGGTTTCTCATGCATGTTTTCGAAGTGGGAAGATGCCCTTGAACCTGGAGATTTGGGACCCATGGGATGGGAACCACGCAGTATTACTTTAAAGGGTCTACGTTTGCTCACCCAACCTCACGAAACCTCTCAGCCCCAAGAGTGTCCACCCTTATGTCTCAATCAGCTGTGGGTCTATATATGGTCAATCCAGGTGGCATCACAGCCCCTGAACGAATTTAGTAAGAATTTCTTTCTCTTTCCCTGTCTTTGTTTCACGGGTTTTTAAAAGTGATTGATTTTTATAAAGGGGTTTAGCTGCTTTTCACTGCTGTGTTTATGCCGCTTTACACCCACTTGACTCACTTTCAGAGAGATATCAATACATAGGTTTTAAGATTCTTACTAGTCAGATATATTCTTGGGCGGTTAATAGGGGGTGTTGAGTCCAGTTCACTGAGCAAGGAGTAGGTCGTTTCTATTACATATTGGGTTTATGGAACGGTATCTGAGCTAATTTGAAACCCTTCTTTTATGCATCACCCCACCTCACCTTTCCCGTTAAGCAGCCATAGTGTGTTTTCTAAACGTGTGACTCTGTTCTCTTTTGTAATTCAGTTCAAGGGTAGCGGTTTTCACATTCCCTCTATAAGTGATATCTTATGATAAGTGTCTTTTTCTGTGTGACTTATTTCGCTTAGAATCGTCGTACCTAAATCCACTCATCATGCTGCTACTAGACTTATGACGTTGATTTCATGGCTGAGTGATATTCTATTATACATAAGGACTAATACTTCTTTATCCATTTTTTTCTTTCCTGGGATATTTACGTTGTAACAAAGTGGAGGTTCTTGTCAACAGAGCAGCCCTAAACTTTGGGGTGCCTGTGTCTTGCTGATTTTTAGTTTTCCCAATTTATACGCCCATGAGTGGAAGTGTCCTATGCTCTCTAAGCTGAGTTTTTTAGATGTTTCAGGACACACCGTACACTTCTACAGAGTGGCTGTTGGCAATTTACATCCCGCCCATCAGCGTAGCAAGGCTCCCGTTTCTCCATGGCCTGTCCTGCATTTCTGGTTTTGACACTTTATTCAGCATGGCCCTTTTGACCGGTGGGAAGCGAGACTTCTTTGTAGCGCTGATTTGCCTTTCCAGGTTGCTTGGTTGGCCAAAAAGGGCGTATGCGTTTTTTCCTGAATATATTCAGGAAAAAACGCATACGCCCTTTTGGTCCAAGGGCATCATTGTCGAGGTTTTGCCGCTTTTCCCGTGCTTTAAAGGCGATTCGAATCTACCTCCTGAAATCTGTTTCCTGCAATTCTGCCTTGCTTTCAAATCCTCTTCGTTGCCTTCCCTCAATATATTTGTGGACGAGAGTTATCATTTATAACACTGCAGGTTTGTGAATTGCAGTGCCCCTGAGCTCCATTTTTCAACTCGCTTTCCTGGGACCTGGACGCAAAAGCGCAGGATTGCTTCAGGCCCTATTCTGGTTCCGGGCGGCAGGCTGAGCCTGTGGTTAATTCTTCTTCCTGATGGGAAAATAGAGTGACCTGTGCCTGTCCCAACACCTAGAGCTAGTGTCTCATTGGTTCCCCCTCTTCCCGTTCATCCTCAGGACAAATTGCAACCTGTACGGAACAGGAGGTTAAAGGTGCTGATTCTCCAAGGAGGGAGATTGCTAGTAAAGCAGCTGGAATGGCGAACCTGAGCCCAAGGAGATGAGAAATGAGGTCCCTTTTAGAAACCTTTCCCGATCACACGGTGTACCATCTTCTGGGTTTCTCATGCATGTTTTCGAAGTGGGAAGATGCCCTTGAACCTGGAGATTTGGGACCCATGGGATGGGAACCACGCAGTATTACTTTAAAGGGTCTACGTTTGCTCACCCAACCTCACGAAACCTCTCAGCCCCAAGAGTGTCCACCCTTATGTCTCAATCAGCTGTGGGTCTATATATGGTCAATCCAGGTGGCATCACAGCCCCTGAACGAATTTAGTAAGAATTTCTTTCTCTTTCCCTGTCTTTGTTTCACGGGTTTTTAAAAGTGATTGATTTTTATAAAGGGGTTTAGCTGCTTTTCACTGCTGTGTTTATGCCGCTTTACACCCACTTGACTCACTTTCAGAGAGATATCAATACATAGGTTTTAAGATTCTTACTAGTCAGATATATTCTTGGGCGGTTAATAGGGGGTGTTGAGTCCAGTTCACTGAGCAAGGAGTAGGTCGTTTCTATTACATATTGGGTTTATGGAACGGTATCTGAGCTAATTTGAAACCCTTCTTTTATGCATCACCCCACCTCACCTTTCCCGTTAAGCAGCCATAGTGTGTTTTCTAAACGTGTGACTCTGTTCTGTTTTGTAATTCAGTTCAAGGGTAGCGGTTTTCACATTCCCTCTATAAGTGATATCTTATGATAAGTGTCTTTTTCTGTGTGAATTATTTCACTGAGAATCGTCGTACCTAAATCCACTCATCATGCTGCTACTAGACTTATGACGTTGATTTCATGGCTGAGTGATATTCTATTATACATAAGGACTAATACTTCTTTATCCATTTTTTTCTTTCCTGGGATATTTACGTTGTAACAAAGTGGAGGTTCTTGTCAACAGAGCAGCCCTAAACTTTGGGGTGCCTGTGTCTTGCTGATTTTTAGTTTTCCCAATTTATACGCCCATGAGTGGAAGTGTCCTATGCTCTCTAAGCTGAATTTTTTAGATGTTTCAGGACACACCGTACAGTTCTCCAGAGTGGCTGTTGGCAATTTACATCCCGCCCATCAGCGTAGCAAGGCTCCCGTTTCTCCATGGCCTGTCCTGCATTTCTGGTTTTGATACTTTATTCAGCATGGCCCTTTTGACCGATGGGAAGCGAGACTTCTTTGTAGCGCTGATTTGCCTTTCCAGGTTGCTTGGTTGGCCAAAAAGGGCGTATGCGTTTTTTCCTGAATATATTCAGGAAAAAACGCATACGCCCTTTTTGGCCAAGGGCATCATGGTCGAGGTATTGCCGCTTTTCCTGTGCTTTCAAGGCGATTCGAATCTACCTCCTGAAATCTGTTTCCTGCTATTCTGCCTTGCTTTCAAATCCTCTTCGTTGCCTTCCCTCAATATATTTGTGGACGAGAGTTATCATTTATAACTCTGCAGGTTTGTGAATTGCAGTGCCCCTGAGCTCCATTTTTCAACTCGCTTTCCTGGGACCTGGACGCAAAAGCGCAGGATTGCTTCAGGCTGTATTCTGGTCCCGAGCGGCAGGCTGAGCCTGTGGTTAATTCTTCTTCCTGATGGGAAAATAGAGTGACCTGTGCCTGTCCCAACACCTAGAGCTAGTGTCTCATTGGTTCCCCCTCTTCCCGTTCATCCTCAGGACAAATTGCAACCTGTACGGAACAGGAGGTTAAAGGTGCTGATTCTCCAAGGAGGGAGATTGCTAGTAAAGCGGCTGGAATGGAGAACCCGAGCACAAGGAGTTGAGAAATGAGGTGCGATTTAGAAACCTTTCCCGATCACACGGTGCACCATCTTCTGGGTTTCTCATGCATGTTTTCGAAGTGGGAAGATGCCCTTGAACCTGGAGATTTGGGACCCATGGGATGGGAACCACGCAGTATTACTTTAAAGGGTCTGCGTTTGCTCACCCAACCTCACGAAACCTCTCAGCCCCAAGAGTGTCCACCCTTATGTCTCAATCAGCTGTGGGTCTATATATGGTCAATCCAGGTGGCATCACAGCCCCTGAACGAATTTAGTAAGAATTTCTTTCTCTTTCACTGTCTTTGTTTCACGGGTTTTTAAAAGTGATTGATTTTTATAAAGGGGTTTAGCTGCTTTTCACTGCTGTGTTTATGCCGCTTTACACCCACTTGACTCACTTACAGAGAGATATCAATACATAGGTTTTGAGATTCTTACTAGTCAGATATATTCTTGGGCGGTTAATAGGGGGTGTTGAGTCCAGTTCACTGAGGAAGGAGTAGGTCGTGCCTATTACATATTGGGTTTATGGAACGGTATCTGAGCTAATTTGAAACCCTTGTTTTATGCATCACCCCACCTCACCTTTCCCGTTAAGCAGCCATAGTGTGTTTTCTAAACGTGTGCCTCTGTTCTGTTTTGTAATTCAGTTCAAGGTCGCAGTTTTTACAGTCCCTCTAGAAGTGATATCTTATGATAAGTGTCTTTTTCTGTGTGACTTATTTCACTTAGAATCGTCGTACCTAAATCCACTCATCATGCTGCTACTAGACTTATGACGTTGATTTCATGGCTGAGTGATATTCTATTATATATAAGGACTAATACTTCTTCATCCATTTTTTTCTTTCCTGGGATATTTACGTTGTAACAAAGTAGAGGTTCTTGTCAACAGAGCAGCCCTAAACTTTGGGGTGCCTGTGTCTTGCTGATTTTTAGTTTTCCCAATTTATACGCCCATGAGTGGAAGTGCCCTATGCTCTCTAAGCTGAGTTTTTTAGATGTTTCACGACACACCGTACACTTCTCCAAAATGGCTGTTGGCAATTTACATCCCGCCCATCAGCGTAGCAAGGCTCCCGTTTCTCCATGGCCTGTCCTGCATTTCTGGTTTTGACACTTTATTCAGCATGGCCCTTTTGACCGGTGGGAAGCGAGACTTCTTTGTAGCGCTGATTTGCCTTTCCAGGTTGCTTGGTTGGCCAAAAAGGGCGTATGCGTTTTTTCCTGAATATATTCAGGAAAAAACGCATACGCCCTTTTGGGCCAAGGGCATCATTGTCGAGGTTTTGCCGCTTTTCCCGTGCTTTAAAGGCGATTCGAATCTACCTCCTGAAATCTGTTTCCTGCAATTCTGCCTTGCTTTCAAATCCTCTTCGTTGCCTTCCCTCAATATATTTGTGGACGAGAGTTATCATTTATAACACTGCAGGTTTGTGAATTGCAGTGCCCCTGAGCTCCATTTTTCAACTCGCTTTCCTGGGACCTGGACGCAAAAGCGCAGGATTGCTTCAGGCCCTATTCTGGTTCCGGGCGGCAGGCTGAGCCTGTGGTTAATTCTTCTTCCTGATGGGAAAATAGAGTGACCTGTGCCTGTCCCAACACCTAGAGCTAGTCTCTCATTGGTTCCCCCTCTTCCCGTTCATCCTCAGGACAAATTGCAACCTGTACGGAACAGGAGGTTAAAGGTGCTGATTCTCCAAGGAGGGAGATTGCTAGTAAAGCAGCTGGAATGGCGAACCCGAGCCCAAGGAGATGAGAAATGAGGTCCCTTTTAGAAACCTTTCCCGATCACACGGTGTACCATCTTCTGGGTTTCTCATGCATGTTTTCGAAGTGGGAAGATGCCCTTGAACCTGGAGATTTGGGACCCATGGGATGGGAACCACGCAGTATTACTTTAAAGGGTCTACGTTTGCTCACCCAACCTCACGAAACCTCTCAGCCCCAAGAGTGTCCACCCTTATGTCTCAATCAGCTGTGGGTCTATATATGGTCAATCCAGGTGGCATCACAGCCCCTGAACGAATTTAGTAAGAATTTCTTTCTCTTTCCCTGTCTTTGTTTCACGGGTTTTTAAAAGTGATTGATTTTTATAAAGGGGTTTAGCTGCTTTTCACTGCTGTGTTTATGCCGCTTTACACCCACTTGACTCACTTTCAGAGAGATATCAATACATAGGTTTTAAGATTCTTACTAGTCAGATATATTCTTGGGCGGTTAATAGGGGGTGTTGAGTCCAGTTCACTGAGCAAGGAGTAGGTCGTTTCTATTACATATTGGGTTTATGGAACGGTATCTGAGCTAATTTGAAACCCTTCTTTTATGCATCACCCCACCTCACCTTTCCCGTTAAGCAGCCATAGTGTGTTTTCTAAACGTGTGACTCTGTTCTCTTTTGTAATTCAGTTCAAGGGTAGCGGTTTTCACATTCCCTCTATAAGTGATATCTTATGATAAGTGTCTTTTTCTGTGTGACTTATTTCACTTAGAATCGTCGTACCTAAATCCACTCATCATGCTGCTACTAGACTTATGACGTTGATTTCATGGCTGAGTGATATTCTATTATACATAAGGACTAATACTTCTTTATCCATTTTTTTCTTTCCTGGGATATTTACGTTGTAACAAAGTGGAGGTTCTTGTCAACAGAGCAGCCCTAAACTTTGGGGTGCCTGTGTCTTGCTGATTTTTAGTTTTCCCAATTTATACGCCCATGAGTGGAAGTGTCCTATGCTCTCTAAGCTGAGTTTTTTAGATGTTTCAGGACACACCGTACACTTCTACAGAGTGGCTGTTGGCAATTTACATCCCGCCCATCAGCGTAGCAAGGCTCCCGTTTCTCCATGGCCTGTCCTGCATTTCTGGTTTTCACACTTTATTCAGCATGGCCCTTTTGACCGACGGGAAACGAGCCTTCTTTGTAGCGCTGATTTGCCTTTCCAGGTTGCTTGGTTGGCCAAAAAGGGCGTATGCGTTTTTTCCTGAATATATTCAGGAAAAAACGCATACGCCCTTTTTGGCCAAGGGCATCATGGTCGAGGTGTTGCCGCTTTTCCTGTGCTTTAAAGGCGATTCGAATCTACCTCCTGAAATCTGTTTCCTGCAATTCTGCCTTGCTTTCAAATCCTCTTCGTTGCCTTCCCTCAATATATTTGTGGACGAGAGTTATCATTTATAACTCTGCAGGTTTGTGAATTGCAGTGCCCCTGAGCTCCATTTTTCAACTCGCTTTCCTGGGACCTGGACGCAAAAGCGCAGGATTGCTTCAGGCTCTATTCTGGTCCCGAGCGGCAGGCTGAGCCTGTGGTTAATTCTTCTTCCTGATGGGAAAATAGAGTGACCTGTGCCTGTCCCAACACCTAGAGCTAGTGTCTCATTGGTTCCCCCTCTTCCCGTTCATCCTCAGGACAAATTGCAACCTGTACGGAACAGGAGGTTAAAGGTGCTGATTCTCCAAGGAGGGAGATTGCTAGTAAAGCAGCTGGAATGGCGAACCCGAGCCCAAGGAGATGAGAAATGAGGTCCCTTTTAGAAACCTTTCCCGATCACACGGTGTACCATCTTCTGGGTTTCTCATGCATGTTTTCCATGTAGGAAGATGCCCTTGAACCTGGAGATTTGGGACCCATGGGATGGGAACAATGCAGTATTACTTTAAAGGGTCTGCGTTTGCTCACCCAACCTCACCAAACCTCTCAGCCCTAAGAGTGTCCACCCTTATGTCTCAATCAGCTGTGGGTCTAGTTATGGTCAATCCAAGTGGCATCACAGCCCGTGAGCGAATTTAGAAGGAATTTCTCTCTCTTTCACTGTCTTTGTTTCACGGGTTTTTAAAAGTGATTGATTTTTATAAAGGGGTTTAGATGCTTTTCACTGCTGTGTTTATGCCGCTTTACACCCACTTGACTCACTTACAGAGAGATATCAATACATAGCTTTTAAGATTCTTACTAGTCAGATATATTCTTGGGCGGTGAATAGGGGGTGTGGAGTCCAATTCACAGAGCAAGGTGTAGGTCGTATCTATTACATATTGGGTTTATGGAACGGTATCTGAGCTAATTTGAAACCCTTGTTTTATGCATCACCGCACCTCACCTTTCCCGTTAAGCAGCCATAGTGTGTTTTCTAAACGTGTGACTCTGTTCTCTTTTGTAATTCAGTTCAAGGGTAGCGGTTTTCACATTCCCTCTATAAGTGATATCTTATGATAAGTGTCTTTTTCTGTGTGAATTATTTCACTGAGAATCGTCGTACCTAAATCCACTCATCATGCTGCTACTAGACTTATGACGTTGATTTCATGGCTGAGTGATATTCTATTATACATAAGGACTAATACTTCTTTATCCATTTTTTTCTTTCCTGGGATATTTACGTTGTAACAAAGTGGAGGTTCTTGTCAACAGAGCAGCCCTAAACTTTGGGGTGCCTGTGTCTTGCTGATTTTTAGTTTTCCCAATTTATACGCCCATGAGTGGAAGTGTCCTATGCTCTCTAAGCTGAATTTTTTAGATGTTTCAGGACACACCGTACAGTTCTCCAGAGTGGCTGTTGGCAATTTACATCCCGCCCATCAGCGTAGCAAGGCTCCCGTTTCTCCATGGCCTGTCCTGCATTTCTGGTTTTGATACTTTATTCAGCATGGCCCTTTTGACCGATGGGAAGCGAGACTTCTTTGTAGCTCTGATTTGCCTTTCCAGGTTGCTTGGTTGGCCAAAAAGGGCGTATGCGTTTTTTCCTGAATATATTCAGGAAAAAACGCATACGCCCTTTTTGGCCAAGGGCATCATGGTCGAGGTATTGCCGCTTTTCCTGTGCTTTCAAGGCGATTCGAATCTACCTCCTGAAATCTGTTTCCTGCAATTCTGCCTTGCTTTCAAATCCTCTTCGTTGCCTTCCCTCAATATATTTGTGGACGAGAGTTATCATTTATAACTCTGCAGGTTTGTGAATTGCAGTGCCCCTGAGCTCCATTTTTCAACTCGCTTTCTTGGGAGCTGGCTGCAAAAGCACAGGATTGCTTCAGGCTCTATTCTGCTCCCGAGCGGCAGGCTGAGCCTGTGGTTAATTCTTCTTCCTGATGGGAAAATAGAGTGACCTGTGCCTGTCCCAACACCTAGAGCTAGTGTCTCATTGGTTCCCCCTCTTCCCGTTCATCCTCAGGACAAATTGCAACCTGTACGGAACAGGAGGTTAAAGGTGCTGATTCTCCAAGGAGGGAGATTGCTAGTAAAGCAGCTGGAATGGAGAACCCGAGCACAAGGAGTTGAGAAATGAGGTGCGATTTAGAAACCTTTCCCGATCACACGGTGCACCATCTTCTGGGTTTCTCATGCATGTTTTCGAAGTGGGAAGATGCCCTTGAACCTGGAGATTTGGGACCCATGGGATGGGAACCACGCAGTATTACTTTAAAGGGTCTGCGTTTGCTCACCCAACCTCACGAAACCTCTCAGCCCCAAGAGTGTCCACCCTTATGTCTCAATCAGCTGTGGGTCTATATATGGTCAATCCAGGTGGCATCACAGCCCCTGAACGAATTTAGTAAGAATTTCTTTCTCTTTCACTGTCTTTGTTTCACGGGTTTTTAAAAGTGATTGATTTTTATAAAGGGGTTTAGCTGCTTTTCACTGCTGTGTTTATGCCGCTTTACACCCACTTGACTCACTTACAGAGAGATATCAATACATAGGTTTTGAGATTCTTACTAGTCAGATATATTCTTGGGCGGTTAATAGGGGGTGTTGAGTCCAGTTCACTGAGGAAGGAGTAGGTCGTGTCTATTACATATTGGGTTTATGGAACGGTATCTGAGCTAATTTGAAACCCTTGTTTTATGCATCACCCCACCTCACCTTTCCCGTTAAGCAGCCATAGTGTGTTTTCTAAACGTGTGCCTCTGTTCTGTTTTGTAATTCAGTTCAAGGTCGCAGTTTTTACATTCCCTCTATAAGTGATATCTTATGATAAGTGTCTTTTTCTGTGTGACTTATTTCACTTAGAATCGTCGTACCTAAATCCACTCATCATGCTGCTACTAGACTTATGACGTTGATTTCATGGCTGAGTGATATTCTATTATATATAAGGACTAATACTTCTTCATCCATTTTTTTCTTTCCTGGGATATTTACGTTGTAACAAAGTAGAGGTTCTTGTCAACAGAGCAGCCCTAAACTTTGGGGTGCCTGTGTCTTGCTGATTTTTAGTTTTCCCAATTTATACGCCCATGAGTGGAAGTGCCCTATGCTCTCTAAGCTGAGTTTTTTAGATGTTTCACGACACACCGTACACTTCTCCAAAATGGCTGTTGGCAATTTACATCCCGCCCATCAGCGTAGCAAGGCTCCCGTTTCTCCATGGCCTGTCCTGCATTTCTGGTTTTGACACTTTATTCAGCATGGCCCTTTTGACCGGTGGGAAGCGAGACTTCTTTGTAGCGCTGATTTGCCTTTCCAGGTTGCTTGGTTGGCCAAAAAGGGCGTATGCGTTTTTTCCTGAATATATTCAGGAAAAAACGCATACGCCCTTTTTGGCCAAGGGCATCATTGTCGAGGTTTTGCCGCTTTTCCCGTGCTTTAAAGGCGATTCGAATCTACCTCCTGAAATCTGTTTCCTGCAATTCTGCCTTGCTTTCAAATCCTCTTCGTTGCCTTCCCTCAATATATTTGTGGACGAGAGTTATCATTTATAACTCTGCAGGTTTGTGAATTGCAGTGCCCCTGAGCTCCATTTTTCAACTCGCTTTCCTGGGACCTGGACGCAAAAGCGCAGGATTGCTTCAGGTCCTATTCTGGTTCCGGGCGGCAGGCTGAGCCTGTGGTTAATTCTTCTTCCTGATGGGAAAATAGAGTGACCTGTGCCTGTCCCAACACCTAGAGCTAGTCTCTCATTGGTTCCCCCTCTTCCCGTTCATCCTCAGGACAAATTGCAACCTGTACGGAACAGGAGGTTAAAGGTGCTGATTCTCCAAGGAGGGAGATTGCTAGTAAAGCAGCTGGAATGGCGAACCCGAGCCCAAGGAGATGAGAAATGAGGTCCCTTTTAGAAACCTTTCCCGATCACACGGTGTACCATCTTCTGGGTTTCTCATGCATGTTTTCCATGTAGGAAGATGCCCTTGAACCTGGAGATTTGGGACCCATGGGATGGGAACAATGCAGTATTACTTTAAAGGGTCTGCGTTTGCTCACCCAACCTCACCAAACCTCTCAGCCCTAAGAGTGTCCACCCTTATGTCTCAATCAGCTGTGGGTCTAGGTATGGTCAATCCAAGTGGCATCACAGCCCGTGAGCGAATTTAGTAGGAATTTCTCTCTCTTTCACTGTCTTTGTTTCACGGGTTTTTAAAAGTGATTGATTTTTATAAAGGGGTTTAGATGCTTTTCACTGCTGTGTTTATGCCGCTTTACACCCACTTGACTCACTTACAGAGAGATATCAATACATAGCTTTTAAGATTCTTACTAGTCAGATATATTCTTGGGCGGTGAATAGGGGGTGTGGAGTCCAGTTCACAGAGCAAGGTGTAGGTCGTATCTATTACATATTGGGTTTATGGAACGGTATCTGAGCTAATTTGAAACCCTTGTTTTATGCATCACCCCACCTCACCTTTCCCGTTAAGCAGCCATAGTGTGTTTTCTAAACGTGTGACTCTGTTCTGTGTTGTAATTCAGTTCAAGGGTAGCGGTTTTCACATTCCCTCTATAAGTGATATCTTATGATAAGTGTCTTTTTCTGTGTGAATTATTTCACTGAGAATCGTCGTACCTAAATCCACTCATCATGCTGCTACTAGACTTATGACGTTGATTTCATGGCTGAGTGATATTCTATTATACATAAGGACTAATACTTCTTTATCCATTTTTTTCTTTCCTGGGATATTTACGTTGTAACAAAGTGGAGGTTCTTGTCAACAGAGCAGCCCTAAACTTTGGGGTGCCTGTGTCTTGCTGATTTTTAGTTTTCCCAATTTATACGCCCATGAGTGGAAGTGTCCTATGCTCTCTAAGCTGAATTTTTTAGATGTTTCAGGACACACCGTACACTTCTCCAGAGTGGCTGTTGGCAATTTACATCCCGCCCATCAGCGTAGCAAGGCTCCCGTTTCTCCATGGCCTGTCCTGCATTTCTGGTTTTGATACTTTATTCAGCATGGCCCTTTTCACCGATGGGAAGCGAGACTTCTTTGTAGCGCTGATTTGCCTTTCCAGGTTGCTTGGTTGGCCAAAAAGGGCGTATGCGTTTTTTCCTGAATATATTCAGGAAAAAACGCATACGCCCTTTTTGGCCAAGGGCATCATTGTCGAGGTTTTGCCGCTTTTCCCGTGCTTTAAAGGCGATTCGAATCTACCTCCTGAAATCTGTTTCCTGCAATTCTGCCTTGCTTTCAAATCCTCTTCGTTGCCTTCCCTCAATATATTTGTGGATGAGAGTTATCATTTATAACTCTGCAGGTTTGTGAATTGCAGTGCCCCTGAGCTCCATTTTTCAACTCGCTTTCCTGGGACCTGGACGCAAAAGCGCAGGATTGCTTCAGGCCCTATTCTGGTTCCGGGCGGCAGGCTGAGCCTGTGGTTAATTCTTCTTCCTGATGGGAAAATGGAGTGACCTGTGCCCGTCCCAACACCTAGAGCTAGTCTCTCATTGGTTCCCCCTCTTCCCGTTCATCCTCAGGACAAATTGCAACATGTACGGAACAGGAGGTTAAAGGTGCTGATTCTCCAAGGAGGGAGATTACTAGTAAAGCAGCTGGAATGGCGAACCCGAGCCCAAGGAGATGAGAAATGAGGTCCCTTTTAGAAACCTTTCCCGATCACACGGTGTACCATCTTCTGGGTTTCTCATGCATGTTTTCGAAGTGGGAAGATGCCCTTGAACCTGGAGATTTGGGACCCATGGGATGGGAACCACGCAGTATTACTTTAAAGGGTCTGCGTTTGCTCACCCAACCTCACGAAACCTCTCAGCCCCAAGAGTGTCCACCCTTATGTCTCAATCAGCTGTGGGTCTATATATGGTCAATCCAGGTGGCATCACAGCCCCTGAACGAATTTAGTAAGAATTTCTTTCTCTTTCCCTGTCTTTGTTTCACGGGTTTTTAAAAGTGACTGATTTTTATAAAGGGGTTTAGCTGCTTTTCACTGCTGTGTTTATGCCGCTTTACACCCACTTGACTCACTTTCAGAGAGATATCAATACATAGGTTTTAAGATTCTTACTAGTCAGATATATTCTTGGGCGGTTAATAGGGGGTGTTGAGTCCAGTTCACAGAGCAAGGTGTAGGTCGTATCTATTACATATTGGGTTTATGGAACGGTATCTGAGCTAATTTGAAACCCTTGTTTTATGCATCACCCCACCTCACCTTTCCCGTTAAGCAGCCATAGTGTGTTTTCTAAACGTGTGACTCTGTTCTGTTTTGTAATTCAGTTCAAGGGTAGCGGTTTTCACTTTCCCTCTATAAGTGATATCTTATGATAAGTGTCTTTTTCTGTGTGACTTATTTCAATGAGAATCGTCGTACCTAAATCCACTCATCATGCTGCTACTAGACTTATGACGTTGATTTCATGGCTGAGTGATATTCTATTATATATAAGGACTAATACTTCTTCATCCATTTTTTTCTTTCCTGGGATATTTACGCTGTAACAAAGTAGAGGTTCTTGTCAACAGAGCAGCCCTAAACTTTGGGGTGCCTGTGTCTTGCTGATTTTTAGTTTTCCCAATTTATACGCCCATGAGTGGAAGTGCCCTATGCTCTCTAAGCTGAGTTTTTTAGATGTTTCACGACACACCGTACACTTCTCCAAAATGGCTGTTGGCAATTTACATCCCGCCCATCAGCGTAGCAAGGCTCCCGTTTCTCCATGGCCTGTCCTGCATTTCTGGTTTTGACACTTTATTCAGCATGGCCCTTTTGACCGGTGGGAAGCGAGACTTCTTTGTAGCGCTGATTTGCCTTTCCAGGTTGCTTGGTTGGCCAAAAAGGGCGTATGCGTTTTTTCCTGAATATATTCAGGAAAAAACGCATACGCCCTTTTGGGTCAAGGGCATCATTGTCGAGGTTTTGCCGCTTTTCCCGTGCTTTAAAGGCGATTCGAATCTACCTCCTGAAATCTGTTTCCTGCAATTCTGCCTTGCTTTCAAATCCTCTTCGTTGACTTCCCTCAATATATTTGTGGACGAGAGTTATCATTTATAACTCTGCAGGTTTGTGAATTGCAGTGCCCCTGAGCTCCATTTTTCAACTCGCTTTCCTGGGACCTGGTCGCAAAAGCGCAGGATTGCTTCAGGCCCTATTCTGGTTCCGGGCGGCAGGCTGAGCCTGTGGTTAATTCTTCTTCCTGATGGGAAAATAGAGTGACCTGTGCCTGTCCCAACACCTAGAGCTAGTGTCTCATTGGTTCCCCCTCTTCCCGTTCATCCTCAGGACAAATTGCAACCTGTACGGAACAGGAGGTTAAAGGTGCTGATTCTCCAAGGAGGGAGATTGCTAGTAAAGCAGCTGGAATGGCGAACCCGAGCCCAAGGAGATGAGAAATGAGGTCCCTTTTAGAAACCTTTCCCGATCACACGGTGTACCATCTTCTGGGTTTCTCATGCATGTTTTCGAAGTGGGAAGATGCCCTTGAACCTGGAGATTTGGGACCCATGGGATGGGAACCACGCAGTATTACTTTAAAGGGTCTACGTTTGCTCACCCAACCTCACGAAACCTCTCAGCCCCAAGAGTGTCCACCCTTATGTCTCAATCAGGTGTGGGTCTATATATGGTCAATCCAGGTGGCCTCACAGCCCCTGAACGAATTTAGTAAGAATTTCTTTCTCTTTCCCTGTCTTTGTTTCACGGGTTTTTAAAAGTGATTGATTTTTATAAAGGGGTTTAGCTGCTTTTCACTGCTGTGTTTATGCCGCTTTACACCCACTTGACTCACTTTCAGAGAGATATCAATACATAGGTTTTAAGATTCTTACTAGTCAGATATATTCTTGGGCGGTTAATAGGGGGTGTTGAGTCCAGTTCACTGAGCAAGGAGTAGGTCGTGTCTATTACATATTGGGTTTATGGAACGGTATCTGAGCTAATTTGAAACCCTTCTTTTATGCATCACCCCACCTCACCTTTCCCGTTAAGCAGCCATAGTGTGTTTTCTAAACGTGTGACTCTGTTCTCTTTTGTAATTCAGTTCAAGGGTAGCGGTTTTCACATTCCCTCTATAAGTGATATCTTATGATAAGTGTCTTTTTCTGTGTGACTTATTTCACTTAGAATCGTCATACCTAAATCCACTCATCATGCTGCTACTAGACTTATGACGTTTATTTCATGGCTGAGTGATATTCTATTATACATAAGGACTAATACTTCTTTATCCATTTTTTTCTTTCCTGGGATATTTACGTTGTAACAAAGTGGAGGTTCTTGTCAACAGAGCAGCCCTAAACTTTGGGGTGCCTGTGTCTTGCTGATTTTTAGTTTTCCCAATTTATACGCCCATGAGTGGAAGTGTCCTATGCTCTCTAAGCTGAGTTTTTTAGATGTTTCAGGACACACCGGACACTTCTACAGAGTGGCTGTTGGCAATTTACATCCCGCCCATCAGCGTAGCAAGGCTCCCATTTCTCCATGGCCTGTCCTGCATTTCTGGTTTTGACACTTTATTCAGCATGGCCCTTTTGACCGACGGGAAACGAGCCTTCTTTGTAGCGCTGATTTGCCTTTCCAGGTTGCTTGGTTGGCCAAAAAGGGCGTATGCGTTTTTTCCTGAATATATTCAGGAAAAAACGCATACGCCCTTTTTGGCCAAGGGCATCATGGTCGAGGTGTTGCCGCTTTTCCTGTGCTTTAAAGGCGATTCGAATCTACCTCCTGAAATCTGTTTCCTGCAATTCTGCCTTGCTTTCAAATCCTCTTCGTTGCCTTCCCTCAATATATTTGTGGACGAGAGTTATCATTTATAACTCTGCAGGTTTGTGAATTGCAGTGCCCCTGAGCTCCATTTTTCAACTCGCTTTCTTGGGAGCTGGCTGCAAAAGCGCAGGATTGCTTCAGGCTGTATTCTGGTCCCGAGCGGCAGGCTGAGCCTGTGGTTAATTCTTCTTCCTGATGGGAAAATAGAGTGACCTGTGCCTGTCCCAACACCTAGAGCTAGTGTCTCATTGGTTCCCCCTCTTCCCGTTCATCCTCAGGACAAATTGCAACCTGTACGGAACAGGAGGTTAAAGGTGCTGATTCTCCAAGGAGGGAGATTGCTAGTAAAGCGGCTGGAATGGAGAACCCGAGCACAAGGAGTTGAGAAATGAGGTGCGATTTAGAAACCTTTCCCGATCACACGGTGCACCATCTTCTGGGTTTCTCATGCATGTTTTCGAAGTGGGAAGATGCCCTTGAACCTGGAGATTTGGGACCCATGGGATGGGAACCACGCAGTATTACTTTAAAGGGTCTGCGTTTGCTCACCCAACCTCACGAAACCTCTCAGCCCCAAGAGTGTCCACCCTTATGTCTCAATCAGCTGTGGGTCTATATATGGTCAATCCAGGTGGCATCACAGCCCCTGAACGAATTTAGTAACAATTTCTTTCTCTTTCACTGTCTTTGTTTCACGGGTTTTTAAAAGTGATTGATTTTTATAAAGGGGTTTAGCTGCTTTTCACTGCTGTGTTTATGCCGCTTTACACCCACTTGACTCACTTACAAAGAGATATCAATACATAGGTTTTGAGATTCTTACTAGTCAGATATATTCTTGGGCGGTTAATAGGGGGTGTTGAGTCCAGTTCACTGAGGAAGGAGTAGGTCGTGCCTATTACATATTGGGTTTATGGAACGGTATCTGAGCTAATTTGAAACCCTTGTTTTATGCATCACCCCACCTCACCTTTCCCGTTAAGCAGCCATAGTGTGTTTTCTAAACGTGTGCCTCTGTTCTGTTTTGTAATTCAGTTCAAGGTCGCAGTTTTTACAGTCCCTCTAGAAGTGATATCTTATGATAAGTGTCTTTTTCTGTGTGACTTATTTCACTTAGAATCGTCGTACCTAAATCCACTCATCATGCTGCTACTAGACTTATGACGTTGATTTCATGGCTGAGTGATATTCTATTATATATAAGGACTAATACTTCTTCATCCATTTTTTTCTTTCCTGGGATATTTACGTTGTAACAAAGTAGAGGTTCTTGTCAACAGAGCAGCCCTAAACTTTGGGGTGCCTGTGTCTTGCTGATTTTTAGTTTTCCCAATTTATACGCCCATGAGTGGAAGTGCCCTATGCTCTCTAAGCTGAGTTTTTTAGATGTTTCACGACACACCGTACACTTCTCCAAAATGGCTGTTGGCAATTTACATCCCGCCCATCAGCGTAGCAAGGCTCCCGTTTCTCCATGGCCTGTCCTGCATTTCTGGTTTTGACACTTTATTCAGCATGGCCCTTTTGACCGGTGGGAAGCGAGACTTCTTTGTAGCGCTGATTTGCCTTTCCAGGTTGCTTGGTTGGCCAAAAAGGGCGTATGCGTTTTTTCCTGAATATATTCAGGAAAAAACGCATACGCCCTTTTGGGCCAAGGGCATCATTGTCGAGGTTTTGCCGCTTTTCCCGTGCTTTAAAGGCGATTCGAATCTACCTCCTGAAATCTGTTTCCTGCAATTCTGCCTTGCTTTCAAATCCTCTTCGTTGCCTTCCCTCAATATATTTGTGGACGAGAGTTATCATTTATAACACTGCAGGTTTGTGAATTGCAGTGCCCCTGAGCTCCATTTTTCAACTCGCTTTCCTGGGACCTGGACGCAAAAGCGCAGGATTGCTTCAGGCCCTATTCTGGTTCCGGGCGGCAGGCTGAGCCTGTGGTTAATTCTTCTTCCTGATGGGAAAATAGAGTGACCTGTGCCTGTCCCAACACCTAGAGCTAGTCTCTCATTGGTTCCCCCTCTTCCCGTTCATCCTCAGGACAAATTGCAACCTGTACGGAACAGGAGGTTAAAGGTGCTGATTCTCCAAGGAGGGAGATTGCTAGTAAAGCAGCTGGAATGGCGAACCCGAGCCCAAGGAGATGAGAAATGAGGTCCCTTTTAGAAACCTTTCCCGATCACACGGTGTACCATCTTCTGGGTTTCTCATGCATGTTTTCGAAGTGGGAAGATGCCCTTGAACCTGGAGATTTGGGACCCATGGGATGGGAACCACGCAGTATTACTTTAAAGGGTCTACGTTTGCTCACCCAACCTCACGAAACCTCTCAGCCCCAAGAGTGTCCACCCTTATGTCTCAATCAGCTGTGGGTCTATATATGGTCAATCCAGGTGGCATCACAGCCCCTGAACGAATTTAGTAAGAATTTCTTTCTCTTTCCCTGTCTTTGTTTCACGGGTTTTTAAAAGTGATTGATTTTTATAAAGGGGTTTAGCTGCTTTTCACTGCTGTGTTTATGCCGCTTTACACCCACTTGACTCACTTTCAGAGAGATATCAATACATAGGTTTTAAGATTCTTACTAGTCAGATATATTCTTGGGCGGTTAATAGGGGGTGTTGAGTCCAGTTCACTGAGCAAGGAGTAGGTCGTTTCTATTACATATTGGGTTTATGGAACGGTATCTGAGCTAATTTGAAACCCTTCTTTTATGCATCACCCCACCTCACCTTTCCCGTTAAGCAGCCATAGTGTGTTTTCTAAACGTGTGACTCTGTTCTCTTTTGTAATTCAGTTCAAGGGTAGCGGTTTTCACATTCCCTCTATAAGTGATATCTTATGATAAGTGTCTTTTTCTGTGTGACTTATTTCACTTAGAATCGTCGTACCTAAATCCACTCATCATGCTGCTACTAGACTTATGACGTTGATTTCATGGCTGAGTGATATTCTATTATACATAAGGACTAATACTTCTTTATCCATTTTTTTCTTTCCTGGGATATTTACGTTGTAACAAAGTGGAGGTTCTTGTCAACAGAGCAGCCCTAAACTTTGGGGTGCCTGTGTCTTGCTGATTTTTAGTTTTCCCAATTTATACGCCCATGAGTGGAAGTGTCCTATGCTCTCTAAGCTGAGTTTTTTAGATGTTTCAGGACACACCGTACACTTCTACAGAGTGGCTGTTGGCAATTTACATCCCGCCCATCAGCGTAGCAAGGCTCCCGTTTCTCCATGGCCTGTCCTGCATTTCTGGTTTTCACACTTTATTCAGCATGGCCCTTTTGACCGACGGGAAACGAGCCTTCTTTGTAGCGCTGATTTGCCTTTCCAGGTTGCTTGGTTGGCCAAAAAGGGCGTATGCGTTTTTTCCTGAATATATTCAGGAAAAAACGCATACGCCCTTTTTGGCCAAGGGCATCATGGTCGAGGTGTTGCCGCTTTTCCTGTGCTTTAAAGGCGATTCGAATCTACCTCCTGAAATCTGTTTCCTGCAATTCTGCCTTGCTTTCAAATCCTCTTCGTTGCCTTCCCTCAATATATTTGTGGACGAGAGTTATCATTTATAACTCTGCAGGTTTGTGAATTGCAGTGCCCCTGAGCTCCATTTTTCAACTCGCTTTCCTGGGACCTGGACGCAAAAGCGCAGGATTGCTTCAGGCTCTATTCTGGTCCCGAGCGGCAGGCTGAGCCTGTGGTTAATTCTTCTTCCTGATGGGAAAATAGAGTGACCTGTGCCTGTCCCAACACCTAGAGCTAGTGTCTCATTGGTTCCCCCTCTTCCCGTTCATCCTCAGGACAAATTGCAACCTGTACGGAACAGGAGGTTAAAGGTGCTGATTCTCCAAGGAGGGAGATTGCTAGTAAAGCAGCTGGAATGGCGAACCCGAGCCCAAGGAGATGAGAAATGAGGTCCCTTTTAGAAACCTTTCCCGATCACACGGTGTACCATCTTCTGGGTTTCTCATGCATGTTTTCCATGTAGGAAGATGCCCTTGAACCTGGAGATTTGGGACCCATGGGATGGGAACAATGCAGTATTACTTTAAAGGGTCTGCGTTTGCTCACCCAACCTCACCAAACCTCTCAGCCCTAAGAGTGTCCACCCTTATGTCTCAATCAGCTGTGGGTCTAGTTATGGTCAATCCAAGTGGCATCACAGCCCGTGAGCGAATTTAGAAGGAATTTCTCTCTCTTTCACTGTCTTTGTTTCACGGGTTTTTAAAAGTGATTGATTTTTATAAAGGGGTTTAGATGCTTTTCACTGCTGTGTTTATGCCGCTTTACACCCACTTGACTCACTTACAGAGAGATATCAATACATAGCTTTTAAGATTCTTACTAGTCAGATATATTCTTGGGCGGTGAATAGGGGGTGTGGAGTCCAATTCACAGAGCAAGGTGTAGGTCGTATCTATTACATATTGGGTTTATGGAACGGTATCTGAGCTAATTTGAAACCCTTGTTTTATGCATCACCGCACCTCACCTTTCCCGTTAAGCAGCCATAGTGTGTTTTCTAAACGTGTGACTCTGTTCTCTTTTGTAATTCAGTTCAAGGGTAGCGGTTTTCACATTCCCTCTATAAGTGATATCTTATGATAAGTGTCTTTTTCTGTGTGAATTATTTCACTGAGAATCGTCGTACCTAAATCCACTCATCATGCTGCTACTAGACTTATGACGTTGATTTCATGGCTGAGTGATATTCTATTATACATAAGGACTAATACTTCTTTATCCATTTTTTTCTTTCCTGGGATATTTACGTTGTAACAAAGTGGAGGTTCTTGTCAACAGAGCAGCCCTAAACTTTGGGGTGCCTGTGTCTTGCTGATTTTTAGTTTTCCCAATTTATACGCCCATGAGTGGAAGTGTCCTATGCTCTCTAAGCTGAATTTTTTAGATGTTTCAGGACACACCGTACAGTTCTCCAGAGTGGCTGTTGGCAATTTACATCCCGCCCATCAGCGTAGCAAGGCTCCCGTTTCTCCATGGCCTGTCCTGCATTTCTGGTTTTGATACTTTATTCAGCATGGCCCTTTTGACCGATGGGAAGCGAGACTTCTTTGTAGCTCTGATTTGCCTTTCCAGGTTGCTTGGTTGGCCAAAAAGGGCGTATGCGTTTTTTCCTGAATATATTCAGGAAAAAACGCATACGCCCTTTTTGGCCAAGGGCATCATGGTCGAGGTATTGCCGCTTTTCCTGTGCTTTAAAGGCGATTCGAATCTACCTCCTGAAATCTGTTTCCTGCAATTCTGCCTTGCTTTCAAATCCTCTTCGTTGCCTTCCCTCAATATATTTGTGGACGAGAGTTATCATTTATAACTCTGCAGGTTTGTGAATTGCAGTGCCCCTGAGCTCCATTTTTCAACTCGCTTTCTTGGGAGCTGGCTGCAAAAGCACAGGATTGCTTCAGGCTCTATTCTGCTCCCGAGCGGCAGGCTGAGCCTGTGGTTAATTCTTCTTCCTGATGGGAAAATAGAGTGACCTGTGCCTGTCCCAACACCTAGAGCTAGTGTCTCATTGGTTCCCCCTCTTCCCGTTCATCCTCAGGACAAATTGCAACCTGTACGGAACAGGAGGTTAAAGGTGCTGATTCTCCAAGGAGGGAGATTGCTAGTAAAGCAGCTGGAATGGAGAACCCGAGCACAAGGAGTTGAGAAATGAGGTGCGATTTAGAAACCTTTCCCGATCACACGGTGCACCATCTTCTGGGTTTCTCATGCATGTTTTCGAAGTGGGAAGATGCCCTTGAACCTGGAGATTTGGGACCCATGGGATGGGAACCACGCAGTATTACTTTAAAGGGTCTGCGTTTGCTCACCCAACCTCACGAAACCTCTCAGCCCCAAGAGTGTCCACCCTTATGTCTCAATCAGCTGTGGGTCTATATATGGTCAATCCAGGTGGCATCACAGCCCCTGAACGAATTTAGTAAGAATTTCTTTCTCTTTCACTGTCTTTGTTTCACGGGTTTTTAAAAGTGATTGATTTTTATAAAGGGGTTTAGCTGCTTTTCACTGCTGTGTTTATGCCGCTTTACACCCACTTGACTCACTTACAGAGAGATATCAATACATAGGTTTTGAGATTCTTACTAGTCAGATATATTCTTGGGCGGTTAATAGGGGGTGTTGAGTCCAGTTCACTGAGGAAGGAGTAGGTCGTGTCTATTACATATTGGGTTTATGGAACGGTATCTGAGCTAATTTGAAACCCTTGTTTTATGCATCACCCCACCTCACCTTTCCCGTTAAGCAGCCATAGTGTGTTTTCTAAACGTGTGCCTCTGTTCTGTTTTGTAATTCAGTTCAAGGTCGCAGTTTTTACATTCCCTCTATAAGTGATATCTTATGATAAGTGTCTTTTTCTGTGTGACTTATTTCACTTAGAATCGTCGTACCTAAATCCACTCATCATGCTGCTACTAGACTTATGACGTTGATTTCATGGCTGAGTGATATTCTATTATATATAAGGACTAATACTTCTTCATCCATTTTTTTCTTTCCTGGGATATTTACGTTGTAGCAAAGTAGAGGTTCTTGTCAACAGAGCAGCCCTAAACTTTGGGGTGCCTGTGTCTTGCTGATTTTTAGTTTTCCCAATTTATACGCCCATGAGTGGAAGTGCCCTATGCTCTCTAAGCTGAGTTTTTTAGATGTTTCACGACACACCGTACACTTCTCCAAAATGGCTGTTGGCAATTTACATCCCGCCCATCAGCGTAGCAAGGCTCCCGTTTCTCCATGGCCTGTCCTGCATTTCTGGTTTTGACACTTTATTCAGCATGGCCCTTTTGACCGGTGGGAAGCGAGACTTCTTTGTAGCGCTGATTTGCCTTTCCAGGTTGCTTGGTTGGCCAAAAAGGGCGTATGCGTTTTTTCCTGAATATATTCAGGAAAAAACGCATACGCCCTTTTTGGCCAAGGGCATCATTGTCGAGGTTTTGCCGCTTTTCCCGTGCTTTAAAGGCGATTCGAATCTACCTCCTGAAATCTGTTTCCTGCAATTCTGCCTTGCTTTCAAATCCTCTTCGTTGCCTTCCCTCAATATATTTGTGGACGAGAGTTATCATTTATAACTCTGCAGGTTTGTGAATTGCAGTGCCCCTGAGCTCCATTTTTCAACTCGCTTTCCTGGGACCTGGACGCAAAAGCGCAGGATTGCTTCAGGTCCTATTCTGGTTCCGGGCGGCAGGCTGAGCCTGTGGTTAATTCTTCTTCCTGATGGGAAAATAGAGTGACCTGTGCCTGTCCCAACACCTAGAGCTAGTCTCTCATTGGTTCCCCCTCTTCCCGTTCATCCTCAGGACAAATTGCAACCTGTACGGAACAGGAGGTTAAAGGTGCTGATTCTCCAAGGAGGGAGATTGCTAGTAAAGCAGCTGGAATGGCGAACCCGAGCCCAAGGAGATGAGAAATGAGGTCCCTTTTAGAAACCTTTCCCGATCACACGGTGTACCATCTTCTGGGTTTCTCATGCATGTTTTCCATGTAGGAAGATGCCCTTGAACCTGGAGATTTGGGACCCATGGGATGGGAACAATGCAGTATTACTTTAAAGGGTCTGCGTTTGCTCACCCAACCTCACCAAACCTCTCAGCCCTAAGAGTGTCCACCCTTATGTCTCAATCAGCTGTGGGTCTAGGTATGGTCAATCCAAGTGGCATCACAGCCCGTGAGCGAATTTAGTAGGAATTTCTCTCTCTTTCACTGTCTTTGTTTCACGGGTTTTTAAAAGTGATTGATTTTTATAAAGGGGTTTAGATGCTTTTCACTGCTGTGTTTATGCCGCTTTACACCCACTTGACTCACTTACAGAGAGATATCAATACATAGCTTTTAAGATTCTTACTAGTCAGATATATTCTTGGGCGGTGAATAGGGGGTGTGGAGTCCAGTTCACAGAGCAAGGTGTAGGTCGTATCTATTACATATTGGGTTTATGGAACGGTATCTGAGCTAATTTGAAACCCTTGTTTTATGCATCACCGCACCTCACCTTTCCCGTTAAGCAGCCATAGTGTGTTTTCTAAACGTGTGACTCTGTTCTGTGTTGTAATTCAGTTCAAGGGTAGCGGTTTTCACATTCCCTCTATAAGTGATATCTTATGATAAGTGTCTTTTTCTGTGTGAATTATTTCACTGAGAATCGTCGTACCTAAATCCACTCATCATGCTGCTACTAGACTTATGACGTTGATTTCATGGCTGAGTGATATTCTATTATACATAAGGACTAATACTTCTTTATCCATTTTTTTCTTTCCTGGGATATTTACGTTGTAACAAAGTGGAGGTTCTTGTCAACAGAGCAGCCCTAAACTTTGGGGTGCCTGTGTCTTGCTGATTTTTAGTTTTCCCAATTTATACGCCCATGAGTGGAAGTGTCCTATGCTCTCTAAGCTGAATTTTTTAGATGTTTCAGGACACACCGTACACTTCTCCAGAGTGGCTGTTGGCAATTTACATCCCGCCCATCAGCGTAGCAAGGCTCCCGTTTCTCCATGGCCTGTCCTGCATTTCTGGTTTTGATACTTTATTCAGCATGGCCCTTTTCACCGATGGGAAGCGAGACTTCTTTGTAGCGCTGATTTGCCTTTCCAGGTTGCTTGGTTGGCCAAAAAGGGCGTATGCGTTTTTTCCTGAATATATTCAGGAAAAAACGCATACGCCCTTTTTGGCCAAGGGCATCATTGTCGAGGTTTTGCCGCTTTTCCCGTGCTTTAAAGGCGATTCGAATCTACCTCCTGAAATCTGTTTCCTGCAATTCTGCCTTGCTTTCAAATCCTCTTCGTTGCCTTCCCTCAATATATTTGTGGATGAGAGTTATCATTTATAACTCTGCAGGTTTGTGAATTGCAGTGCCCCTGAGCTCCATTTTTCAACTCGCTTTCCTGGGACCTGGACGCAAAAGCGCAGGATTGCTTCAGGCCCTATTCTGGTTCCGGGCGGCAGGCTGAGCCTGTGGTTAATTCTTCTTCCTGATGGGAAAATGGAGTGACCTGTGCCCGTCCCAACACCTAGAGCTAGTCTCTCATTGGTTCCCCCTCTTCCCGTTCATCCTCAGGACAAATTGCAACATGTACGGAACAGGAGGTTAAAGGTGCTGATTCTCCAAGGAGGGAGATTACTAGTAAAGCAGCTGGAATGGCGAACCCGAGCCCAAGGAGATGAGAAATGAGGTCCCTTTTAGAAACCTTTCCCGATCACACGGTGTACCATCTTCTGGGTTTCTCATGCATGTTTTCGAAGTGGGAAGATGCCCTTGAACCTGGAGATTTGGGACCCATGGGATGGGAACCACGCAGTATTACTTTAAAGGGTCTGCGTTTGCTCACCCAACCTCACGAAACCTCTCAGCCCCAAGAGTGTCCACCCTTATGTCTCAATCAGCTGTGGGTCTATATATGGTCAATCCAGGTGGCATCACAGCCCCTGAACGAATTTAGTAAGAATTTCTTTCTCTTTCCCTGTCTTTGTTTCACGGGTTTTTAAAAGTGACTGATTTTTATAAAGGGGTTTAGCTGCTTTTCACTGCTGTGTTTATGCCGCTTTACACCCACTTGACTCACTTTCAGAGAGATATCAATACATAGGTTTTAAGATTCTTACTAGTCAGATATATTCTTGGGCGGTTAATAGGGGGTGTTGAGTCCAGTTCACAGAGCAAGGTGTAGGTCGTATCTATTACATATTGGGTTTATGGAACGGTATCTGAGCTAATTTGAAACCCTTGTTTTATGCATCACCCCACCTCACCTTTCCCGTTAAGCAGCCATAGTGTGTTTTCTAAACGTGTGACTCTGTTCTGTTTTGTAATTCAGTTCAAGGGTAGCGGTTTTCACTTTCCCTCTATAAGTGATATCTTATGATAAGTGTCTTTTTCTGTGTGACTTATTTCAATGAGAATCGTCGTACCTAAATCCACTCATCATGCTGCTACTAGACTTATGACGTTGATTTCATGGCTGAGTGATATTCTATTATATATAAGGACTAATACTTCTTCATCCATTTTTTTCTTTCCTGGGATATTTACGCTGTAACAAAGTAGAGGTTCTTGTCAACAGAGCAGCCCTAAACTTTGGGGTGCCTGTGTCTTGCTGATTTTTAGTTTTCCCAATTTATACGCCCATGAGTGGAAGTGCCCTATGCTCTCTAAGCTGAGTTTTTTAGATGTTTCACGACACACCGTACACTTCTCCAAAATGGCTGTTGGCAATTTACATCCCGCCCATCAGCGTAGCAAGGCTCCCGTTTCTCCATGGCCTGTCCTGCATTTCTGGTTTTGACACTTTATTCAGCATGGCCCTTTTGACCGGTGGGAAGCGAGACTTCTTTGTAGCGCTGATTTGCCTTTCCAGGTTGCTTGGTTGGCCAAAAAGGGCGTATGCGTTTTTTCCTGAATATATTCAGGAAAAAACGCATACGCCCTTTTGGGTCAAGGGCATCATTGTCGAGGTTTTGCCGCTTTTCCCGTGCTTTAAAGGCGATTCGAATCTACCTCCTGAAATCTGTTTCCTGCAATTCTGCCTTGCTTTCAAATCCTCTTCGTTGACTTCCCTCAATATATTTGTGGACGAGAGTTATCATTTATAACTCTGCAGGTTTGTGAATTGCAGTGCCCCTGAGCTCCATTTTTCAACTCGCTTTCCTGGGACCTGGTCGCAAAAGCGCAGGATTGCTTCAGGCCCTATTCTGGTTCCGGGCGGCAGGCTGAGCCTGTGGTTAATTCTTCTTCCTGATGGGAAAATAGAGTGACCTGTGCCTGTCCCAACACCTAGAGCTAGTGTCTCATTGGTTCCCCCTCTTCCCGTTCATCCTCAGGACAAATTGCAACCTGTACGGAACAGGAGGTTAAAGGTGCTGATTCTCCAAGGAGGGAGATTGCTAGTAAAGCAGCTGGAATGGCGAACCCGAGCCCAAGGAGATGAGAAATGAGGTCCCTTTTAGAAACCTTTCCCGATCACACGGTGTACCATCTTCTGGGTTTCTCATGCATGTTTTCGAAGTGGGAAGATGCCCTTGAACCTGGAGATTTGGGACCCATGGGATGGGAACCACGCAGTATTACTTTAAAGGGTCTACGTTTGCTCACCCAACCTCACGAAACCTCTCAGCCCCAAGAGTGTCCACCCTTATGTCTCAATCAGGTGTGGGTCTATATATGGTCAATCCAGGTGGCCTCACAGCCCCTGAACGAATTTAGTAAGAATTTCTTTCTCTTTCCCTGTCTTTGTTTCACGGGTTTTTAAAAGTGATTGATTTTTATAAAGGGGTTTAGCTGCTTTTCACTGCTGTGTTTATGCCGCTTTACACCCACTTGACTCACTTTCAGAGAGATATCAATACATAGGTTTTAAGATTCTTACTAGTCAGATATATTCTTGGGCGGTTAATAGGGGGTGTTGAGTCCAGTTCACTGAGCAAGGAGTAGGTCGTGTCTATTACATATTGGGTTTATGGAACGGTATCTGAGCTAATTTGAAACCCTTCTTTTATGCATCACCCCACCTCACCTTTCCCGTTAAGCAGCCATAGTGTGTTTTCTAAACGTGTGACTCTGTTCTCTTTTGTAATTCAGTTCAAGGGTAGCGGTTTTCACATTCCCTCTATAAGTGATATCTTATGATAAGTGTCTTTTTCTGTGTGACTTATTTCACTTAGAATCGTCATACCTAAATCCACTCATCATGCTGCTACTAGACTTATGACGTTTATTTCATGGCTGAGTGATATTCTATTATACATAAGGACTAATACTTCTTTATCCATTTTTTTCTTTCCTGGGATATTTACGTTGTAACAAAGTGGAGGTTCTTGTCAACAGAGCAGCCCTAAACTTTGGGGTGCCTGTGTCTTGCTGATTTTTAGTTTTCCCAATTTATACGCCCATGAGTGGAAGTGTCCTATGCTCTCTAAGCTGAGTTTTTTAGATGTTTCAGGACACACCGGACACTTCTACAGAGTGGCTGTTGGCAATTTACATCCCGCCCATCAGCGTAGCAAGGCTCCCATTTCTCCATGGCCTGTCCTGCATTTCTGGTTTTGACACTTTATTCAGCATGGCCCTTTTGACCGACGGGAAACGAGCCTTCTTTGTAGCGCTGATTTGCCTTTCCAGGTTGCTTGGTTGGCCAAAAAGGGCGTATGCGTTTTTTCCTGAATATATTCAGGAAAAAACGCATACGCCCTTTTTGGCCAAGGGCATCATGGTCGAGGTGTTGCCGCTTTTCCTGTGCTTTAAAGGCGATTCGAATCTACCTCCTGAAATCTGTTTCCTGCAATTCTGCCTTGCTTTCAAATCCTCTTCGTTGCCTTCCCTCAATATATTTGTGGACGAGAGTTATCATTTATAACTCTGCAGGTTTGTGAATTGCAGTGCCCCTGAGCTCCATTTTTCAACTCGCTTTCTTGGGAGCTGGCTGCAAAAGCGCAGGATTGCTTCAGGCTGTATTCTGGTCCCGAGCGGCAGGCTGAGCCTGTGGTTAATTCTTCTTCCTGATGGGAAAATAGAGTGACCTGTGCCTGTCCCAACACCTAGAGCTAGTGTCTCATTGGTTCCCCCTCTTCCCGTTCATCCTCAGGACAAATTGCAACCTGTACGGAACAGGAGGTTAAAGGTGCTGATTCTCCAAGGAGGGAGATTGCTAGTAAAGCGGCTGGAATGGAGAACCCGAGCACAAGGAGTTGAGAAATGAGGTGCGATTTAGAAACCTTTCCCGATCACACGGTGCACCATCTTCTGGGTTTCTCATGCATGTTTTCGAAGTGGGAAGATGCCCTTGAACCTGGAGATTTGGGACCCATGGGATGGGAACCACGCAGTATTACTTTAAAGGGTCTGCGTTTGCTCACCCAACCTCACGAAACCTCTCAGCCCCAAGAGTGTCCACCCTTATGTCTCAATCAGCTGTGGGTCTATATATGGTCAATCCAGGTGGCATCACAGCCCCTGAACGAATTTAGTAACAATTTCTTTCTCTTTCACTGTCTTTGTTTCACGGGTTTTTAAAAGTGATTGATTTTTATAAAGGGGTTTAGCTGCTTTTCACTGCTGTGTTTATGCCGCTTTACACCCACTTGACTCACTTACAAAGAGATATCAATACATAGGTTTTGAGATTCTTACTAGTCAGATATATTCTTGGGCGGTTAATAGGGGGTGTTGAGTCCAGTTCACTGAGGAAGGAGTAGGTCGTGCCTATTACATATTGGGTTTATGGAACGGTATCTGAGCTAATTTGAAACCCTTGTTTTATGCATCACCCCACCTCACCTTTCCCGTTAAGCAGCCATAGTGTGTTTTCTAAACGTGTGCCTCTGTTCTGTTTTGTAATTCAGTTCAAGGTCGCAGTTTTTACAGTCCCTCTAGAAGTGATATCTTATGATAAGTGTCTTTTTCTGTGTGACTTATTTCACTTAGAATCGTCGTACCTAAATCCACTCATCATGCTGCTACTAGACTTATGACGTTGATTTCATGGCTGAGTGATATTCTATTATATATAAGGACTAATACTTCTTCATCCATTTTTTTCTTTCCTGGGATATTTACGTTGTAACAAAGTAGAGGTTCTTGTCAACAGAGCAGCCCTAAACTTTGGGGTGCCTGTGTCTTGCTGATTTTTAGTTTTCCCAATTTATACGCCCATGAGTGGAAGTGCCCTATGCTCTCTAAGCTGAGTTTTTTAGATGTTTCACGACACACCGTACACTTCTCCAAAATGGCTGTTGGCAATTTACATCCCGCCCATCAGCGTAGCAAGGCTCCCGTTTCTCCATGGCCTGTCCTGCATTTCTGGTTTTGACACTTTATTCAGCATGGCCCTTTTGACCGGTGGGAAGCGAGACTTCTTTGTAGCGCTGATTTGCCTTTCCAGGTTGCTTGGTTGGCCAAAAAGGGCGTATGCGTTTTTTCCTGAATATATTCAGGAAAAAACGCATACGCCCTTTTGGTCCAAGGGCATCATTGTCGAGGTTTTGCCGCTTTTCCCGTGCTTTAAAGGCGATTCGAATCTACCTCCTGAAATCTGTTTCCTGCAATTCTGCCTTGCTTTCAAATCCTCTTCGTTGCCTTCCCTCAATATATTTGTGGACGAGAGTTATCATTTATAACACTGCAGGTTTGTGAATTGCAGTGCCCCTGAGCTCCATTTTTCAACTCGCTTTCCTGGGACCTGGACGCAAAAGCGCAGGATTGCTTCAGGCCCTATTCTGGTTCCGGGCGGCAGGCTGAGCCTGTGGTTAATTCTTCTTCCTGATGGGAAAATAGAGTGACCTGTGCCTGTCCCAACACCTAGAGCTAGTGTCTCATTGGTTCCCCCTCTTCCCGTTCATCCTCAGGACAAATTGCAACCTGTACGGAACAGGAGGTTAAAGGTGCTGATTCTCCAAGGAGGGAGATTGCTAGTAAAGCAGCTGGAATGGCGAACCTGAGCCCAAGGAGATGAGAAATGAGGTCCCTTTTAGAAACCTTTCCCGATCACACGGTGTACCATCTTCTGGGTTTCTCATGCATGTTTTCGAAGTGGGAAGATGCCCTTGAACCTGGAGATTTGGGACCCATGGGATGGGAACCACGCAGTATTACTTTAAAGGGTCTACGTTTGCTCACCCAACCTCACGAAACCTCTCAGCCCCAAGAGTGTCCACCCTTATGTCTCAATCAGCTGTGGGTCTATATATGGTCAATCCAGGTGGCATCACAGCCCCTGAACGAATTTAGTAAGAATTTCTTTCTCTTTCCCTGTCTTTGTTTCACGGGTTTTTAAAAGTGATTGATTTTTATAAAGGGGTTTAGCTGCTTTTCACTGCTGTGTTTATGCCGCTTTACACCCACTTGACTCACTTTCAGAGAGATATCAATACATAGGTTTTAAGATTCTTACTAGTCAGATATATTCTTGGGCGGTTAATAGGGGGTGTTGAGTCCAGTTCACTGAGCAAGGAGTAGGTCGTGTCTATTACATATTGGGTTTATGGAACGGTATCTGAGCTAATTTGAAACCCTTCTTTTATGCATCACCCCACCTCACCTTTCCCGTTAAGCAGCCATAGTGTGTTTTCTAAACGTGTGACTCTGTTCTGTTTTGTAATTCAGTTCAAGGGTAGCGGTTTTCACATTCCCTCTATAAGTGATATCTTATGATAAGTGTCTTTTTCTGTGTGAATTATTTCACTGAGAATCGTCGTACCTAAATCCACTCATCATGCTGCTACTAGACTTATGACGTTGATTTCATGGCTGAGTGATATTCTATTATACATAAGGACTAATACTTCTTTATCCATTTTTTTCTTTCCTGGGATATTTACGTTGTAACAAAGTGGAGGTTCTTGTCAACAGAGCAGCCCTAAACTTTGGGGTGCCTGTGTCTTGCTGATTTTTAGTTTTCCCAATTTATACGCCCATGAGTGGAAGTGTCCTATGCTCTCTAAGCTGAATTTTTTAGATGTTTCAGGACACACCGTACAGTTCTCCAGAGTGGCTGTTGGCAATTTACATCCCGCCCATCAGCGTAGCAAGGCTCCCGTTTCTCCATGGCCTGTCCTGCATTTCTGGTTTTGATACTTTATTCAGCATGGCCCTTTTGACCGATGGGAAGCGAGACTTCTTTGTAGCGCTGATTTGCCTTTCCAGGTTGCTTGGTTGGCCAAAAAGGGCGTATGCGTTTTTTCCTGAATATATTCAGGAAAAAACGCATACGCCCTTTTTGGCCAAGGGCATCATGGTCGAGGTATTGCCGCTTTTCCTGTGCTTTCAAGGCGATTCGAATCTACCTCCTGAAATCTGTTTCCTGCTATTCTGCCTTGCTTTCAAATCCTCTTCGTTGCCTTCCCTCAATATATTTGTGGACGAGAGTTATCATTTATAACTCTGCAGGTTTGTGAATTGCAGTGCCCCTGAGCTCCATTTTTCAACTCGCTTTCTTGGGAGCTGGCTGCAAAAGCGCAGGATTGCTTCAGGCTGTATTCTGGTCCCGAGCGGCAGGCTGAGCCTGTGGTTAATTCTTCTTCCTGATGGGAAAATAGAGTGACCTGTGCCTGTCCCAACACCTAGAGCTAGTGTCTCATTGGTTCCCCCTCTTCCCGTTCATCCTCAGGACAAATTGCAACCTGTACGGAACAGGAGGTTAAAGGTGCTGATTCTCCAAGGAGGGAGATTGCTAGTAAAGCGGCTGGAATGGAGAACCCGAGCACAAGGAGTTGAGAAATGAGGTGCGATTTAGAAACCTTTCCCGATCACACGGTGCACCATCTTCTGGGTTTCTCATGCATGTTTTCGAAGTGGGAAGATGCCCTTGAACCTGGAGATTTGGGACCCATGGGATGGGAACCACGCAGTATTACTTTAAAGGGTCTGCGTTTGCTCACCCAACCTCACGAAACCTCTCAGCCCCAAGAGTGTCCACCCTTATGTCTCAATCAGCTGTGGGTCTATATATGGTCAATCCAGGTGGCATCACAGCCCCTGAACGAATTTAGTAAGAATTTCTTTCTCTTTCACTGTCTTTGTTTCACGGGTTTTTAAAAGTGATTGATTTTTATAAAGGGGTTTAGCTGCTTTTCACTGCTGTGTTTATGCCGCTTTACACCCACTTGACTCACTTACAGAGAGATATCAATACATAGGTTTTGAGATTCTTACTAGTCAGATATATTCTTGGGCGGTTAATAGGGGGTGTTGAGTCCAGTTCACTGAGGAAGGAGTAGGTCGTGCCTATTACATATTGGGTTTATGGAACGGTATCTGAGCTAATTTGAAACCCTTGTTTTATGCATCACCCCACCTCACCTTTCCCGTTAAGCAGCCATAGTGTGTTTTCTAAACGTGTGCCTCTGTTCTGTTTTGTAATTCAGTTCAAGGTCGCAGTTTTTACAGTCCCTCTAGAAGTGATATCTTATGATAAGTGTCTTTTTCTGTGTGACTTATTTCACTTAGAATCGTCGTACCTAAATCCACTCATCATGCTGCTACTAGACTTATGACGTTGATTTCATGGCTGAGTGATATTCTATTATATATAAGGACTAATACTTCTTCATCCATTTTTTTCTTTCCTGGGATATTTACGTTGTAACAAAGTAGAGGTTCTTGTCAACAGAGCAGCCCTAAACTTTGGGGTGCCTGTGTCTTGCTGATTTTTAGTTTTCCCAATTTATACGCCCATGAGTGGAAGTGCCCTATGCTCTCTAAGCTGAGTTTTTTAGATGTTTCACGACACACCGTACACTTCTCCAAAATGGCTGTTGGCAATTTACATCCCGCCCATCAGCGTAGCAAGGCTCCCGTTTCTCCATGGCCTGTCCTGCATTTCTGGTTTTGACACTTTATTCAGCATGGCCCTTTTGACCGGTGGGAAGCGAGACTTCTTTGTAGCGCTGATTTGCCTTTCCAGGTTGCTTGGTTGGCCAAAAAGGGCGTATGCGTTTTTTCCTGAATATATTCAGGAAAAAACGCATACGCCCTTTTGGTCCAAGGGCATCATTGTCGAGGTTTTGCCGCTTTTCCCGTGCTTTAAAGGCGATTCGAATCTACCTCCTGAAATCTGTTTCCTGCAATTCTGCCTTGCTTTCAAATCCTCTTCGTTGCCTTCCCTCAATATATTTGTGGACGAGAGTTATCATTTATAACACTGCAGGTTTGTGAATTGCAGTGCCCCTGAGCTCCATTTTTCAACTCGCTTTCCTGGGACCTGGACGCAAAAGCGCAGGATTGCTTCAGGCCCTATTCTGGTTCCGGGCGGCAGGCTGAGCCTGTGGTTAATTCTTCTTCCTGATGGGAAAATAGAGTGACCTGTGCCTGTCCCAACACCTAGAGCTAGTGTCTCATTGGTTCCCCCTCTTCCCGTTCATCCTCAGGACAAATTGCAACCTGTACGGAACAGGAGGTTAAAGGTGCTGATTCTCCAAGGAGGGAGATTGCTAGTAAAGCAGCTGGAATGGCGAACCTGAGCCCAAGGAGATGAGAAATGAGGTCCCTTTTAGAAACCTTTCCCGATCACACGGTGTACCATCTTCTGGGTTTCTCATGCATGTTTTCGAAGTGGGAAGATGCCCTTGAACCTGGAGATTTGGGACCCATGGGATGGGAACCACGCAGTATTACTTTAAAGGGTCTACGTTTGCTCACCCAACCTCACGAAACCTCTCAGCCCCAAGAGTGTCCACCCTTATGTCTCAATCAGCTGTGGGTCTATATATGGTCAATCCAGGTGGCATCACAGCCCCTGAACGAATTTAGTAAGAATTTCTTTCTCTTTCCCTGTCTTTGTTTCACGGGTTTTTAAAAGTGATTGATTTTTATAAAGGGGTTTAGCTGCTTTTCACTGCTGTGTTTATGCCGCTTTACACCCACTTGACTCACTTTCAGAGAGATATCAATACATAGGTTTTAAGATTCTTACTAGTCAGATATATTCTTGGGCGGTTAATAGGGGGTGTTGAGTCCAGTTCACTGAGCAAGGAGTAGGTCGTTTCTATTACATATTGGGTTTATGGAACGGTATCTGAGCTAATTTGAAACCCTTCTTTTATGCATCACCCCACCTCACCTTTCCCGTTAAGCAGCCATAGTGTGTTTTCTAAACGTGTGACTCTGTTCTGTTTTGTAATTCAGTTCAAGGGTAGCGGTTTTCACATTCCCTCTATAAGTGATATCTTATGATAAGTGTCTTTTTCTGTGTGAATTATTTCACTGAGAATCGTCGTACCAAAATCCACTCATCATGCTGCTACTAGACTTATGACGTTGATTTCATGGCTGAGTGATATTCTATTATACATAAGGACTAATACTTCTTTATCCATTTTTTTCTTTCCTGGGATATTTACGTTGTAACAAAGTGGAGGTTCTTGTCAACAGAGCAGCCCTAAACTTTGGGGTGCCTGTGTCTTGCTGATTTTTAGTTTTCCCAATTTATACGCCCATGAGTGGAAGTGTCCTATGCTCTCTAAGCTGAATTTTTTAGATGTTTCAGGACACACCGTACAGTTCTCCAGAGTGGCTGTTGGCAATTTACATCCCGCCCATCAGCGTAGCAAGGCTCCCGTTTCTCCATGGCCTGTCCTGCATTTCTGGTTTTGATACTTTATTCAGCATGGCCCTTTTGACCGATGGGAAGCGAGACTTCTTTGTAGCGCTGATTTGCCTTTCCAGGTTGCTTGGTTGGCCAAAAAGGGCGTATGCGTTTTTTCCTGAATATATTCAGGAAAAAACGCATACGCCCTTTTTGGCCAAGGGCATCATGGTCGAGGTATTGCCGCTTTTCCTGTGCTTTCAAGGCGATTCGAATCTACCTCCTGAAATCTGTTTCCTGCTATTCTGCCTTGCTTTCAAATCCTCTTCGTTGCCTTCCCTCAATATATTTGTGGACGAGAGTTATCATTTATAACTCTGCAGGTTTGTGAATTGCAGTGCCCCTGAGCTCCATTTTTCAACTCGCTTTCTTGGGAGCTGGCTGCAAAAGCGCAGGATTGCTTCAGGCTGTATTCTGGTCCCGAGCGGCAGGCTGAGCCTGTGGTTAATTCTTCTTCCTGATGGGAAAATAGAGTGACCTGTGCCTGTCCCAACACCTAGAGCTAGTGTCTCATTGGTTCCCCCTCTTCCCGTTCATCCTCAGGACAAATTGCAACCTGTACGGAACAGGAGGTTAAAGGTGCTGATTCTCCAAGGAGGGAGATTGCTAGTAAAGCGGCTGGAATGGAGAACCCGAGCACAAGGAGTTGAGAAATGAGGTGCGATTTAGAAACCTTTCCCGATCACACGGTGCACCATCTTCTGGGTTTCTCATGCATGTTTTCGAAGTGGGAAGATGCCCTTGAACCTGGAGATTTGGGACCCATGGGATGGGAACCACGCAGTATTACTTTAAAGGGTCTGCGTTTGCTCACCCAACCTCACGAAACCTCTCAGCCCCAAGAGTGTCCACCCTTATGTCTCAATCAGCTGTGGGTCTATATATGGTCAATCCAGGTGGCATCACAGCCCCTGAACGAATTTAGTAAGAATTTCTTTCTCTTTCACTGTCTTTGTTTCACGGGTTTTTAAAAGTGATTGATTTTTATAAAGGGGTTTAGCTGCTTTTCACTGCTGTGTTTATGCCGCTTTACACCCACTTGACTCACTTACAGAGAGATATCAATACATAGGTTTTGAGATTCTTACTAGTCAGATATATTCTTGGGCGGTTAATAGGGGGTGTTGAGTCCAGTTCACTGAGGAAGGAGTAGGTCGTGTCTATTACATATTGGGTTTATGGAACGGTATCTGAGCTAATTTGAAACCCTTGTTTTATGCATCACCCCACCTCACCTTTCCCGTTAAGCAGCCATAGTGTGTTTTCTAAACGTGTGCCTCTGTTCTGTTTTGTAATTCAGTTCAAGGTCGCAGTTTTTACAGTCCCTCTAGAAGTGATATCTTATGATAAGTGTCTTTTTCTGTGTGACTTATTTCACTTAGAATCGTCGTACCTAAATCCACTCATCATGCTGCTACTAGACTTATGACGTTGATTTCATGGCTGAGTGATATTCTATTATATATAAGGACTAATACTTCTTCATCCATTTTTTTCTTTCCTGGGATATTTACGTTGTAACAAAGTAGAGGTTCTTGTCAACAGAGCAGCCCTAAACTTTGGGGTGCCTGTGTCTTGCTGATTTTTAGTTTTCCCAATTTATACGCCCATGAGTGGAAGTGCCCTATGCTCTCTAAGCTGAGTTTTTTAGATGTTTCACGACACACCGTACACTTCTCCAAAATGGCTGTTGGCAATTTACATCCCGCCCATCAGCGTAGCAAGGCTCCCGTTTCTCCATGGCCTGTCCTGCATTTCTGGTTTTGACACTTTATTCAGCATGGCCCTTTTGACCGGTGGGAAGCGAGACTTCTTTGTAGCGCTGATTTGCCTTTCCAGGTTGCTTGGTTGGCCAAAAAGGGCGTATGCGTTTTTTCCTGAATATATTCAGGAAAAAACGCATACGCCCTTTTGGGCCAAGGGCATCATTGTCGAGGTTTTGCCGCTTTTCCCGTGCTTTAAAGGCGATTCGAATCTATCTCCTGAAATCTGTTTCCTGCAATTCTGCCTTGCTTTCAAATCCTCTTCGTTGCCTTCCCTCAATATATTTGTGGACGAGAGTTATCATTTATAACACTGCAGGTTTGTGAATTGCAGTGCCCCTGAGCTCCATTTTTCAACTCGCTTTCCTGGGACCTGGACGCAAAAGCGCAGGATTGCTTCAGGCCCTATTCTGGTTCCGGGCGGCAGGCTGAGCCTGTGGTTAATTCTTCTTCCTGATGGGAAAATAGAGTGACCTGTGCCTGTCCCAACACCTCGAGCTAGTCTCTCATTGGTTCCCCCTCTTCCCGTTCATCCTCAGGACAAATTGCAACCTGTACGGAACAGGAGGTTAAAGGTGCTGATTCTCCAAGGAGGGAGATTGCTAGTAAAGCAGCTGGAATGGCGAACCCGAGCCCAAGGAGATGAGAAATGAGGTCCCTTTTAGAAACCTTTCCCGATCACACGGTGTACCATCTTCTGGGTTTCTCATGCATGTTTTCGAAGTGGGAAGATGCCCTTGAACCTGGAGATTTGGGACCCATGGGATGGGAACCACGCAGTATTACTTTAAAGGGTCTACGTTTGCTCACCCAACCTCACGAAACCTCTCAGCCCCAAGAGTGTCCACCCTTATGTCTCAATCAGCTGTGGGTCTATATATGGTCAATCCAGGTGGCATCACAGCCCCTGAACGAATTTAGTAAGAATTTCTTTCTCTTTCCCTGTCTTTGTTTCACGGGTTTTTAAAAGTGATTGATTTTTATAAAGGGGTTTAGCTGCTTTTCACTGCTGTGTTTATGCCGCTTTACACCCACTTGACTCACTTTCAGAGAGATATCAATACATAGGTTTTAAGATTCTTACTAGTCAGATATATTCTTGGGCGGTTAATAGGGGGTGTTGAGTCCAGTTCACTGAGCAAGGAGTAGGTCGTTTCTATTACATATTGGGTTTATGGAACGGTATCTGAGCTAATTTGAAACCCTTCTTTTATGCATCACCCCACCTCACCTTTCCCGTTAAGCAGCCATAGTGTGTTTTCTAAACGTGTGACTCTGTTCTCTTTTGTAATTCAGTTCAAGGGTAGCGGTTTTCACATTCCCTCTATAAGTGATATCTTATGATAAGTGTCTTTTTCTGTGTGACTTATTTCACTTAGAATCGTCGTACCTAAATCCACTCATCATGCTGCTACTAGACTTATGACGTTGATTTCATGGCTGAGTGATATTCTATTATACATAAGGACTAATACTTCTTTATCCATTTTTTTCTTTCCTGGGATATTTACGTTGTAACAAAGTGGAGGTTCTTGTCAACAGAGCAGCCCTAAACTTTGGGGTGCCTGTGTCTTGCTGATTTTTAGTTTTCCCAATTTATACGCCCATGAGTGGAAGTGTCCTATGCTCTCTAAGCTGAGTTTTTTAGATGTTTCAGGACACACCGTACACTTCTACAGAGTGGCTGTTGGCAATTTACATCCCGCCCATCAGCGTAGCAAGGCTCCCGTTTCTCCATGGCCTGTCCTGCATTTCTGGTTTTCACACATTATTCAGCATGGCCCTTTTGACCGACGGGAAACGAGCCTTCTTTGTAGCGCTGATTTGCCTTTCCAGGTTGCTTGGTTGGCCAAAAAGGGCGTATGCGTTTTTTCCTGAATATATTCAGGAAAAAACGCATACGCCCTTTTTGGCCAAGGGCATCATGGTCGAGGTGTTGCCGCTTTTCCTGTGCTTTAAAGGCGATTCGAATCTACCTCCTGAAATCTGTTTCCTGCAATTCTGCCTTGCTTTCAAATCCTCTTCGTTGCCTTCCCTCAATATATTTGTGGACGAGAGTTATCATTTATAACTCTGCAGGTTTGTGAATTGCAGTGCCCCTGAGCTCCATTTTTCAACTCGCTTTCCTGGGACCTGGACGCAAAAGCGCAGGATTGCTTCAGGCTCTATTCTGGTCCCGAGCGGCAGGCTGAGCCTGTGGTTAATTCTTCTTCCTGATGGGAAAATAGAGTGACCTGTGCCTGTCCCAACACCTAGAGCTAGTGTCTCATTGGTTCCCCCTCTTCCCGTTCATCCTCAGGACAAATTGCAACCTGTACGGAACAGGAGGTTAAAGGTGCTGATTCTCCAAGGAGGGAGATTGCTAGTAAAGCAGCTGGAATGGCGAACCCGAGCCCAAGGAGATGAGAAATGAGGTCCCTTTTAGAAACCTTTCCCGATCACACGGTGTACCATCTTCTGGGTTTCTCATGCATGTTTTCCATGTAGGAAGATGCCCTTGAACCTGGAGATTTGGGACCCATGGGATGGGAACAATGCAGTATTACTTTAAAGGGTCTGCGTTTGCTCACCCAACCTCACCAAACCTCTCAGCCCTAAGAGTGTCCACCCTTATGTCTCAATCAGCTGTGGGTCTAGTTATGGTCAATCCAAGTGGCATCACAGCCCGTGAGCGAATTTAGAAGGAATTTCTCTCTTTTTCACTGTCTTTGTTTCACGGGTTTTTAAAAGTGATTGATTTTTATAAAGGGGTTTAGATGCTTTTCACTGCTGTGTTTATGCCGCTTTACACCCACTTGACTCACTTACAGAGAGATATCAATACATAGCTTTTAAGATTCTTACTAGTCAGATATATTCTTGGGCGGTGAATAGGGGGTGTGGAGTCCAATTCACAGAGCAAGGTGTAGGTCGTATCTATTACATATTGGGTTTATGGAACGGTATCTGAGCTAATTTGAAACCCTTGTTTTATGCATCACCGCACCTCACCTTTCCCGTTAAGCAGCCATAGTGTGTTTTCTAAACGTGTGACTCTGTTCTCTTTTGTAATTCAGTTCAAGGGTAGCGGTTTTCACATTCCCTCTATAAGTGATATCTTATGATAAGTGTCTTTTTCTGTGTGAATTATTTCACTGAGAATCGTCGTACCTAAATCCACTCATCATGCTGCTACTAGACTTATGACGTTGATTTCATGGCTGAGTGATATTCTATTATACATAAGGACTAATACTTCTTTATCCATTTTTTTCTTTCCTGGGATATTTACGTTGTAACAAAGTGGAGGTTCTTGTCAACAGAGCAGCCCTAAACTTTGGGGTGCCTGTGTCTTGCTGATTTTTAGTTTTCCCAATTTATACGCCCATGAGTGGAAGTGTCCTATGCTCTCTAAGCTGAATTTTTTAGATGTTTCAGGACACACCGTACAGTTCTCCAGAGTGGCTGTTGGCAATTTACATCCCGCCCATCAGCGTAGCAAGGCTCCCGTTTCTCCATGGCCTGTCCTGCATTTCTGGTTTTGATACTTTATTCAGCATGGCCCTTTTGACCGATGGGAAGCGAGACTTCTTTGTAGCTCTGATTTGCCTTTCCAGGTTGCTTGGTTGGCCAAAAAGGGCGTATGCGTTTTTTCCTGAATATATTCAGGAAAAAACGCATACGCCCTTTTTGGCCAAGGGCATCATGGTCGAGGTATTGCCGCTTTTCCTGTGCTTTCAAGGCGATTCGAATCTACCTCCTGAAATCTGTTTCCTGCAATTCTGCCTTGCTTTCAAATCCTCTTCGTTGCCTTCCCTCAATATATTTGTGGACGAGAGTTATCATTTATAACTCTGCAGGTTTGTGAATTGCAGTGCCCCTGAGCTCCATTTTTCAACTCGCTTTCTTGGGAGCTGGCTGCAAAAGCACAGGATTGCTTCAGGCTCTATTCTGGTCCCGAGCGGCAGGCTGAGCCTGTGGTTAATTCTTCTTCCTGATGGGAAAATAGAGTGACCTGTGCCTGTCCCAACACCTAGAGCTAGTGTCTCATTGGTTCCCCCTCTTCCCGTTCATCCTCAGGACAAATTGCAACCTGTACGGAACAGGAGGTTAAAGGTGCTGATTCTCCAAGGAGGGAGATTGCTAGTAAAGCAGCTGGAATGGAGAACCCGAGCACAAGGAGTTGAGAAATGAGGTGCGATTTAGAAACCTTTCCCGATCACACGGTGCACCATCTTCTGGGTTTCTCATGCATGTTTTCGAAGTGGGAAGATGCCCTTGAACCTGGAGATTTGGGACCCATGGGATGGGAACCACGCAGTATTACTTTAAAGGGTCTGCGTTTGCTCACCCAACCTCACGAAACCTCTCAGCCCCAAGAGTGTCCACCCTTATGTCTCAATCAGCTGTGGGTCTATATATGGTCAATCCAGGTGGCATCACAGCCCCTGAACGAATTTAGTAAGAATTTCTTTCTCTTTCACTGTCTTTGTTTCACGGGTTTTTAAAAGTGATTGATTTTTATAAAGGGGTTTAGCTGCTTTTCACTGCTGTGTTTATGCCGCTTTACACCCACTTGACTCACTTACAGAGAGATATCAATACATAGGTTTTGAGATTCTTACTAGTCAGATATATTCTTGGGCGGTTAATAGGGGGTGTTGAGTCCAGTTCACTGAGGAAGGAGTAGGTCGTGTCTATTACATATTGGGTTTATGGAACGGTATCTGAGCTAATTTGAAACCCTTGTTTTATGCATCACCCCACCTCACCTTTCCCGTTAAGCAGCCATAGTGTGTTTTCTAAACGTGTGCCTCTGTTCTGTTTTGTAATTCAGTTCAAGGTCGCAGTTTTTACATTCCCTCTATAAGTGATATCTTATGATAAGTGTCTTTTTCTGTGTGACTTATTTCACTTAGAATCGTCGTACCTAAATCCACTCATCATGCTGCTACTAGACTTATGACGTTGATTTCATGGCTGAGTGATATTCTATTATATATAAGGACTAATACTTCTTCATCCATTTTTTTCTTTCCTGGGATATTTACGTTGTAACAAAGTAGAGGTTCTTGTCAACAGAGCAGCCCTAAACTTTGGGGTGCCTGTGTCTTGCTGATTTTTAGTTTTCCCAATTTATACGCCCATGAGTGGAAGTGCCCTATGCTCTCTAAGCTGAGTTTTTTAGATGTTTCACGACACACCGTACACTTCTCCAAAATGGCTGTTGGCAATTTACATCCCGCCCATCAGCGTAGCAAGGCTCCCGTTTCTCCATGGCCTGTCCTGCATTTCTGGTTTTGACACTTTATTCAGCATGGCCCTTTTGACCGGTGGGAAGCGAGACTTCTTTGTAGCGCTGATTTGCCTTTCCAGGTTGCTTGGTTGGCCAAAAAGGGCGTATGCGTTTTTTCCTGAATATATTCAGGAAAAAACGCATACGCCCTTTTTGGCCAAGGGCATCATTGTCGAGGTTTTGCCGCTTTTCCCGTGCTTTAAAGGCGATTCGAATCTACCTCCTGAAATCTGTTTCCTGCAATTCTGCCTTGTTTTCAAATCCTCTTCGTTGCCTTCCCTCAATATATTTGTGGACGAGAGTTATCATTTATAACTCTGCAGGTTTGTGAATTGCAGTGCCCCTGAGCTCCATTTTTCAACTCGCTTTCCTGGGACCTGGACGCAAAAGCGCAGGATTGCTTCAGGTCCTATTCTGGTTCCGGGCGGCAGGCTGAGCCTGTGGTTAATTCTTCTTCCTGATGGGAAAATAGAGTGACCTGTGCCTGTCCCAACACCTAGAGCTAGTCTCTCATTGGTTCCCCCTCTTCCCGTTCATCCTCAGGACAAATTGCAACCTGTACGGAACAGGAGGTTAAAGGTGCTGATTCTCCAAGGAGGGAGATTGCTAGTAAAGCAGCTGGAATGGCGAACCCGAGCCCAAGGAGATGAGAAATGAGGTCCCTTTTAGAAACCTTTCCCGATCACACGGTGTACCATCTTCTGGGTTTCTCATGCATGTTTTCCATGTAGGAAGATGCCCTTGAACCTGGAGATTTGGGACCCATGGGATGGGAACAATGCAGTATTACTTTAAAGGGTCTGCGTTTGCTCACCCAACCTCACCAAACCTCTCAGCCCTAAGAGTGTCCACCCTTATGTCTCAATCAGCTGTGGGTCTAGGTATGGTCAATCCAAGTGGCATCACAGCCCGTGAGCGAATTTAGTAGGAATTTCTCTCTCTTTCACTGTCTTTGTTTCACGGGTTTTTAAAAGTGATTGATTTTTATAAAGGGGTTTAGATGCTTTTCACTGCTGTGTTTATGCCGCTTTACACCCACTTGACTCACTTACAGAGAGATATCAATACATAGCTTTTAAGATTCTTACTAGTCAGATATATTCTTGGGCGGTGAATAGGGGGTGTGGAGTCCAGTTCACAGAGCAAGGTGTAGGTCGTATCTATTACATATTGGGTTTATGGAACGGTATCTGAGCTAATTTGAAACCCTTGTTTTATGCATCACCGCACCTCACCTTTCCCGTTAAGCAGCCATAGTGTGTTTTCTAAACGTGTGACTCTGTTCTGTGTTGTAATTCAGTTCAAGGGTAGCGGTTTTCACATTCCCTCTATAAGTGATATCTTATGATAAGTGTCTTTTTCTGTGTGAATTATTTCACTGAGAATCGTCGTACCTAAATCCACTCATCATGCTGCTACTAGACTTATGACGTTGATTTCATGGCTGAGTGATATTCTATTATACATAAGGACTAATACTTCTTTATCCATTTTTTTCTTTCCTGGGATATTTACGTTGTAACAAAGTGGAGGTTCTTGTCAACAGAGCAGCCCTAAACTTTGGGGTGTCTGTGTCTTGCTGATTTTTAGTTTTCCCAATTTATACGCCCATGAGTGGAAGTGTCCTATGCTCTCTAAGCTGAATTTTTTAGATGTTTCAGGACACACCGTACAGTTCTCCAGAGTGGCTGTTGGCAATTTACATCCCGCCCATCAGCGTAGCAAGGCTCCCGTTTCTCCATGGCCTGTCCTGCATTTCTGGTTTTGATACTTTATTCAGCATGGCCCTTTTCACCGATGGGAAGCGAGACTTCTTTGTAGCGCTGATTTGCCTTTCCAGGTTGCTTGGTTGGCCAAAAAGGGCGTATGCGTTTTTTCCTGAATATATTCAGGAAAAAACGCATACGCCCTTTTTGGCCAAGGGCATCATTGTCGAGGTTTTGCCGCTTTTCCCGTGCTTTAAAGGCGATTCGAATCTACCTCCTGAAATCTGTTTCCTGCAATTCTGCCTTGCTTTCAGATCCTCTTCGTTGCCTTCCCTCAATATATTTGTGGATGAGAGTTATCATTTATAACTCTGCAGGTTTGTGAATTGCAGTGCCCCTGAGCTCCATTTTTCAACTCGCTTTCCTGGGACCTGGACGCAAAAGCGCAGGATTGCTTCAGGCCCTATTCTGGTTCCGGGCGGCAGGCTGAGCCTGTGGTTAATTCTTCTTCCTGATGGGAAAATGGAGTGACCTGTGCCCGTCCCAACACCTAGAGCTAGTCTCTCATTGGTTCCCCCTCTTCCCGTTCATCCTCAGGACAAATTGCAACCTGTACGGAACAGGAGGTTAAAGGTGCTGATTCTCCAAGGAGGGAGATTACTAGTAAAGCAGCTGGAATGGCGAACCCGAGCCCAAGGAGATGAGAAATGAGGTCCCTTTTAGAAACCTTTCCCGATCACACGGTGTACCATCTTCTGGGTTTCTCATGCATGTTTTCGAAGTGGGAAGATGCCCTTGAACCTGGAGATTTGGGACCCATGGGATGGGAACCACGCAGTATTACTTTAAAGGGTCTGCGTTTGCTCACCCAACCTCACGAAACCTCTCAGCCCCAAGAGTGTCCACCCTTATGTCTCAATCAGCTGTGGGTCTATATATGGTCAATCCAGGTGGCATCACAGCCCCTGAACGAATTTAGTAAGAATTTCTTTCTCTTTCCCTGTCTTTGTTTCACGGGTTTTTAAAAGTGACTGATTTTTATAAAGGGGTTTAGCTGCTTTTCACTGCTGTGTTTATGCCGCTTTACACCCACTTGACTCACTTTCAGAGAGATATCAATACATAGGTTTTAAGATTCTTACTAGTCAGATATATTCTTGGGCGGTTAATAGGGGGTGTTGAGTCCAGTTCACAGAGCAAGGTGTAGGTCGTATCTATTACATATTGGGTTTATGGAACGGTATCTGAGCTAATTTGAAACCCTTGTTTTATGCATCACCCCACCTCACCTTTCCCGTTAAGCAGCCATAGTGTGTTTTCTAAACGTGTGACTCTGTTCTGTTTTGTAATTCAGTTCAAGGGTAGCGGTTTTCACTTTCCCTCTATAAGTGATATCTTATGATAAGTGTCTTTTTCTGTGTGACTTATTTCAATGAGAATCGTCGTACCTAAATCCACTCATCATGCTGCTACTAGACTTATGACGTTGATTTCATGGCTGAGTGATATTCTATTATATATAAGGACTAATACTTCTTCATCCATTTTTTTCTTTCCTGGGATATTTACGTTGTAACAAAGTAGAGGTTCTTGTCAACAGAGCAGCCCTAAACTTTGGGGTGCCTGTGTCTTGCTGATTTTTAGTTTTCCCAATTTATACGCCCATGAGTGGAAGTGCCCTATGCTCTCTAAGCTGAGTTTTTTAGATGTTTCACGACACACCGTACACTTCTCCAAAATGGCTGTTGGCAATTTACATCCCGCCCATCAGCGTAGCAAGGCTCCCGTTTCTCCATGGCCTGTCCTGCATTTCTGGTTTTGACACTTTATTCAGCATGGCCCTTTTGACCGGTGGGAAGCGAGACTTCTTTGTAGCGCTGATTTGCCTTTCCAGGTTGCTTGGTTGGCCAAAAAGGGCGTATGCGTTTTTTCCTGAATATATTCAGGAAAAAACGCATACGCCCTTTTGGGTCAAGGGCATCATTGTCGAGGTTTTGCCGCTTTTCCCGTGCTTTAAAGGCGATTCGAATCTACCTCCTGAAATCTGTTTCCTGCAATTCTGCCTTGCTTTCAAATCCTCTTCGTTGACTTCCCTCAATATATTTGTGGACGAGAGTTATCATTTATAACTCTGCAGGTTTGTGAATTGCAGTGCCCCTGAGCTCCATTTTTCAACTCGCTTTCCTGGGACCTGGTCGCAAAAGCGCAGGATTGCTTCAGGCCCTATTCTGGTTCCGGGCGGCAGGCTGAGCCTGTGGTTAATTCTTCTTCCTGATGGGAAAATAGAGTGACCTGTGCCTGTCCCAACACCTAGAGCTAGTGTCTCATTGGTTCCCCCTCTTCCCGTTCATCCTCAGGACAAATTGCAACCTGTACGGAACAGGAGGTTAAAGGTGCTGATTCTCCAAGGAGGGAGATTGCTAGTAAAGCAGCTGGAATGGCGAACCCGAGCCCAAGGAGATGAGAAATGAGGTCCCTTTTAGAAACCTTTCCCGATCACACGGTGTACCATCTTCTGGGTTTCTCATGCATGTTTTCGAAGTGGGAAGATGCCCTTGAACCTGGAGATTTGGGACCCATGGGATGGGAACCACGCAGTATTACTTTAAAGGGTCTACGTTTGCTCACCCAACCTCACGAAACCTCTCAGCCCCAAGAGTGTCCACCCTTATGTCTCAATCAGGTGTGGGTCTATATATGGTCAATCCAGGTGGCCTCACAGCCCCTGAACGAATTTAGTAAGAATTTCTTTCTCTTTCCCTGTCTTTGTTTCACGGGTTTTTAAAAGTGATTGATTTTTATAAAGGGGTTTAGCTGCTTTTCACTGCTGTGTTTATGCCGCTTTACACCCACTTGACTCACTTTCAGAGAGATATCAATACATAGGTTTTAAGATTCTTACTAGTCAGATATATTCTTGGGCGGTTAATAGGGGGTGTTGAGTCCAGTTCACTGAGCAAGGAGTAGGTCGTGTCTATTACATATTGGGTTTATGGAACGGTATCTGAGCTAATTTGAAACCCTTCTTTTATGCATCACCCCACCTCACCTTTCCCGTTAAGCAGCCATAGTGTGTTTTCTAAACGTGTGACTCTGTTCTCTTTTGTAATTCAGTTCAAGGGTAGCGGTTTTCACATTCCCTCTATAAGTGATATCTTATGATAAGTGTCTTTTTCTGTGTGACTTATTTCACTTAGAATCGTCATACCTAAATCCACTCATCATGCTGCTACTAGACTTATGACGTTTATTTCATGGCTGAGTGATATTCTATTATACATAAGGACTAATACTTCTTTATCCATTTTTTTCTTTCCTGGGATATTTACGTTGTAACAAAGTGGAGGTTCTTGTCAACAGAGCAGCCCTAAACTTTGGGGTGCCTGTGTCTTGCTGATTTTTAGTTTTCCCAATTTATACGCCCATGAGTGGAAGTGTCCTATGCTCTCTAAGCTGAGTTTTTTAGATGTTTCAGGACACACCGGACACTTCTACAGAGTGGCTGTTGGCAATTTACATCCCGCCCATCAGCGTAGCAAGGCTCCCATTTCTCCATGGCCTGTCCTGCATTTCTGGTTTTGACACTTTATTCAGCATGGCCCTTTTGACCGACGGGAAACGAGCCTTCTTTGTAGCGCTGATTTGCCTTTCCAGGTTGCTTGGTTGGCCAAAAAGGGCGTATGCGTTTTTTCCTGAATATATTCAGGAAAAAACGCATACGCCCTTTTTGGCCAAGGGCATCATGGTCGAGGTGTTGCCGCTTTTCCTGTGCTTTAAAGGCGATTCGAATCTACCTCCTGAAATCTGTTTCCTGCAATTCTGCCTTGCTTTCAAATCCTCTTCGTTGCCTTCCCTCAATATATTTGTGGACGAGAGTTATCATTTATAACTCTGCAGGTTTGTGAATTGCAGTGCCCCTGAGCTCCATTTTTCAACTCGCTTTCTTGGGAGCTGGCTGCAAAAGCGCAGGATTGCTTCAGGCTCTATTCTGCTCCCGAGCGGCAGGCTGAGCCTGTGGTTAATTCTTCTTCCTGATGGGAAAATAGAGTGACCTGTGCCTGTCCCAACACCTAGAGCTAGTGTCTCATTGGTTCCCCCTCTTCCCGTTCATCCTCAGGACAAATTGCAACCTGTACGGAACAGGAGGTTAAAGGTGCTGATTCTCCAAGGAGGGAGATTGCTAGTAAAGCAGCTGGAATGGCGAACCCGAGCCCAAGGAGATGAGAAATGAGGTCCCTTTTAGAAACCTTTCCCGATCACACGGTGCACCATCTTCTGGGTTTCTCATGCATGTTTTCGAAGTGGGAAGTTGCCCTTGAACCTGGAGATTTGGGACCCATGGGATGGGAACCACGCAGTATTACTTTAAAGGGTCTGCGTTTGCTCACCCAACCTCACGAAACCTCTCAGCCCCAAGAGTGTCCACCCTTATGTCTCAATCAGCTGTGGGTCTATATATGGTCAATCCAGGTGGCATCACAGCCCCTGAACGAATTTAGTAAGAATTTCTTTCTCTTTCCCTGTCTTTGTTTCACGGGTTTTTAAAAGTGATTGATTTTTATAAAGGGGTTTAGCTGCTTTTCACTGCTGTGTTTATGCCGCTTTACACCCACTTGACTCACTTACAGAGAGATATCAATACATAGGTTTTGAGATTCTTACTAGTCAGATATATTCTTGGGCGGTTAATAGGGGGTGTTGAGTCCAGTTCACTGAGCAAGGAGTAGGTCGTGTCTATTACATATTGGGTTTATGGAACGGTATCTGAGCTAATTTGAAACCCTTGTTTTATGCATCACCCCACCTCACCTTTCCCGTTAAGCAGCCATAGTGTGTTTTCTAAACGTGTGCCTCTGTTCTGTTTTGTAATTCAGTTCAAGGTCGCAGTTTTTACAGTCCCTCTAGAAGTGATATCTTATGATAAGTGTCTTTTTCTGTGTGACTTATTTCACTTAGAATCGTCGTACCTAAATCCACTCATCATGCTGCTACTAGACTTATGACGTTGATTTCATGGCTGAGTGATATTCTATTATATATAAGGACTAATACTTCTTCATCCATTTTTTTCTTTCCTGGGATATTTACGTTGTAACAAAGTAGAGGTTCTTGTCAACAGAGCAGCCCTAAACTTTGGGGTGCCTGTGTCTTGCTGATTTTTAGTTTTCCCAATTTATACGCCCATGAGTGGAAGTGCCCTATGCTCTCTAAGCTGAGTTTTTTAGATGTTTCACGACACACCGTACACTTCTCCAAAATGGCTGTTGGCAATTTACATCCCGCCCATCAGCGTAGCAAGGCTCCCGTTTCTCCATGGCCTGTCCTGCATTTCTGGTTTTGACACTTTATTCAGCATGGCCCTTTTGACCGGTGGGAAGCGAGACTTCTTTGTAGCGCTGATTTGCCTTTCCAGGTTGCTTGGTTGGCCAAAAAGGGCGTATGCGTTTTTTCCTGAATATATTCAGGAAAAAACGCATACGCCCTTTTGGGCCAAGGGCATCATTGTCGAGGTTTTGCCGCTTTTCCCGTGCTTTAAAGGCGATTCGAATCTACCTCCTGAAATCTGTTTCCTGCAATTCTGCCTTGCTTTCAAATCCTCTTCGTTGCCTTCCCTCAATATATTTGTGGACGAGAGTTATCATTTATAACACTGCAGGTTTGTGAATTGCAGTGCCCCTGAGCTCCATTTTTCAACTCGCTTTCCTGGGACCTGGACGCAAAAGCGCAGGATTGCTTCAGGCCCTATTCTGGTTCCGGGCGGCAGGCTGAGCCTGTGGTTAATTCTTCTTCCTGATGGGAAAATAGAGTGACCTGTGCCTGTCCCAACACCTAGAGCTAGTCTCTCATTGGTTCCCCCTCTTCCCGTTCATCCTCAGGACAAATTGCAACCTGTACGGAACAGGAGGTTAAAGGTGCTGATTCTCCAAGGAGGGAGATTGCTAGTAAAGCAGCTGGAATGGCGAACCCGAGCCCAAGGAGATGAGAAATGAGGTCCCTTTTAGAAACCTTTCCCGATCACACGGTGTACCATCTTCTGGGTTTCTCATGCATGTTTTCGAAGTGGGAAGATGCCCTTGAACCTGGAGATTTGGGACCCATGGGATGGGAACCACGCAGTATTACTTTAAAGGGTCTACGTTTGCTCACCCAACCTCACGAAACCTCTCAGCCCCAAGAGTGTCCACCCTTATGTCTCAATCAGCTGTGGGTCTATATATGGTCAATCCAGGTGGCATCACAGCCCCTGAAAGAATTTAGTAAGAATTTCTTTCTCTTTCCCTGTCTTTGTTTCACGGGTTTTTAAAAGTGATTGATTTTTATAAAGGGGTTTAGCTGCTTTTCACTGCTGTGTTTATGCCGCTTTACACCCACTTGACTCACTTTCAGAGAGATATCAATACATAGGTTTTAAGATTCTTACTAGTCAGATATATTCTTGGGCGGTTAATAGGGGGTGTTGAGTCCAGTTCACTGAGCAAGGAGTAGGTCGTTTCTATTACATATTGGGTTTATGGAACGGTATCTGAGCTAATTTGAAACCCTTCTTTTATGCATCACCCCACCTCACCTTTCCCGTTAAGCAGCCATAGTGTGTTTTCTAAACGTGTGACTCTGTTCTCTTTTGTAATTCAGTTCAAGGGTAGCGGTTTTCACATTCCCTCTATAAGTGATATCTTATGATAAGTGTCTTTTTCTGTGTGACTTATTTCACTTAGAATCGTCGTACCTAAATCCACTCATCATGCTGCTACTAGACTTATGACGTTGATTTCATGGCTGAGTGATATTCTATTATACATAAGGACTAATACTTCTTTATCCATTTTTTTCTTTCCTGGGATATTTACGTTGTAACAAAGTGGAGGTTCTTGTCAACAGAGCAGCCCTAAACTTTGGGGTGCCTGTGTCTTGCTGATTTTTAGTTTTCCCAATTTATACGCCCATGAGTGGAAGTGTCCTATGCTCTCTAAGCTGAGTTTTTTAGATGTTTCAGGACACACCGTACACTTCTACAGAGTGGCTGTTGGCAATTTACATCCCGCCCATCAGCGTAGCAAGGCTCCCGTTTCTCCATGGCCTGTCCTGCATTTCTGGTTTTCACACTTTATTCAGCATGGCCCTTTTGACCGACGGGAAACGAGCCTTCTTTGTAGCGCTGATTTGCCTTTCCAGGTTGCTTGGTTGGCCAAAAAGGGCGTATGCGTTTTTTCCTGAATATATTCAGGAAAAAACGCATACGCCCTTTTTGGCCAAGGGCATCATGGTCGAGGTGTTGCCGCTTTTCCTGTGCTTTAAAGGCGATTCGAATCTACCTCCTGAAATCTGTTTCCTGCAATTCTGCCTTGCTTTCAAATCCTCTTCGTTGCCTTCCCTCAATATATTTGTGGACGAGAGTTATCATTTATAACTCTGCAGGTTTGTGAATTGCAGTGCCCCTGAGCTCCATTTTTCAACTCGCTTTCCTGGGACCTGGACGCAAAAGCGCAGGATTGCTTCAGGCTCTATTCTGGTCCCGAGCGGCAGGCTGAGCCTGTGGTTAATTCTTCTTCCTGATGGGAAAATAGAGTGACCTGTGCCTGTCCCAACACCTAGAGCTAGTGTCTCATTGGTTCCCCCTCTTCCCGTTCATCCTCAGGACAAATTGCAACCTGTACGGAACAGGAGGTTAAAGGTGCTGATTCTCCAAGGAGGGAGATTGCTAGTAAAGCAGCTGGAATGGCGAACCCGAGCCCAAGGAGATGAGAAATGAGGTCCCTTTTAGAAACCTTTCCCGATCACACGGTGTACCATCTTCTGGGTTTCTCATGCATGTTTTCCATGTAGGAAGATGCCCTTGAACCTGGAGATTTGGGACCCATGGGATGGGAACAATGCAGTATTACTTTAAAGGGTCTGCGTTTGCTCACCCAACCTCACCAAACCTCTCAGCCCTAAGAGTGTCCACCCTTATGTCTCAATCAGCTGTGGGTCTAGGTATGGTCAATCCCAGTGGCATCACAGCCCGTGAGCGAATTTAGAAGGAATTTCTCTCTCTTTCACTGTCTTTGTTTCACGGGTTTTTAAAAGTGATTGATTTTTATAAAGGGGTTTAGATGCTTTTCACTGCTGTGTTTATGCCGCTTTACACCCACTTGACTCACTTACAGAGAGATATCAATACATAGCTTTTAAGATTCTTACTAGTCAGATATATTCTTGGGCGGTGAATAGGGGGTGTGGAGTCCAGTTCACAGAGCAAGGTGTAGGTCGTATCTATTACATATTGGGTTTATGGAACGGTATCTGAGCTAATTTGAAACCCTTGTTTTATGCATCACCGCACCTCACCTTTCCCGTTAAGCAGCCATAGTGTGTTTTCTAAACGTGTGACTCTGTTCTCTTTTGTAATTCAGTTCAAGGGTAGCGGTTTTCACATTCCCTCTATAAGTGATATCTTATGATAAGTGTCTTTTTCTGTGTGAATTATTTCGCTTAGAATCGTCGTACCTAAATCCACTCATCATGCTGCTACTAGACTTATGACGTTGATTTCATGGCTGAGTGATATTCTATTATACATAAGGACTAATACTTCTTTATCCATTTTTTTCTTTCCTGGGATATTTACGTTGTAACAAAGTGGAGGTTCTTGTCAACAGAGCAGCCCTAAACTTTGGGGTGCCTGTGTCTTGCTGATTTTTAGTTTTCCCAATTTATACGCCCATGAGTGGAAGTGTCCTATGCTCTCTAAGCTGAATTTTTTAGATGTTTCAGGACACACCGTACAGTTCTCCAGAGTGGCTGTTGGCAATTTACATCCCGCCCATCAGCGTAGCAAGGCTCCCGTTTCTCCATGGCCTGTCCTGCATTTCTGGTTTTGATACTTTATTCAGCATGGCCCTTTTGACCGATGGGAAGCGAGACTTCTTTGTAGCTCTGATTTGCCTTTCCAGGTTGCTTGGTTGGCCAAAAAGGGCGTATGCGTTTTTTCCTGAATATATTCAGGAAAAAACGCATACGCCCTTTTTGGCCAAGGGCATCATGGTCAAGGTATTGCCGCTTTTCCTGTGCTTTCAAGGCGATTCGAATCTACCTCCTGAAATCTGTTTCCTGCAATTCTGCCTTGCTTTCAAATCCTCTTCGTTGCCTTCCCTCAATATATTTGTGGACGAGAGTTATCATTTATAACTCTGCAGGTTTGTGAATTGCAGTGCCCCTGAGCTCCATTTTTCAACTCGCTTTCTTGGGATCTGGCTGCAAAAGCACAGGATTGCTTCAGGCTCTATTCTGGTCCCGAGCGGCAGGCTGAGCCTGTGGTTAATTCTTCTTCCTGATGGGAAAATAGAGTGACCTGTGCCTGTCCCAACACCTAGAGCTAGTGTCTCATTGGTTCCCCCTCTTCCCGTTCATCCTCAGGACAAATTGCAACCTGTACGGAACAGGAGGTTAAAGGTGCTGATTCTCCAAGGAGGGAGATTGCTAGTAAAGCAGCTGGAATGGAGAACCCGAGCACAAGGAGTTGAGAAATGAGGTGCGATTTAGAAACCTTTCCCGATCACACGGTGCACCATCTTCTGGGTTTCTCATGCATGTTTTCGAAGTGGGAAGATGCCCTTGAACCTGGAGATTTGGGACCCATGGGATGGGAACCACGCAGTATTACTTTAAAGGGTCTGCGTTTGCTCACCCAACCTCACGAAACCTCTCAGCCCCAAGAGTGTCCACCCTTATGTCTCAATCAGCTGTGGGTCTATATATGGTCAATCCAGGTGGCATCACAGCCCCTGAACGAATTTAGTAAGAATTTCTTTCTCTTTCACTGTCTTTGTTTCACGGGTTTTTAAAAGTGATTGATTTTTATAAAGGGGTTTAGCTGCTTTTCACTGCTGTGTTTATGCCGCTTTACACCCACTTGACTCACTTACAGAGAGATATCAATACATAGGTTTTGAGATTCTTACTAGTCAGATATATTCTTGGGCGGTTAATAGGGGGTGTTGAGTCCAGTTCACTGAGGAAGGAGTAGGTCGTGTCTATTACATATTGGGTTTATGGAACGGTATCTGAGCTAATTTGAAACCCTTGTTTTATGCATCACCCCACCTCACCTTTCCCGTTAAGCAGCCATAGTGTGTTTTCTAAACGTGTGCCTCTGTTCTGTTTTGTAATTCAGTTCAAGGTCGCAGTTTTTACATTCCCTCTATAAGTGATATCTTATGATAAGTGTCTTTTTCTGTGTGACTTATTTCACTTAGAATCGTCGTACCTAAATCCACTCATCATGCTGCTACTAGACTTATGACGTTGATTTCATGGCTGAGTGATATTCTATTATATATAAGGACTAATACTTCTTCATCCATTTTTTTCTTTCCTGGGATATTTACGTTGTAACAAAGTAGAGGTTCTTGTCAACAGAGCAGCCCTAAACTTTGGGGTGCCTGTGTCTTGCTGATTTTTAGTTTTCCCAATTTATACGCCCATGAGTGGAAGTGCCCTATGCTCTCTAAGCTGAGTTTTTTAGATGTTTCACGACACACCGTACACTTCTCCAAAATGGCTGTTGGCAATTTACATCCCGCCCATCAGCGTAGCAAGGCTCCCGTTTCTCCATGGCCTGTCCTGCATTTCTGGTTTTGACACTTTATTCAGCATGGCCCTTTTGACCGGTGGGAAGCGAGACTTCTTTGTAGCGCTGATTTGCCTTTCCAGGTTGCTTGGTTGGCCAAAAAGGGCGTATGCGTTTTTTCCTGAATATATTCAGGAAAAAACGCATACGCCCTTTTTGGCCAAGGGCATCATTGTCGAGGTTTTGCCGCTTTTCCCGTGCTTTAAAGGCGATTCGAATCTACCTCCTGAAATCTGTTTCCTGCAATTCTGCCTTGTTTTCAAATCCTCTTCGTTGCCTTCCCTCAATATATTTGTGGACGAGAGTTATCATTTATAACTCTGCAGGTTTGTGAATTGCAGTGCCCCTGAGCTCCATTTTTCAACTCGCTTTCCTGGGACCTGGACGCAAAAGCGCAGGATTGCTTCAGGTCCTATTCTGGTTCCGGGCGGCAGGCTGAGCCTGTGGTTAATTCTTCTTCCTGATGGGAAAATAGAGTGACCTGTGCCTGTCCCAACACCTAGAGCTAGTCTCTCATTGGTTCCCCCTCTTCCCGTTCATCCTCAGGACAAATTGCAACCTGTACGGAACAGGAGGTTAAAGGTGCTGATTCTCCAAGGAGGGAGATTGCTAGTAAAGCAGCTGGAATGGCGAACCCGAGCCCAAGGAGATGAGAAATGAGGTCCCTTTTAGAAACCTTTCCCGATCACACGGTGTACCATCTTCTGGGTTTCTCATGCATGTTTTCCATGTAGGAAGATGCCCTTGAACCTGGAGATTTGGGACCCATGGGATGGGAACAATGCAGTATTACTTTAAAGGGTCTGCGTTTGCTCACCCAACCTCACCAAACCTCTCAGCCCTAAGAGTGTCCACCCTTATGTCTCAATCAGCTGTGGGTCTAGGTATGGTCAATCCAAGTGGCATCACAGCCCGTGAGCGAATTTAGTAGGAATTTCTCTCTCTTTCACTGTCTTTGTTTCACGGGTTTTTAAAAGTGATTGATTTTTATAAAGGGGTTTAGATGCTTTTCACTGCTGTGTTTATGCCGCTTTACACCCACTTGACTCACTTACAGAGAGATATCAATACATAGCTTTTAAGATTCTTACTAGTCAGATATATTCTTGGGCGGTGAATAGGGGGTGTGGAGTCCAGTTCACAGAGCAAGGTGTAGGTCGTATCTATTACATATTGGGTTTATGGAACGGTATCTGAGCTAATTTGAAACCCTTGTTTTATGCATCACCGCACCTCACCTTTCCCGTTAAGCAGCCATAGTGTGTTTTCTAAACGTGTGACTCTGTTCTGTGTTGTAATTCAGTTCAAGGGTAGCGGTTTTCACATTCCCTCTATAAGTGATATCTTATGATAAGTGTCTTTTTCTGTGTGAATTATTTCACTGAGAATCGTCGTACCTAAATCCACTCATCATGCTGCTACTAGACTTATGACGTTGATTTCATGGCTGAGTGATATTCTATTATACATAAGGACTAATACTTCTTTATCCATTTTTTTCTTTCCTGGGATATTTACGTTGTAACAAAGTGGAGGTTCTTGTCAACAGAGCAGCCCTAAACTTTGGGGTGCCTGTGTCTTGCTGATTTTTAGTTTTCCCAATTTATACGCCCATGAGTGGAAGTGTCCTATGCTCTCTAAGCTGAATTTTTTAGATGTTTCAGGACACACCGTACAGTTCTCCAGAGTGGCTGTTGGCAATTTACATCCCGCCCATCAGCGTAGCAAGGCTCCCGTTTCTCCATGGCCTGTCCTGCATTTCTGGTTTTGATACTTTATTCAGCATGGCCCTTTTCACCGATGGGAAGCGAGACTTCTTTGTAGCGCTGATTTGCCTTTCCAGGTTGCTTGGTTGGCCAAAAAGGGCGTATGCGTTTTTTCCTGAATATATTCAGGAAAAAACGCATACGCCCTTTTTGGCCAAGGGCATCATTGTCGAGGTTTTGCCGCTTTTCCCGTGCTTTAAAGGCGATTCGAATCTACCTCCTGAAATCTGTTTCCTGCAATTCTGCCTTGCTTTCAAATCCTCTTCGTTGCCTTCCCTCAATATATTTGTGGATGAGAGTTATCATTTGTAACTCTGCAGGTTTGTGAATTGCAGTGCCCCTGAGCTCCATTTTTCAACTCGCTTTCCTGGGACCTGGACGCAAAAGCGCAGGATTGCTTCAGGCCCTATTCTGGTTCCGGGCGGCAGGCTGAGCCTGTGGTTAATTCTTCTTCCTGATGGGAAAATGGAGTGACCTGTGCCCGTCCCAACACCTAGAGCTAGTCTCTCATTGGTTCCCCCTCTTCCCGTTCATCCTCAGGACAAATTGCAACATGTACGGAACAGGAGGTTAAAGGTGCTGATTCTCCAAGGAGGGAGATTACTAGTAAAGCAGCTGGAATGGCGAACCCGAGCCCAAGGAGATGAGAAATGAGGTCCCTTTTAGAAACCTTTCCCGATCACACGGTGTACCATCTTCTGGGTTTCTCATGCATGTTTTCGAAGTGGGAAGATGCCCTTGAACCTGGAGATTTGGGACCCATGGGATGGGAACCACGCAGTATTACTTTAAAGGGTCTGCGTTTGCTCACCCAACCTCACGAAACCTCTCAGCCCCAAGAGTGTCCACCCTTATGTCTCAATCAGCTGTGGGTCTATATATGGTCAATCCAGGTGGCATCACAGCCCCTGAACGAATTTAGTAAGAATTTCTTTCTCTTTCCCTGTCTTTGTTTCACGGGTTTTTAAAAGTGACTGATTTTTATAAAGGGGTTTAGCTGCTTTTCACTGCTGTGTTTATGCCGCTTTACACCCACTTGACTCACTTTCAGAGAGATATCAATACATAGGTTTTAAGATTCTTACTAGTCAGATATATTCTTGGGCGGTTAATAGGGGGTGTTGAGTCCAGTTCACAGAGCAAGGTGTAGGTCGTATCTATTACATATTGGGTTTATGGAACGGTATCTGAGCTAATTTGAAACCCTTGTTTTATGCATCACCCCACCTCACCTTTCCCGTTAAGCAGCCATAGTGTGTTTTCTAAACGTGTGACTCTGTTCTGTTTTGTAATTCAGTTCAAGGGTAGCGGTTTTCACTTTCCCTCTATAAGTGATATCTTATGATAAGTGTCTTTTTCTGTGTGACTTATTTCAATGAGAATCGTCGTACCTAAATCCACTCATCATGCTGCTACTAGACTTATGACGTTGATTTCATGGCTGAGTGATATTCTATTATATATAAGGACTAATACTTCTTCATCCATTTTTTTCTTTCCTGGGATATTTACGCTGTAACAAAGTAGAGGTTCTTGTCAACAGAGCAGCCCTAAACTTTGGGGTGCCTGTGTCTTGCTGATTTTTAGTTTTCCCAATTTATACGCCCATGAGTGGAAGTGCCCTATGCTCTCTAAGCTGAGTTTTTTAGATGTTTCACGACACACCGTACACTTCTCCAAAATGGCTGTTGGCAATTTACATCCCGCCCATCAGCGTAGCAAGGCTCCCGTTTCTCCATGGCCTGTCCTGCATTTCTGGTTTTGACACTTTATTCAGCATGGCCCTTTTGACCGGTGGGAAGCGAGACTTCTTTGTAGCGCTGATTTGCCTTTCCAGGTTGCTTGGTTGGCCAAAAAGGGCGTATGCGTTTTTTCCTGAATATATTCAGGAAAAAACGCATACGCCCTTTTGGGTCAAGGGCATCATTGTCGAGGTTTTGCCGCTTTTCCCGTGCTTTAAAGGCGATTCGAATCTACCTCCTGAAATCTGTTTCCTGCAATTCTGCCTTGCTTTCAAATCCTCTTCGTTGACTTCCCTCAATATATTTGTGGACGAGAGTTATCATTTATAACTCTGCAGGTTTGTGAATTGCAGTGCCCCTGAGCTCCATTTTTCAACTCGCTTTCCTGGGACCTGGTCGCAAAAGCGCAGGATTGCTTCAGGCCCTATTCTGGTTCCGGGCGGCAGGCTGAGCCTGTGGTTAATTCTTCTTCCTGATGGGAAAATAGAGTGACCTGTGCCTGTCCCAACACCTAGAGCTAGTGTCTCATTGGTTCCCCCTCTTCCCGTTCATCCTCAGGACAAATTGCAACCTGTACGGAACAGGAGGTTAAAGGTGCTGATTCTCCAAGGAGGGAGATTGCTAGTAAAGCAGCTGGAATGGCGAACCCGAGCCCAAGGAGATGAGAAATGAGGTCCCTTTTAGAAACCTTTCCCGATCACACGGTGTACCATCTTCTGGGTTTCTCATGCATGTTTTCGAAGTGGGAAGATGCCCTTGAACCTGGAGATTTGGGACCCATGGGATGGGAACCACGCAGTATTACTTTAAAGGGTCTACGTTTGCTCACCCAACCTCACGAAACCTCTCAGCCCCAAGAGTGTCCACCCTTATGTCTCAATCAGGTGTGGGTCTATATATGGTCAATCCAGGTGGCCTCACAGCCCCTGAACGAATTTAGTAAGAATTTCTTTCTCTTTCCCTGTCTTTGTTTCACGGGTTTTTAAAAGTGATTGATTTTTATAAAGGGGTTTAGCTGCTTTTCACTGCTGTGTTTATGCCGCTTTACACCCACTTGACTCACTTTCAGAGAGATATCAATACATAGGTTTTAAGATTCTTACTAGTCAGATATATTCTTGGGCGGTTAATAGGGGGTGTTGAGTCCAGTTCACTGAGCAAGGAGTAGGTCGTGTCTATTACATATTGGGTTTATGGAACGGTATCTGAGCTAATTTGAAACCCTTCTTTTATGCATCACCCCACCTCACCTTTCCCGTTAAGCAGCCATAGTGTGTTTTCTAAACGTGTGACTCTGTTCTCTTTTGTAATTCAGTTCAAGGGTAGCGGTTTTCACATTCCCTCTATAAGTGATATCTTATGATAAGTGTCTTTTTCTGTGTGACTTATTTCACTTAGAATCGTCATACCTAAATCCACTCATCATGCTGCTACTAGACTTATGACGTTTATTTCATGGCTGAGTGATATTCTATTATACATAAGGACTAATACTTCTTTATCCATTTTTTTCTTTCCTGGGATATTTACGTTGTAACAAAGTGGAGGTTCTTGTCAACAGAGCAGCCCTAAACTTTGGGGTGCCTGTGTCTTGCTGATTTTTAGTTTTCCCAATTTATACGCCCATGAGTGGAAGTGTCCTATGCTCTCTAAGCTGAGTTTTTTAGATGTTTCAGGACACACCGGACACTTCTACAGAGTGGCTGTTGGCAATTTACATCCCGCCCATCAGCGTAGCAAGGCTCCCATTTCTCCATGGCCTGTCCTGCATTTCTGGTTTTGACACTTTATTCAGCATGGCCCTTTTGACCGACGGGAAACGAGCCTTCTTTGTAGCGCTGATTTGCCTTTCCAGGTTGCTTGGTTGGCCAAAAAGGGCGTATGCGTTTTTTCCTGAATATATTCAGGAAAAAACGCATACGCCCTTTTTGGCCAAGGGCATCATGGTCGAGGTGTTGCCGCTTTTCCTGTGCTTTAAAGGCGATTCGAATCTACCTCCTGAAATCTGTTTCCTGCAATTCTGCCTTGCTTTCAAATCCTCTTCGTTGCCTTCCCTCAATATATTTGTGGACGAGAGTTATCATTTATAACTCTGCAGGTTTGTGAATTGCAGTGCCCCTGAGCTCCATTTTTCAACTCGCTTTCTTGGGAGCTGGCTGCAAAAGCGCAGGATTGCTTCAGGCTGTATTCTGGTCCCGAGCGGCAGGCTGAGCCTGTGGTTAATTCTTCTTCCTGATGGGAAAATAGAGTGACCTGTGCCTGTCCCAACACCTAGAGCTAGTGTCTCATTGGTTCCCCCTCTTCCCGTTCATCCTCAGGACAAATTGCAACCTGTACGGAACAGGAGGTTAAAGGTGCTGATTCTCCAAGGAGGGAGATTGCTAGTAAAGCGGCTGGAATGGAGAACCCGAGCACAAGGAGTTGAGAAATGAGGTGCGATTTAGAAACCTTTCCCGATCACACGGTGCACCATCTTCTGGGTTTCTCATGCATGTTTTCGAAGTGGGAAGATGCCCTTGAACCTGGAGATTTGGGACCCATGGGATGGGAACCACGCAGTATTACTTTAAAGGGTCTGCGTTTGCTCACCCAACCTCACGAAACCTCTCAGCCCCAAGAGTGTCCACCCTTATGTCTCAATCAGCTGTGGGTCTATATATGGTCAATCCAGGTGGCATCACAGCCCCTGAACGAATTTAGTAACAATTTCTTTCTCTTTCACTGTCTTTGTTTCACGGGTTTTTAAAAGTGATTGATTTTTATAAAGGGGTTTAGCTGCTTTTCACTGCTGTGTTTATGCCGCTTTACACCCACTTGACTCACTTACAAAGAGATATCAATACATAGGTTTTGAGATTCTTACTAGTCAGATATATTCTTGGGCGGTTAATAGGGGGTGTTGAGTCCAGTTCACTGAGGAAGGAGTAGGTCGTGCCTATTACATATTGGGTTTATGGAACGGTATCTGAGCTAATTTGAAACCCTTGTTTTATGCATCACCCCACCTCACCTTTCCCGTTAAGCAGCCATAGTGTGTTTTCTAAACGTGTGCCTCTGTTCTGTTTTGTAATTCAGTTCAAGGTCGCAGTTTTTACAGTCCCTCTAGAAGTGATATCTTATGATAAGTGTCTTTTTCTGTGTGACTTATTTCACTTAGAATCGTCGTACCTAAATCCACTCATCATGCTGCTACTAGACTTATGACGTTGATTTCATGGCTGAGTGATATTCTATTATATATAAGGACTAATACTTCTTCATCCATTTTTTTCTTTCCTGGGATATTTACGTTGTAACAAAGTAGAGGTTCTTGTCAACAGAGCAGCCCTAAACTTTGGGGTGCCTGTGTCTTGCTGATTTTTAGTTTTCCCAATTTATACGCCCATGAGTGGAAGTGCCCTATGCTCTCTAAGCTGAGTTTTTTAGATGTTTCACGACACACCGTACACTTCTCCAAAATGGCTGTTGGCAATTTACATCCCGCCCATCAGCGTAGCAAGGCTCCCGTTTCTCCATGGCCTGTCCTGCATTTCTGGTTTTGACACTTTATTCAGCATGGCCCTTTTGACCGGTGGGAAGCGAGACTTCTTTGTAGCGCTGATTTGCCTTTCCAGGTTGCTTGGTTGGCCAAAAAGGGCGTATGCGTTTTTTCCTGAATATATTCAGGAAAAAACGCATACGCCCTTTTTGGCCAAGGGCATCATGGTCGAGGTGTTGCCGCTTTTCCCGTGCTTTAAAGGCGATTCGAATCTACCTCCTGAAATCTGTTTCCTGCAATTCTGCCTTGCTTTCAAATCCTCTTCGTTGCCTTCCCTCAATATATTTGTGGACGAGAGTTATCATTTATAACTCTGCAGGTTTGTGAATTGCAGTGCCCCTGAGCTCCATTTTTCAACTCGCTTTCTTGGGAGCTGGCTGCAAAAGCGCAGGATTGCTTCAGGCTGTATTCTGGTCCCGAGCGGCAGGCTGAGCCTGTGGTTAATTCTTCTTCCTGATGGGAAAATAGAGTGACCTGTGCCTGTCCCAACACCTAGAGCTAGTGTCTCATTGGTTCCCCCTCTTCCCGTTCATCCTCAGGACAAATTGCAACCTGTACGGAACAGGAGGTTAAAGGTGCTGATTCTCCAAGGAGGGAGATTGCTAGTAAAGCGGCTGGAATGGAGAACCCGAGCACAAGGAGTTGAGAAATGAGGTGCGATTTAGAAACCTTTCCCGATCACACGGTGCACCATCTTCTGGGTTTCTCATGCATGTTTTCGAAGTGGGAAGATGCCCTTGAACCTGGAGATTTGGGACCCATGGGATGGGAACCACGCAGTATTACTTTAAAGGGTCTGCGTTTGCTCACCCAACCTCACGAAACCTCTCAGCCCCAAGAGTGTCCACCCTTATGTCTCAATCAGCTGTGGGTCTATATATGGTCAATCCAGGTGGCATCACAGCCCCTGAACGAATTTAGTAACAATTTCTTTCTCTTTCACTGTCTTTGTTTCACGGGTTTTTAAAAGTGATTGATTTTTATAAAGGGGTTTAGCTGCTTTTCACTGCTGTGTTTATGCCGCTTTACACCCACTTGACTCACTTACAAAGAGATATCAATACATAGGTTTTGAGATTCTTACTAGTCAGATATATTCTTGGGCGGTTAATAGGGGGTGTTGAGTCCAGTTCACTGAGGAAGGAGTAGGTCGTGCCTATTACATATTGGGTTTATGGAACGGTATCTGAGCTAATTTGAAACCCTTGTTTTATGCATCACCCCACCTCACCTTTCCCGTTAAGCAGCCATAGTGTGTTTTCTAAACGTGTGCCTCTGTTCTGTTTTGTAATTCAGTTCAAGGTCGCAGTTTTTACAGTCCCTCTAGAAGTGATATCTTATGATAAGTGTCTTTTTCTGTGTGACTTATTTCACTTAGAATCGTCGTACCTAAATCCACTCATCATGCTGCTACTAGACTTATGACGTTGATTTCATGGCTGAGTGATATTCTATTATATATAAGGACTAATACTTCTTCATCCATTTTTTTCTTTCCTGGGATATTTACGTTGTAACAAAGTAGAGGTTCTTGTCAACAGAGCAGCCCTAAACTTTGGGGTGCCTGTGTCTTGCTGATTTTTAGTTTTCCCAATTTATACGCCCATGAGTGGAAGTGCCCTATGCTCTCTAAGCTGAGTTTTTTAGATGTTTCACGACACACCGTACACTTCTCCAAAATGGCTGTTGGCAATTTACATCCCGCCCATCAGCGTAGCAAGGCTCCCGTTTCTCCATGGCCTGTCCTGCATTTCTGGTTTTGACACTTTATTCAGCATGGCCCTTTTGACCGGTGGGAAGCGAGACTTCTTTGTAGCGCTGATTTGCCTTTCCAGGTTGCTTGGTTGGCCAAAAAGGGCGTATGCGTTTTTTCCTGAATATATTCAGGAAAAAACGCATACGCCCTTTTGGTCCAAGGGCATCATTGTCGAGGTTTTGCCGCTTTTCCCGTGCTTTAAAGGCGATTCGAATCTACCTCCTGAAATCTGTTTCCTGCAATTCTGCCTTGCTTTCAAATCCTCTTCGTTGCCTTCCCTCAATATATTTGTGGACGAGAGTTATCATTTATAACACTGCAGGTTTGTGAATTGCAGTGCCCCTGAGCTCCATTTTTCAACTCGCTTTCCTGGGACCTGGACGCAAAAGCGCAGGATTGCTTCAGGCCCTATTCTGGTTCCGGGCGGCAGGCTGAGCCTGTGGTTAATTCTTCTTCCTGATGGGAAAATAGAGTGACCTGTGCCTGTCCCAACACCTAGAGCTAGTGTCTCATTGGTTCCCCCTCTTCCCGTTCATCCTCAGGACAAATTGCAACCTGTACGGAACAGGAGGTTAAAGGTGCTGATTCTCCAAGGAGGGAGATTGCTAGTAAAGCAGCTGGAATGGCGAACCTGAGCCCAAGGAGATGAGAAATGAGGTCCCTTTTAGAAACCTTTCCCGATCACACGGTGTACCATCTTCTGGGTTTCTCATGCATGTTTTCGAAGTGGGAAGATGCCCTTGAACCTGGAGATTTGGGACCCATGGGATGGGAACCACGCAGTATTACTTTAAAGGGTCTACGTTTGCTCACCCAACCTCACGAAACCTCTCAGCCCCAAGAGTGTCCACCCTTATGTCTCAATCAGCTGTGGGTCTATATATGGTCAATCCAGGTGGCATCACAGCCCCTGAACGAATTTAGTAAGAATTTCTTTCTCTTTCCCTGTCTTTGTTTCACGGGTTTTTAAAAGTGATTGATTTTTATAAAGGGGTTTAGCTGCTTTTCACTGCTGTGTTTATGCCGCTTTACACCCACTTGACTCACTTTCAGAGAGATATCAATACATAGGTTTTAAGATTCTTACTAGTCAGATATATTCTTGGGCGGTTAATAGGGGGTGTTGAGTCCAGTTCACTGAGCAAGGAGTAGGTCGTGTCTATTACATATTGGGTTTATGGAACGGTATCTGAGCTAATTTGAAACCCTTCTTTTATGCATCACCCCACCTCACCTTTCCCGTTAAGCAGCCATAGTGTGTTTTCTAAACGTGTGACTCTGTTCTGTTTTGTAATTCAGTTCAAGGGTAGCGGTTTTCACATTCCCTCTATAAGTGATATCTTATGATAAGTGTCTTTTTCTGTGTGAATTATTTCACTGAGAATCGTCGTACCTAAATCCACTCATCATGCTGCTACTAGACTTATGACGTTGATTTCATGGCTGAGTGATATTCTATTATACATAAGGACTAATACTTCTTTATCCATTTTTTTCTTTCCTGGGATATTTACGTTGTAACAAAGTGGAGGTTCTTGTCAACAGAGCAGCCCTAAACTTTGGGGTGCCTGTGTCTTGCTGATTTTTAGTTTTCCCAATTTATACGCCCATGAGTGGAAGTGTCCTATGCTCTCTAAGCTGAATTTTTTAGATGTTTCAGGACACACCGTACAGTTCTCCAGAGTGGCTGTTGGCAATTTACATCCCGCCCATCAGCGTAGCAAGGCTCCCGTTTCTCCATGGCCTGTCCTGCATTTCTGGTTTTGATACTTTATTCAGCATGGCCCTTTTGACCGATGGGAAGCGAGACTTCTTTGTAGCGCTGATTTGCCTTTCCAGGTTGCTTGGTTGGCCAAAAAGGGCGTATGCGTTTTTTCCTGAATATATTCAGGAAAAAACGCATACGCCCTTTTTGGCCAAGGGCATCATGGTCGAGGTATTGCCGCTTTTCCTGTGCTTTCAAGGCGATTCGAATCTACCTCCTGAAATCTGTTTCCTGCTATTCTGCCTTGCTTTCAAATCCTCTTCGTTGCCTTCCCTCAATATATTTGTGGACGAGAGTTATCATTTATAACTCTGCAGGTTTGTGAATTGCAGTGCCCCTGAGCTCCATTTTTCAACTCGCTTTCTTGGGAGCTGGCTGCAAAAGCGCAGGATTGCTTCAGGCTGTATTCTGGTCCCGAGCGGCAGGCTGAGCCTGTGGTTAATTCTTCTTCCTGATGGGAAAATAGAGTGACCTGTGCCTGTCCCAACACCTAGAGCTAGTGTCTCATTGGTTCCCCCTCTTCCCGTTCATCCTCAGGACAAATTGCAACCTGTACGGAACAGGAGGTTAAAGGTGCTGATTCTCCAAGGAGGGAGATTGCTAGTAAAGCGGCTGGAATGGAGAACCCGAGCACAAGGAGTTGAGAAATGAGGTGCGATTTAGAAACCTTTCCCGATCACACGGTGCACCATCTTCTGGGTTTCTCATGCATGTTTTCGAAGTGGGAAGATGCCCTTGAACCTGGAGATTTGGGACCCATGGGATGGGAACCACGCAGTATTACTTTAAAGGGTCTGCGTTTGCTCACCCAACCTCACGAAACCTCTCAGCCCCAAGAGTGTCCACCCTTATGTCTCAATCAGCTGTGGGTCTATATATGGTCAATCCAGGTGGCATCACAGCCCCTGAACGAATTTAGTAAGAATTTCTTTCTCTTTCACTGTCTTTGTTTCACGGGTTTTTAAAAGTGATTGATTTTTATAAAGGGGTTTAGCTGCTTTTCACTGCTGTGTTTATGCCGCTTTACACCCACTTGACTCACTTACAGAGAGATATCAATACATAGGTTTTGAGATTCTTACTAGTCAGATATATTCTTGGGCGGTTAATAGGGGGTGTTGAGTCCAGTTCACTGAGGAAGGAGTAGGTCGTGCCTATTACATATTGGGTTTATGGAACGGTATCTGAGCTAATTTGAAACCCTTGTTTTATGCATCACCCCACCTCACCTTTCCCGTTAAGCAGCCATAGTGTGTTTTCTAAACGTGTGCCTCTGTTCTGTTTTGTAATTCAGTTCAAGGTCGCAGTTTTTACAGTCCCTCTAGAAGTGATATCTTATGATAAGTGTCTTTTTCTGTGTGACTTATTTCACTTAGAATCGTCGTACCTAAATCCACTCATCATGCTGCTACTAGACTTATGACGTTGATTTCATGGCTGAGTGATATTCTATTATATATAAGGACTAATACTTCTTCATCCATTTTTTTCTTTCCTGGGATATTTACGTTGTAACAAAGTAGAGGTTCTTGTCAACAGAGCAGCCCTAAACTTTGGGGTGCCTGTGTCTTGCTGATTTTTAGTTTTCCCAATTTATACGCCCATGAGTGGAAGTGCCCTATGCTCTCTAAGCTGAGTTTTTTAGATGTTTCACGACACACCGTACACTTCTCCAAAATGGCTGTTGGCAATTTACATCCCGCCCATCAGCGTAGCAAGGCTCCCGTTTCTCCATGGCCTGTCCTGCATTTCTGGTTTTGACACTTTATTCAGCATGGCCCTTTTGACCGGTGGGAAGCGAGACTTCTTTGTAGCGCTGATTTGCCTTTCCAGGTTGCTTGGTTGGCCAAAAAGGGCGTATGCGTTTTTTCCTGAATATATTCAGGAAAAAACGCATACGCCCTTTTGGTCCAAGGGCATCATTGTCGAGGTTTTGCCGCTTTTCCCGTGCTTTAAAGGCGATTCGAATCTACCTCCTGAAATCTGTTTCCTGCAATTCTGCCTTGCTTTCAAATCCTCTTCGTTGCCTTCCCTCAATATATTTGTGGACGAGAGTTATCATTTATAACACTGCAGGTTTGTGAATTGCAGTGCCCCTGAGCTCCATTTTTCAACTCGCTTTCCTGGGACCTGGACGCAAAAGCGCAGGATTGCTTCAGGCCCTATTCTGGTTCCGGGCGGCAGGCTGAGCCTGTGGTTAATTCTTCTTCCTGATGGGAAAATAGAGTGACCTGTGCCTGTCCCAACACCTAGAGCTAGTGTCTCATTGGTTCCCCCTCTTCCCGTTCATCCTCAGGACAAATTGCAACCTGTACGGAACAGGAGGTTAAAGGTGCTGATTCTCCAAGGAGGGAGATTGCTAGTAAAGCAGCTGGAATGGCGAACCTGAGCCCAAGGAGATGAGAAATGAGGTCCCTTTTAGAAACCTTTCCCGATCACACGGTGTACCATCTTCTGGGTTTCTCATGCATGTTTTCGAAGTGGGAAGATGCCCTTGAACCTGGAGATTTGGGACCCATGGGATGGGAACCACGCAGTATTACTTTAAAGGGTCTACGTTTGCTCACCCAACCTCACGAAACCTCTCAGCCCCAAGAGTGTCCACCCTTATGTCTCAATCAGCTGTGGGTCTATATATGGTCAATCCAGGTGGCATCACAGCCCCTGAACGAATTTAGTAAGAATTTCTTTCTCTTTCCCTGTCTTTGTTTCACGGGTTTTTAAAAGTGATTGATTTTTATAAAGGGGTTTAGCTGCTTTTCACTGCTGTGTTTATGCCGCTTTACACCCACTTGACTCACTTTCAGAGAGATATCAATACATAGGTTTTAAGATTCTTACTAGTCAGATATATTCTTGGGCGGTTAATAGGGGGTGTTGAGTCCAGTTCACTGAGCAAGGAGTAGGTCGTTTCTATTACATATTGGGTTTATGGAACGGTATCTGAGCTAATTTGAAACCCTTCTTTTATGCATCACCCCACCTCACCTTTCCCGTTAAGCAGCCATAGTGTGTTTTCTAAACGTGTGACTCTGTTCTGTTTTGTAATTCAGTTCAAGGGTAGCGGTTTTCACATTCCCTCTATAAGTGATATCTTATGATAAGTGTCTTTTTCTGTGTGAATTATTTCACTGAGAATCGTCGTACCAAAATCCACTCATCATGCTGCTACTAGACTTATGACGTTGATTTCATGGCTGAGTGATATTCTATTATACATAAGGACTAATACTTCTTTATCCATTTTTTTCTTTCCTGGGATATTTACGTTGTAACAAAGTGGAGGTTCTTGTCAACAGAGCAGCCCTAAACTTTGGGGTGCCTGTGTCTTGCTGATTTTTAGTTTTCCCAATTTATACGCCCATGAGTGGAAGTGTCCTATGCTCTCTAAGCTGAATTTTTTAGATGTTTCAGGACACACCGTACAGTTCTCCAGAGTGGCTGTTGGCAATTTACATCCCGCCCATCAGCGTAGCAAGGCTCCCGTTTCTCCATGGCCTGTCCTGCATTTCTGGTTTTGATACTTTATTCAGCATGGCCCTTTTGACCGATGGGAAGCGAGACTTCTTTGTAGCGCTGATTTGCCTTTCCAGGTTGCTTGGTTGGCCAAAAAGGGCGTATGCGTTTTTTCCTGAATATATTCAGGAAAAAACGCATACGCCCTTTTTGGCCAAGGGCATCATGGTCGAGGTATTGCCGCTTTTCCTGTGCTTTCAAGGCGATTCGAATCTACCTCCTGAAATCTGTTTCCTGCTATTCTGCCTTGCTTTCAAATCCTCTTCGTTGCCTTCCCTCAATATATTTGTGGACGAGAGTTATCATTTATAACTCTGCAGGTTTGTGAATTGCAGTGCCCCTGAGCTCCATTTTTCAACTCGCTTTCTTGGGAGCTGGCTGCAAAAGCGCAGGATTGCTTCAGGCTGTATTCTGGTCCCGAGCGGCAGGCTGAGCCTGTGGTTAATTCTTCTTCCTGATGGGAAAATAGAGTGACCTGTGCCTGTCCCAACACCTAGAGCTAGTGTCTCATTGGTTCCCCCTCTTCCCGTTCATCCTCAGGACAAATTGCAACCTGTACGGAACAGGAGGTTAAAGGTGCTGATTCTCCAAGGAGGGAGATTGCTAGTAAAGCGGCTGGAATGGAGAACCCGAGCACAAGGAGTTGAGAAATGAGGTGCGATTTAGAAACCTTTCCCGATCACACGGTGCACCATCTTCTGGGTTTCTCATGCATGTTTTCGAAGTGGGAAGATGCCCTTGAACCTGGAGATTTGGGACCCATGGGATGGGAACCACGCAGTATTACTTTAAAGGGTCTGCGTTTGCTCACCCAACCTCACGAAACCTCTCAGCCCCAAGAGTGTCCACCCTTATGTCTCAATCAGCTGTGGGTCTATATATGGTCAATCCAGGTGGCATCACAGCCCCTGAACGAATTTAGTAAGAATTTCTTTCTCTTTCACTGTCTTTGTTTCACGGGTTTTTAAAAGTGATTGATTTTTATAAAGGGGTTTAGCTGCTTTTCACTGCTGTGTTTATGCCGCTTTACACCCACTTGACTCACTTACAGAGAGATATCAATACATAGGTTTTGAGATTCTTACTAGTCAGATATATTCTTGGGCGGTTAATAGGGGGTGTTGAGTCCAGTTCACTGAGGAAGGAGTAGGTCGTGTCTATTACATATTGGGTTTATGGAACGGTATCTGAGCTAATTTGAAACCCTTGTTTTATGCATCACCCCACCTCACCTTTCCCGTTAAGCAGCCATAGTGTGTTTTCTAAACGTGTGCCTCTGTTCTGTTTTGTAATTCAGTTCAAGGTCGCAGTTTTTACAGTCCCTCTAGAAGTGATATCTTATGATAAGTGTCTTTTTCTGTGTGACTTATTTCACTTAGAATCGTCGTACCTAAATCCACTCATCATGCTGCTACTAGACTTATGACGTTGATTTCATGGCTGAGTGATATTCTATTATATATAAGGACTAATACTTCTTCATCCATTTTTTTCTTTCCTGGGATATTTACGTTGTAACAAAGTAGAGGTTCTTGTCAACAGAGCAGCCCTAAACTTTGGGGTGCCTGTGTCTTGCTGATTTTTAGTTTTCCCAATTTATACGCCCATGAGTGGAAGTGCCCTATGCTCTCTAAGCTGAGTTTTTTAGATGTTTCACGACACACCGTACACTTCTCCAAAATGGCTGTTGGCAATTTACATCCCGCCCATCAGCGTAGCAAGGCTCCCGTTTCTCCATGGCCTGTCCTGCATTTCTGGTTTTGACACTTTATTCAGCATGGCCCTTTTGACCGGTGGGAAGCGAGACTTCTTTGTAGCGCTGATTTGCCTTTCCAGGTTGCTTGGTTGGCCAAAAAGGGCGTATGCGTTTTTTCCTGAATATATTCAGGAAAAAACGCATACGCCCTTTTGGTCCAAGGGCATCATTGTCGAGGTTTTGCCGCTTTTCCCGTGCTTTAAAGGCGATTCGAATCTACCTCCTGAAATCTGTTTCCTGCAATTCTGCCTTGCTTTCAAATCCTCTTCGTTGCCTTCCCTCAATATATTTGTGGACGAGAGTTATCATTTATAACACTGCAGGTTTGTGAATTGCAGTGCCCCTGAGCTCCATTTTTCAACTCGCTTTCCTGGGACCTGGACGCAAAAGCGCAGGATTGCTTCAGGCCCTATTCTGGTTCCGGGCGGCAGGCTGAGCCTGTGGTTAATTCTTCTTCCTGATGGGAAAATAGAGTGACCTGTGCCTGTCCCAACACCTAGAGCTAGTCTCTCATTGGTTCCCCCTCTTCCCGTTCATCCTCAGGACAAATTGCAACCTGTACGGAACAGGAGGTTAAAGGTGCTGATTCTCCAAGGAGGGAGATTGCTAGTAAAGCAGCTGGAATGGCGAACCCGAGCCCAAGGAGATGAGAAATGAGGTCCCTTTTAGAAACCTTTCCCGATCACACGGTGTACCATCTTCTGGGTTTCTCATGCATGTTTTCGAAGTGGGAAGATGCCCTTGAACCTGGAGATTTGGGACCCATGGGATGGGAACCACGCAGTATTACTTTAAAGGGTCTACGTTTGCTCACCCAACCTCACGAAACCTCTCAGCCCCAAGAGTGTCCACCCTTATGTCTCAATCAGCTGTGGGTCTATATATGGTCAATCCAGGTGGCATCACAGCCCCTGAACGAATTTAGTAAGAATTTCTTTCTCTTTCCCTGTCTTTGTTTCACGGGTTTTTAAAAGTGATTGATTTTTATAAAGGGGTTTAGCTGCTTTTCACTGCTGTGTTTATGCCGCTTTACACCCACTTGACTCACTTTCAGAGAGATATCAATACATAGGTTTTAAGATTCTTACTAGTCAGATATATTCTTGGGCGGTTAATAGGGGGTGTTGAGTCCAGTTCACTGAGCAAGGAGTAGGTCGTTTCTATTACATATTGGGTTTATGGAACGGTATCTGAGCTAATTTGAAACCCTTCTTTTATGCATCACCCCACCTCACCTTTCCCGTTAAGCAGCCATAGTGTGTTTTCTAAACGTGTGACTCTGTTCTCTTTTGTAATTCAGTTCAAGGGTAGCGGTTTTCACATTCCCTCTATAAGTGATATCTTATGATAAGTGTCTTTTTCTGTGTGACTTATTTCGCTTAGAATCGTCGTACCTAAATCCACTCATCATGCTGCTACTAGACTTATGACGTTGATTTCATGGCTGAGTGATATTCTATTATACATAAGGACTAATACTTCTTTATCCATTTTTTTCTTTCCTGGGATATTTACGTTGTAACAAAGTGGAGGTTCTTGTCAACAGAGCAGCCCTAAACTTTGGGGTGCCTGTGTCTTGCTGATTTTTAGTTTTCCCAATTTATACGCCCATGAGTGGAAGTGTCCTATGCTCTCTAAGCTGAGTTTTTTAGATGTTTCAGGACACACCGTACACTTCTACAGAGTGGCTGTTGGCAATTTACATCCCGCCCATCAGCGTAGCAAGGCTCCCGTTTCTCCATGGCCTGTCCTGCATTTCTGCTTTTCACACTTTATTCAGCATGGCCCTTTTGACCGACGGGAAACGAGCCTTCTTTGTAGCGCTGATTTGCCTTTCCAGGTTGCTTGGTTGGCCAAAAAGGGCGTATGCGTTTTTTCCTGAATATATTCAGGAAAAAACGCATACGCCCTTTTTGGCCAAGGGCATCATGGTCGAGGTGTTGCCGCTTTTCCTGTGCTTTAAAGGCGATTCGAATCTACCTCCTGAAATCTGTTTCCTGCAATTCTGCCTTGCTTTCAAATCCTCTTCGTTGCCTTCCCTCAATATATTTGTGGACGAGAGTTATCATTTATAACTCTGCAGGTTTGTGAATTGCAGTGCCCCTGAGCTCCATTTTTCAACTCGCTTTCTTGGGAGCTGGCTGCAAAAGCGCAGGATTGCTTCAGGCTCTATTCTGGTCCCGAGCGGCAGGCTGAGCCTGTGGTTAATTCTTCTTCCTGATGGGAAAATAGAGTGACCTGTGCCTGTCCCAACACCTAGAGCTAGTCTCTCATTGGTTCCCCCTCTTCCCGTTCATCCTCAGGACAAATTGCAACCTGTACGGAACAGGAGGTTAAAGGTGCTGATTCTCCAAGGAGGGAGATTGCTAGTAAAGCAGCTGGAATGGCGAACCCGAGCCCAAGGAGATGAGAAATGAGGTCCCTTTTAGAAACCTTTCCCGATCACACGGTGTACCATCTTCTGGGTTTCTCATGCATGTTTTCCATGTAGGAAGATGCCCTTGAACCTGGAGATTTGGGACCCATGGGATGGGAACAATGCAGTATTACTTTAAAGGGTCTGCGTTTGCTCACCCAACCTCACGAAACCTCTCAGCCCTAAGAGTGTCCACCCTTATGTCTCAATCAGCTGTGGGTCTAGGTATGGTCAATCCAAGTGGCATCACAGCCCGTGAGCGAATTTAGTAGGAATTTCTCTCTCTTTCACTGTCTTTGTTTCACGGGTTTTTAAAAGTGATTGATTTTTATAAAGGGGTTTAGATGTTTTTCACTGCTGTGTTTATGCCGCTTTGCACCCACTTGACTCACTTACAGAGAGATATCAATACATAGCTTTTAAGATTCTTACTAGTCAGATATATTCTTGGGCGGTGAATAGGGGGTGTGGAGTCCAGTTCACAGAGCAAGGTGTAGGTCGTATCTATTACATATTGGGTTTATGGAACGGTATCTGAGCTAATTTGAAACCCTTGTTTTATGCATCACCCCACCTCACCTTTCCCGTTAAGCAGCCATAGTGTGTTTTCTAAACGTGTGACTCTGTTCTGTTTTGTAATTCAGTTCAAGGGTAGCGGTTTTCACATTCCCTCTATAAGTGATATCTTATGATAAGTGTCTTTTTCTGTGTGAATTATTTCACTGAGAATCGTCGTACCTAAATCCACTCATCATGCTGCTACTAGACTTATGACGTTGATTTCATGGCTGAGTGATATTCTATTATACATAAGGACTAATACTTCTTTATCCATTTTTTTCTTTCCTGGGATATTTACGTTGTAACAAAGTGGAGGTTCTTGTCAACAGAGCAGCCCTAAACTTTGGGGTGCCTGTGTCTTGCTGATTTTTAGTTTTCCCAATTTATACGCCCATGAGTGGAAGTGTCCTATGCTCTCTAAGCTGAATTTTTTAGATGTTTCAGGACACACCGTACAGTTCTCCAGAGTGGCTGTTGGCAATTTACATCCCGCCCATCAGCGTAGCAAGGCTCCCGTTTCTCCATGGCCTGTCCTGCATTTCTGGTTTTGATACTTTATTCAGCATGGCCCTTTTGACCGATGGGAAGCGAGACTTCTTTGTAGCGCTGATTTGCCTTTCCAGGTTGCTTGGTTGGCCAAAAAGGGCGTATGCGTTTTTTCCTGAATATATTCAGGAAAAAACGCATACGCCCTTTTTGGCCAAGGGCATCATGGTCGAGGTATTGCCGCTTTTCCTGTGCTTTCAAGGCGATTCGAATCTACCTCCTGAAATCTGTTTCCTGCTATTCTGCCTTGCTTTCAAATCCTCTTCGTTGCCTTCCCTCAATATATTTGTGGACGAGAGTTATCATTTATAACACTGCAGGTTTGTGAATTGCAGTGCCCCTGAGCTCCATTTTTCAACTCGCTTTCCTGGGACCTGGACGCAAAAGCGCAGGATTGCTTCAGGCCCTATTCTGGTTCCGGGCGGCAGGCTGAGCCTGTGGTTAATTCTTCTTCCTGATGGGAAAATAGAGTGACCTGTGCCTGTCCCAACACCTAGAGCTAGTGTCTCATTGGTTCCCCCTCTTCCCGTTCATCCTCAGGACAAATTGCAACCTGTACGGAACAGGAGGTTAAAGGTGCTGATTCTCCAAGGAGGGAGATTGCTAGTAAAGCAGCTGGAATGGCGAACCCGAGCCCAAGGAGATGAGAAATGAGGTCCCTTTTAGAAACCTTTCCCGATCACACGGTGTACCATCTTCTGGGTTTCTCATGCATGTTTTCGAAGTGGGAAGATGCCCTTGAACCTGGAGATTTGGGACCCATGGGATGGGAACCACGCAGTATTACTTTAAAGGGTCTACGTTTGCTCACCCAACCTCACGAAACCTCTCAGCCCCAAGAGTGTCCACCCTTATGTCTCAATCAGCTGTGGGTCTATATATGGTCAATCCAGGTGGCATCACAGCCCCTGAACGAATTTAGTAAGAATTTCTTTCTCTTTCCCTGTCTTTGTTTCACGGGTTTTTAAAAGTGATTGATTTTTATAAAGGGGTTTAGCTGCTTTTCACTGCTGTGTTTATGCCGCTTTACACCCACTTGACTCACTTTCAGAGAGATATCAATACATAGGTTTTAAGATTCTTACTAGTCAGATATATTCTTGGGCGGTTAATAGGGGGTGTTGAGTCCAGTTCACTGAGCAAGGAGTAGGTCGTTTCTATTACATATTGGGTTTATGGAACGGTATCTGAGCTAATTTGAAACCCTTCTTTTATGCATCACCCCACCTCACCTTTCCCGTTAAGCAGCCATAGTGTGTTTTCTAAACGTGTGACTCTGTTCTCTTTTGTAATTCAGTTCAAGGGTAGCGGTTTTCACATTCCCTCTATAAGTGATATCTTATGATAAGTGTCTTTTTCTGTGTGACTTATTTCGCTTAGAATCGTCGTACCTAAATCCACTCATCATGCTGCTACTAGACTTATGACGTTGATTTCATGGCTGAGTGATATTCTATTATACATAAGGACTAATACTTCTTTATCCATTTTTTTCTTTCCTGGGATATTTACGTTGTAACAAAGTGGAGGTTCTTGTCAACAGAGCAGCCCTAAACTTTGGGGTGCCTGTGTCTTGCTGATTTTTAGTTTTCCCAATTTATACGCCCATGAGTGGAAGTGTCCTATGCTCTCTAAGCTGAGTTTTTTAGATGTTTCAGGACACACCGTACACTTCTACAGAGTGGCTGTTGGCAATTTACATCCCGCCCATCAGCGTAGCAAGGCTCCCGTTTCTCCATGGCCTGTCCTGCATTTCTGGTTTTGACACTTTATTCAGCATGGCCCTTTTGACCGGTGGGAAGCGAGACTTCTTTGTAGCGCTGATTTGCCTTTCCAGGTTGCTTGGTTGGCCAAAAAGGGCGTATGCGTTTTTTCCTGAATATATTCAGGAAAAAACGCATACGCCCTTTTGGTCCAAGGGCATCATTGTCGAGGTTTTGCCGCTTTTCCCGTGCTTTAAAGGCGATTCGAATCTACCTCCTGAAATCTGTTTCCTGCAATTCTGCCTTGCTTTCAAATCCTCTTCGTTGCCTTCCCTCAATATATTTGTGGACGAGAGTTATCATTTATAACACTGCAGGTTTGTGAATTGCAGTGCCCCTGAGCTCCATTTTTCAACTCGCTTTCCTGGGACCTGGACGCAAAAGCGCAGGATTGCTTCAGGCCCTATTCTGGTTCCGGGCGGCAGGCTGAGCCTGTGGTTAATTCTTCTTCCTGATGGGAAAATAGAGTGACCTGTGCCTGTCCCAACACCTAGAGCTAGTGTCTCATTGGTTCCCCCTCTTCCCGTTCATCCTCAGGACAAATTGCAACCTGTACGGAACAGGAGGTTAAAGGTGCTGATTCTCCAAGGAGGGAGATTGCTAGTAAAGCAGCTGGAATGGCGAACCTGAGCCCAAGGAGATGAGAAATGAGGTCCCTTTTAGAAACCTTTCCCGATCACACGGTGTACCATCTTCTGGGTTTCTCATGCATGTTTTCGAAGTGGGAAGATGCCCTTGAACCTGGAGATTTGGGACCCATGGGATGGGAACCACGCAGTATTACTTTAAAGGGTCTACGTTTGCTCACCCAACCTCACGAAACCTCTCAGCCCCAAGAGTGTCCACCCTTATGTCTCAATCAGCTGTGGGTCTATATATGGTCAATCCAGGTGGCATCACAGCCCCTGAACGAATTTAGTAAGAATTTCTTTCTCTTTCCCTGTCTTTGTTTCACGGGTTTTTAAAAGTGATTGATTTTTATAAAGGGGTTTAGCTGCTTTTCACTGCTGTGTTTATGCCGCTTTACACCCACTTGACTCACTTTCAGAGAGATATCAATACATAGGTTTTAAGATTCTTACTAGTCAGATATATTCTTGGGCGGTTAATAGGGGGTGTTGAGTCCAGTTCACTGAGCAAGGAGTAGGTCGTTTCTATTACATATTGGGTTTATGGAACGGTATCTGAGCTAATTTGAAACCCTTCTTTTATGCATCACCCCACCTCACCTTTCCCGTTAAGCAGCCATAGTGTGTTTTCTAAACGTGTGACTCTGTTCTGTTTTGTAATTCAGTTCAAGGGTAGCGGTTTTCACATTCCCTCTATAAGTGATATCTTATGATAAGTGTCTTTTTCTGTGTGAATTATTTCACTGAGAATCGTCGTACCTAAATCCACTCATCATGCTGCTACTAGACTTATGACGTTGATTTCATGGCTGAGTGATATTCTATTATACATAAGGACTAATACTTCTTTATCCATTTTTTTCTTTCCTGGGATATTTACGTTGTAACAAAGTGGAGGTTCTTGTCAACAGAGCAGCCCTAAACTTTGGGGTGCCTGTGTCTTGCTGATTTTTAGTTTTCCCAATTTATACGCCCATGAGTGGAAGTGTCCTATGCTCTCTAAGCTGAATTTTTTAGATGTTTCAGGACACACCGTACAGTTCTCCAGAGTGGCTGTTGGCAATTTACATCCCGCCCATCAGCGTAGCAAGGCTCCCGTTTCTCCATGGCCTGTCCTGCATTTCTGGTTTTGATACTTTATTCAGCATGGCCCTTTTGACCGATGGGAAGCGAGACTTCTTTGTAGCGCTGATTTGCCTTTCCAGGTTGCTTGGTTGGCCAAAAAGGGCGTATGCGTTTTTTCCTGAATATATTCAGGAAAAAACGCATACGCCCTTTTTGGCCAAGGGCATCATGGTCGAGGTATTGCCGCTTTTCCTGTGCTTTCAAGGCGATTCGAATCTACCTCCTGAAATCTGTTTCCTGCTATTCTGCCTTGCTTTCAAATCCTCTTCGTTGCCTTCCCTCAATATATTTGTGGACGAGAGTTATCATTTATAACTCTGCAGGTTTGTGAATTGCAGTGCCCCTGAGCTCCATTTTTCAACTCGCTTTCCTGGGACCTGGACGCAAAAGCGCAGGATTGCTTCAGGCTGTATTCTGGTCCCGAGCGGCAGGCTGAGCCTGTGGTTAATTCTTCTTCCTGATGGGAAAATAGAGTGACCTGTGCCTGTCCCAACACCTAGAGCTAGTGTCTCATTGGTTCCCCCTCTTCCCGTTCATCCTCAGGACAAATTGCAACCTGTACGGAACAGGAGGTTAAAGGTGCTGATTCTCCAAGGAGGGAGATTGCTAGTAAAGCGGCTGGAATGGAGAACCCGAGCACAAGGAGTTGAGAAATGAGGTGCGATTTAGAAACCTTTCCCGATCACACGGTGCACCATCTTCTGGGTTTCTCATGCATGTTTTCGAAGTGGGAAGATGCCCTTGAACCTGGAGATTTGGGACCCATGGGATGGGAACCACGCAGTATTACTTTAAAGGGTCTGCGTTTGCTCACCCAACCTCACGAAACCTCTCAGCCCCAAGAGTGTCCACCCTTATGTCTCAATCAGCTGTGGGTCTATATATGGTCAATCCAGGTGGCATCACAGCCCCTGAACGAATTTAGTAAGAATTTCTTTCTCTTTCACTGTCTTTGTTTCACGGGTTTTTAAAAGTGATTGATTTTTATAAAGGGGTTTAGCTGCTTTTCACTGCTGTGTTTATGCCGCTTTACACCCACTTGACTCACTTACAGAGAGATATCAATACATAGGTTTTGAGATTCTTACTAGTCAGATATATTCTTGGGCGGTTAATAGGGGGTGTTGAGTCCAGTTCACTGAGGAAGGAGTAGGTCGTGCCTATTACATATTGGGTTTATGGAACGGTATCTGAGCTAATTTGAAACCCTTGTTTTATGCATCACCCCACCTCACCTTTCCCGTTAAGCAGCCATAGTGTGTTTTCTAAACGTGTGCCTCTGTTCTGTTTTGTAATTCAGTTCAAGGTCGCAGTTTTTACAGTCCCTCTAGAAGTGATATCTTATGATAAGTGTCTTTTTCTGTGTGACTTATTTCACTTAGAATCGTCGTACCTAAATCCACTCATCATGCTGCTACTAGACTTATGACGTTGATTTCATGGCTGAGTGATATTCTATTATATATAAGGACTAATACTTCTTCATCCATTTTTTTCTTTCCTGGGATATTTACGTTGTAACAAAGTAGAGGTTCTTGTCAACAGAGCAGCCCTAAACTTTGGGGTGCCTGTGTCTTGCTGATTTTTAGTTTTCCCAATTTATACGCCCATGAGTGGAAGTGCCCTATGCTCTCTAAGCTGAGTTTTTTAGATGTTTCACGACACACCGTACACTTCTCCAAAATGGCTGTTGGCAATTTACATCCCGCCCATCAGCGTAGCAAGGCTCCCGTTTCTCCATGGCCTGTCCTGCATTTCTGGTTTTGACACTTTATTCAGCATGGCCCTTTTGACCGGTGGGAAGCGAGACTTCTTTGTAGCGCTGATTTGCCTTTCCAGGTTGCTTGGTTGGCCAAAAAGGGCGTATGCGTTTTTTCCTGAATATATTCAGGAAAAAACGCATACGCCCTTTTGGGCCAAGGGCATCATTGTCGAGGTTTTGCCGCTTTTCCCGTGCTTTAAAGGCGATTCGAATCTACCTCCTGAAATCTGTTTCCTGCAATTCTGCCTTGCTTTCAAATCCTCTTCGTTGCCTTCCCTCAATATATTTGTGGACGAGAGTTATCATTTATAACACTGCAGGTTTGTGAATTGCAGTGCCCCTGAGCTCCATTTTTCAACTCGCTTTCCTGGGACCTGGACGCAAAAGCGCAGGATTGCTTCAGGCCCTATTCTGGTTCCGGGCGGCAGGCTGAGCCTGTGGTTAATTCTTCTTCCTGATGGGAAAATAGAGTGACCTGTGCCTGTCCCAACACCTAGAGCTAGTCTCTCATTGGTTCCCCCTCTTCCCGTTCATCCTCAGGACAAATTGCAACCTGTACGGAACAGGAGGTTAAAGGTGCTGATTCTCCAAGGAGGGAGATTGCTAGTAAAGCAGCTGGAATGGCGAACCCGAGCCCAAGGAGATGAGAAATGAGGTCCCTTTTAGAAACCTTTCCCGATCACACGGTGTACCATCTTCTGGGTTTCTCATGCATGTTTTCGAAGTGGGAAGATGCCCTTGAACCTGGAGATTTGGGACCCATGGGATGGGAACCACGCAGTATTACTTTAAAGGGTCTACGTTTGCTCACCCAACCTCACGAAACCTCTCAGCCCCAAGAGTGTCCACCCTTATGTCTCAATCAGCTGTGGGTCTATATATGGTCAATCCAGGTGGCATCACAGCCCCTGAACGAATTTAGTAAGAATTTCTTTCTCTTTCCCTGTCTTTGTTTCACGGGTTTTTAAAAGTGATTGATTTTTATAAAGGGGTTTAGCTGCTTTTCACTGCTGTGTTTATGCCGCTTTACACCCACTTGACTCACTTTCAGAGAGATATCAATACATAGGTTTTAAGATTCTTACTAGTCAGATATATTCTTGGGCGGTTAATAGGGGGTGTTGAGTCCAGTTCACTGAGCAAGGAGTAGGTCGTTTCTATTACATATTGGGTTTATGGAACGGTATCTGAGCTAATTTGAAACCCTTCTTTTATGCATCACCCCACCTCACCTTTCCCGTTAAGCAGCCATAGTGTGTTTTCTAAACGTGTGACTCTGTTCTCTTTTGTAATTCAGTTCAAGGGTAGCGGTTTTCACATTCCCTCTATAAGTGATATCTTATGATAAGTGTCTTTTTCTGTGTGACTTATTTCACTTAGAATCGTCGTACCTAAATCCACTCATCATGCTGCTACTAGACTTATGACGTTGATTTCATGGCTGAGTGATATTCTATTATACATAAGGACTAATACTTCTTTATCCATTTTTTTCTTTCCTGGGATATTTACGTTGTAACAAAGTGGAGGTTCTTGTCAACAGAGCAGCCCTAAACTTTGGGGTGCCTGTGTCTTGCTGATTTTTAGTTTTCCCAATTTATACGCCCATGAGTGGAAGTGTCCTATGCTCTCTAAGCTGAGTTTTTTAGATGTTTCAGGACACACCGTACACTTCTACAGAGTGGCTGTTGGCAATTTACATCCCGCCCATCAGCGTAGCAAGGCTCCCGTTTCTCCATGGCCTGTCCTGCATTTCTGGTTTTCACACTTTATTCAGCATGGCCCTTTTGACCGACGGGAAACGAGCCTTCTTTGTAGCGCTGATTTGCCTTTCCAGGTTGCTTGGTTGGCCAAAAAGGGCGTATGCGTTTTTTCCTGAATATATTCAGGAAAAAACGCATACGCCCTTTTTGGCCAAGGGCATCATGGTCGAGGTGTTGCCGCTTTTCCTGTGCTTTAAAGGCGATTCGAATCTACCTCCTGAAATCTGTTTCCTGCAATTCTGCCTTGCTTTCAAATCCTCTTCGTTGCCTTCCCTCAATATATTTGTGGACGAGAGTTATCATTTATAACTCTGCAGGTTTGTGAATTGCAGTGCCCCTGAGCTCCATTTTTCAACTCGCTTTCCTGGGACCTGGACGCAAAAGCGCAGGATTGCTTCAGGCTCTATTCTGGTCCCGAGCGGCAGGCTGAGCCTGTGGTTAATTCTTCTTCCTGATGGGAAAATAGAGTGACCTGTGCCTGTCCCAACACCTAGAGCTAGTGTCTCATTGGTTCCCCCTCTTCCCGTTCATCCTCAGGACAAATTGCAACCTGTACGGAACAGGAGGTTAAAGGTGCTGATTCTCCAAGGAGGGAGATTGCTAGTAAAGCAGCTGGAATGGCGAACCCGAGCCCAAGGAGATGAGAAATGAGGTCCCTTTTAGAAACCTTTCCCGATCACACGGTGTACCATCTTCTGGGTTTCTCATGCATGTTTTCCATGTAGGAAGATGCCCTTGAACCTGGAGATTTGGGACCCATGGGATGGGAACAATGCAGTATTACTTTAAAGGGTCTGCGTTTGCTCACCCAACCTCACCAAACCTCTCAGCCCTAAGAGTGTCCACCCTTATGTCTCAATCAGCTGTGGGTCTAGTTATGGTCAATCCAAGTGGCATCACAGCCCGTGAGCGAATTTAGAAGGAATTTCTCTCTCTTTCACTGTCTTTGTTTCACGGGTTTTTAAAAGTGATTGATTTTTATAAAGGGGTTTAGATGCTTTTCACTGCTGTGTTTATGCCGCTTTACACCCACTTGACTCACTTACAGAGAGATATCAATACATAGCTTTTAAGATTCTTACTAGTCAGATATATTCTTGGGCGGTGAATAGGGGGTGTGGAGTCCAATTCACAGAGCAAGGTGTAGGTCGTATCTATTACATATTGGGTTTATGGAACGGTATCTGAGCTAATTTGAAACCCTTGTTTTATGCATCACCGCACCTCACCTTTCCCGTTAAGCAGCCATAGTGTGTTTTCTAAACGTGTGACTCTGTTCTCTTTTGTAATTCAGTTCAAGGGTAGCGGTTTTCACATTCCCTCTATAAGTGATATCTTATGATAAGTGTCTTTTTCTGTGTGAATTATTTCACTGAGAATCGTCGTACCTAAATCCACTCATCATGCTGCTACTAGACTTATGACGTTGATTTCATGGCTGAGTGATATTCTATTATACATAAGGACTAATACTTCTTTATCCATTTTTTTCTTTCCTGGGATATTTACGTTGTAACAAAGTGGAGGTTCTTGTCAACAGAGCAGCCCTAAACTTTGGGGTGCCTGTGTCTTGCTGATTTTTAGTTTTCCCAATTTATACGCCCATGAGTGGAAGTGTCCTATGCTCTCTAAGCTGAATTTTTTAGATGTTTCAGGACACACCGTACAGTTCTCCAGAGTGGCTGTTGGCAATTTACATCCCGCCCATCAGCGTAGCAAGGCTCCCGTTTCTCCATGGCCTGTCCTGCATTTCTGGTTTTGATACTTTATTCAGCATGGCCCTTTTGACCGATGGGAAGCGAGACTTCTTTGTAGCTCTGATTTGCCTTTCCAGGTTGCTTGGTTGGCCAAAAAGGGCGTATGCGTTTTTTCCTGAATATATTCAGGAAAAAACGCATACGCCCTTTTTGGCCAAGGGCATCATGGTCGAGGTATTGCCGCTTTTCCTGTGCTTTCAAGGCGATTCGAATCTACCTCCTGAAATCTGTTTCCTGCAATTCTGCCTTGCTTTCAAATCCTCTTCGTTGCCTTCCCTCAATATATTTGTGGACGAGAGTTATCATTTATAACTCTGCAGGTTTGTGAATTGCAGTGCCCCTGAGCTCCATTTTTCAACTCGCTTTCTTGGGAGCTGGCTGCAAAAGCACAGGATTGCTTCAGGCTCTATTCTGCTCCCGAGCGGCAGGCTGAGCCTGTGGTTAATTCTTCTTCCTGATGGGAAAATAGAGTGACCTGTGCCTGTCCCAACACCTAGAGCTAGTGTCTCATTGGTTCCCCCTCTTCCCGTTCATCCTCAGGACAAATTGCAACCTGTACGGAACAGGAGGTTAAAGGTGCTGATTCTCCAAGGAGGGAGATTGCTAGTAAAGCAGCTGGAATGGAGAACCCGAGCACAAGGAGTTGAGAAATGAGGTGCGATTTAGAAACCTTTCCCGATCACACGGTGCACCATCTTCTGGGTTTCTCATGCATGTTTTCGAAGTGGGAAGATGCCCTTGAACCTGGAGATTTGGGACCCATGGGATGGGAACCACGCAGTATTACTTTAAAGGGTCTGCGTTTGCTCACCCAACCTCACGAAACCTCTCAGCCCCAAGAGTGTCCACCCTTATGTCTCAATCAGCTGTGGGTCTATATATGGTCAATCCAGGTGGCATCACAGCCCCTGAACGAATTTAGTAAGAATTTCTTTCTCTTTCACTGTCTTTGTTTCACGGGTTTTTAAAAGTGATTGATTTTTATAAAGGGGTTTAGCTGCTTTTCACTGCTGTGTTTATGCCGCTTTACACCCACTTGACTCACTTACAGAGAGATATCAATACATAGGTTTTGAGATTCTTACTAGTCAGATATATTCTTGGGCGGTTAATAGGGGGTGTTGAGTCCAGTTCACTGAGGAAGGAGTAGGTCGTGTCTATTACATATTGGGTTTATGGAACGGTATCTGAGCTAATTTGAAACCCTTGTTTTATGCATCACCCCACCTCACCTTTCCCGTTAAGCAGCCATAGTGTGTTTTCTAAACGTGTGCCTCTGTTCTGTTTTGTAATTCAGTTCAAGGTCGCAGTTTTTACATTCCCTCTATAAGTGATATCTTATGATAAGTGTCTTTTTCTGTGTGACTTATTTCACTTAGAATCGTCGTACCTAAATCCACTCATCATGCTGCTACTAGACTTATGACGTTGATTTCATGGCTGAGTGATATTCTATTATATATAAGGACTAATACTTCTTCATCCATTTTTTTCTTTCCTGGGATATTTACGTTGTAACAAAGTAGAGGTTCTTGTCAACAGAGCAGCCCTAAACTTTGGGGTGCCTGTGTCTTGCTGATTTTTAGTTTTCCCAATTTATACGCCCATGAGTGGAAGTGCCCTATGCTCTCTAAGCTGAGTTTTTTAGATGTTTCACGACACACCGTACACTTCTCCAAAATGGCTGTTGGCAATTTACATCCCGCCCATCAGCGTAGCAAGGCTCCCGTTTCTCCATGGCCTGTCCTGCATTTCTGGTTTTGACACTTTATTCAGCATGGCCCTTTTGACCGGTGGGAAGCGAGACTTCTTTGTAGCGCTGATTTGCCTTTCCAGGTTGCTTGGTTGGCCAAAAAGGGCGTATGCGTTTTTTCCTGAATATATTCAGGAAAAAACGCATACGCCCTTTTTGGCCAAGGGCATCATTGTCGAGGTTTTGCCGCTTTTCCCGTGCTTTAAAGGCGATTCGAATCTACCTCCTGAAATCTGTTTCCTGCAATTCTGCCTTGCTTTCAAATCCTCTTCGTTGCCTTCCCTCAATATATTTGTGGACGAGAGTTATCATTTATAACTCTGCAGGTTTGTGAATTGCAGTGCCCCTGAGCTCCATTTTTCAACTCGCTTTCCTGGGACCTGGACGCAAAAGCGCAGGATTGCTTCAGGTCCTATTCTGGTTCCGGGCGGCAGGCTGAGCCTGTGGTTAATTCTTCTTCCTGATGGGAAAATAGAGTGACCTGTGCCTGTCCCAACACCTAGAGCTAGTCTCTCATTGGTTCCCCCTCTTCCCGTTCATCCTCAGGACAAATTGCAACCTGTACGGAACAGGAGGTTAAAGGTGCTGATTCTCCAAGGAGGGAGATTGCTAGTAAAGCAGCTGGAATGGCGAACCCGAGCCCAAGGAGATGAGAAATGAGGTCCCTTTTAGAAACCTTTCCCGATCACACGGTGTACCATCTTCTGGGTTTCTCATGCATGTTTTCCATGTAGGAAGATGCCCTTGAACCTGGAGATTTGGGACCCATGGGATGGGAACAATGCAGTATTACTTTAAAGGGTCTGCGTTTGCTCACCCAACCTCACCAAACCTCTCAGCCCTAAGAGTGTCCACCCTTATGTCTCAATCAGCTGTGGGTCTAGGTATGGTCAATCCAAGTGGCATCACAGCCCGTGAGCGAATTTAGTAGGAATTTCTCTCTCTTTCACTGTCTTTGTTTCACGGGTTTTTAAAAGTGATTGATTTTTATAAAGGGGTTTAGATGCTTTTCACTGCTGTGTTTATGCCGCTTTACACCCACTTGACTCACTTACAGAGAGATATCAATACATAGCTTTTAAGATTCTTACTAGTCAGATATATTCTTGGGCGGTGAATAGGGGGTGTGGAGTCCAGTTCACAGAGCAAGGTGTAGGTCGTATCTATTACATATTGGGTTTATGGAACGGTATCTGAGCTAATTTGAAACCCTTGTTTTATGCATCACCGCACCTCACCTTTCCCGTTAAGCAGCCATAGTGTGTTTTCTAAACGTGTGACTCTGTTCTGTGTTGTAATTCAGTTCAAGGGTAGCGGTTTTCACATTCCCTCTATAAGTGATATCTTATGATAAGTGTCTTTTTCTGTGTGAATTATTTCACTGAGAATCGTCGTACCTAAATCCACTCATCATGCTGCTACTAGACTTATGACGTTGATTTCATGGCTGAGTGATATTCTATTATACATAAGGACTAATACTTCTTTATCCATTTTTTTCTTTCCTGGGATATTTACGTTGTAACAAAGTGGAGGTTCTTGTCAACAGAGCAGCCCTAAACTTTGGGGTGCCTGTGTCTTGCTGATTTTTAGTTTTCCCAATTTATACGCCCATGAGTGGAAGTGTCCTATGCTCTCTAAGCTGAATTTTTTAGATGTTTCAGGACACACCGTACACTTCTCCAGAGTGGCTGTTGGCAATTTACATCCCGCCCATCAGCGTAGCAAGGCTCCCGTTTCTCCATGGCCTGTCCTGCATTTCTGGTTTTGATACTTTATTCAGCATGGCCCTTTTCACCGATGGGAAGCGAGACTTCTTTGTAGCGCTGATTTGCCTTTCCAGGTTGCTTGGTTGGCCAAAAAGGGCGTATGCGTTTTTTCCTGAATATATTCAGGAAAAAACGCATACGCCCTTTTTGGCCAAGGGCATCATTGTCGAGGTTTTGCCGCTTTTCCCGTGCTTTAAAGGCGATTCGAATCTACCTCCTGAAATCTGTTTCCTGCAATTCTGCCTTGCTTTCAAATCCTCTTCGTTGCCTTCCCTCAATATATTTGTGGATGAGAGTTATCATTTATAACTCTGCAGGTTTGTGAATTGCAGTGCCCCTGAGCTCCATTTTTCAACTCGCTTTCCTGGGACCTGGACGCAAAAGCGCAGGATTGCTTCAGGCCCTATTCTGGTTCCGGGCGGCAGGCTGAGCCTGTGGTTAATTCTTCTTCCTGATGGGAAAATGGAGTGACCTGTGCCCGTCCCAACACCTAGAGCTAGTCTCTCATTGGTTCCCCCTCTTCCCGTTCATCCTCAGGACAAATTGCAACATGTACGGAACAGGAGGTTAAAGGTGCTGATTCTCCAAGGAGGGAGATTACTAGTAAAGCAGCTGGAATGGCGAACCCGAGCCCAAGGAGATGAGAAATGAGGTCCCTTTTAGAAACCTTTCCCGATCACACGGTGTACCATCTTCTGGGTTTCTCATGCATGTTTTCGAAGTGGGAAGATGCCCTTGAACCTGGAGATTTGGGACCCATGGGATGGGAACCACGCAGTATTACTTTAAAGGGTCTGCGTTTGCTCACCCAACCTCACGAAACCTCTCAGCCCCAAGAGTGTCCACCCTTATGTCTCAATCAGCTGTGGGTCTATATATGGTCAATCCAGGTGGCATCACAGCCCCTGAACGAATTTAGTAAGAATTTCTTTCTCTTTCCCTGTCTTTGTTTCACGGGTTTTTAAAAGTGACTGATTTTTATAAAGGGGTTTAGCTGCTTTTCACTGCTGTGTTTATGCCGCTTTACACCCACTTGACTCACTTTCAGAGAGATATCAATACATAGGTTTTAAGATTCTTACTAGTCAGATATATTCTTGGGCGGTTAATAGGGGGTGTTGAGTCCAGTTCACAGAGCAAGGTGTAGGTCGTATCTATTACATATTGGGTTTATGGAACGGTATCTGAGCTAATTTGAAACCCTTGTTTTATGCATCACCCCACCTCACCTTTCCCGTTAAGCAGCCATAGTGTGTTTTCTAAACGTGTGACTCTGTTCTGTTTTGTAATTCAGTTCAAGGGTAGCGGTTTTCACTTTCCCTCTATAAGTGATATCTTATGATAAGTGTCTTTTTCTGTGTGACTTATTTCAATGAGAATCGTCGTACCTAAATCCACTCATCATGCTGCTACTAGACTTATGACGTTGATTTCATGGCTGAGTGATATTCTATTATATATAAGGACTAATACTTCTTCATCCATTTTTTTCTTTCCTGGGATATTTACGCTGTAACAAAGTAGAGGTTCTTGTCAACAGAGCAGCCCTAAACTTTGGGGTGCCTGTGTCTTGCTGATTTTTAGTTTTCCCAATTTATACGCCCATGAGTGGAAGTGCCCTATGCTCTCTAAGCTGAGTTTTTTAGATGTTTCACGACACACCGTACACTTCTCCAAAATGGCTGTTGGCAATTTACATCCCGCCCATCAGCGTAGCAAGGCTCCCGTTTCTCCATGGCCTGTCCTGCATTTCTGGTTTTGACACTTTATTCAGCATGGCCCTTTTGACCGGTGGGAAGCGAGACTTCTTTGTAGCGCTGATTTGCCTTTCCAGGTTGCTTGGTTGGCCAAAAAGGGCGTATGCGTTTTTTCCTGAATATATTCAGGAAAAAACGCATACGCCCTTTTGGGTCAAGGGCATCATTGTCGAGGTTTTGCCGCTTTTCCCGTGCTTTAAAGGCGATTCGAATCTACCTCCTGAAATCTGTTTCCTGCAATTCTGCCTTGCTTTCAAATCCTCTTCGTTGACTTCCCTCAATATATTTGTGGACGAGAGTTATCATTTATAACTCTGCAGGTTTGTGAATTGCAGTGCCCCTGAGCTCCATTTTTCAACTCGCTTTCCTGGGACCTGGTCGCAAAAGCGCAGGATTGCTTCAGGCCCTATTCTGGTTCCGGGCGGCAGGCTGAGCCTGTGGTTAATTCTTCTTCCTGATGGGAAAATAGAGTGACCTGTGCCTGTCCCAACACCTAGAGCTAGTGTCTCATTGGTTCCCCCTCTTCCCGTTCATCCTCAGGACAAATTGCAACCTGTACGGAACAGGAGGTTAAAGGTGCTGATTCTCCAAGGAGGGAGATTGCTAGTAAAGCAGCTGGAATGGCGAACCCGAGCCCAAGGAGATGAGAAATGAGGTCCCTTTTAGAAACCTTTCCCGATCACACGGTGTACCATCTTCTGGGTTTCTCATGCATGTTTTCGAAGTGGGAAGATGCCCTTGAACCTGGAGATTTGGGACCCATGGGATGGGAACCACGCAGTATTACTTTAAAGGGTCTACGTTTGCTCACCCAACCTCACGAAACCTCTCAGCCCCAAGAGTGTCCACCCTTATGTCTCAATCAGGTGTGGGTCTATATATGGTCAATCCAGGTGGCCTCACAGCCCCTGAACGAATTTAGTAAGAATTTCTTTCTCTTTCCCTGTCTTTGTTTCACGGGTTTTTAAAAGTGATTGATTTTTATAAAGGGGTTTAGCTGCTTTTCACTGCTGTGTTTATGCCGCTTTACACCCACTTGACTCACTTTCAGAGAGATATCAATACATAGGTTTTAAGATTCTTACTAGTCAGATATATTCTTGGGCGGTTAATAGGGGGTGTTGAGTCCAGTTCACTGAGCAAGGAGTAGGTCGTGTCTATTACATATTGGGTTTATGGAACGGTATCTGAGCTAATTTGAAACCCTTCTTTTATGCATCACCCCACCTCACCTTTCCCGTTAAGCAGCCATAGTGTGTTTTCTAAACGTGTGACTCTGTTCTCTTTTGTAATTCAGTTCAAGGGTAGCGGTTTTCACATTCCCTCTATAAGTGATATCTTATGATAAGTGTCTTTTTCTGTGTGACTTATTTCACTTAGAATCGTCATACCTAAATCCACTCATCATGCTGCTACTAGACTTATGACGTTTATTTCATGGCTGAGTGATATTCTATTATACATAAGGACTAATACTTCTTTATCCATTTTTTTCTTTCCTGGGATATTTACGTTGTAACAAAGTGGAGGTTCTTGTCAACAGAGCAGCCCTAAACTTTGGGGTGCCTGTGTCTTGCTGATTTTTAGTTTTCCCAATTTATACGCCCATGAGTGGAAGTGTCCTATGCTCTCTAAGCTGAGTTTTTTAGATGTTTCAGGACACACCGGACACTTCTACAGAGTGGCTGTTGGCAATTTACATCCCGCCCATCAGCGTAGCAAGGCTCCCATTTCTCCATGGCCTGTCCTGCATTTCTGGTTTTGACACTTTATTCAGCATGGCCCTTTTGACCGACGGGAAACGAGCCTTCTTTGTAGCGCTGATTTGCCTTTCCAGGTTGCTTGGTTGGCCAAAAAGGGCGTATGCGTTTTTTCCTGAATATATTCAGGAAAAAACGCATACGCCCTTTTTGGCCAAGGGCATCATGGTCGAGGTGTTGCCGCTTTTCCTGTGCTTTAAAGGCGATTCGAATCTACCTCCTGAAATCTGTTTCCTGCAATTCTGCCTTGCTTTCAAATCCTCTTCGTTGCCTTCCCTCAATATATTTGTGGACGAGAGTTATCATTTATAACTCTGCAGGTTTGTGAATTGCAGTGCCCCTGAGCTCCATTTTTCAACTCGCTTTCTTGGGAGCTGGCTGCAAAAGCGCAGGATTGCTTCAGGCTGTATTCTGGTCCCGAGCGGCAGGCTGAGCCTGTGGTTAATTCTTCTTCCTGATGGGAAAATAGAGTGACCTGTGCCTGTCCCAACACCTAGAGCTAGTGTCTCATTGGTTCCCCCTCTTCCCGTTCATCCTCAGGACAAATTGCAACCTGTACGGAACAGGAGGTTAAAGGTGCTGATTCTCCAAGGAGGGAGATTGCTAGTAAAGCGGCTGGAATGGAGAACCCGAGCACAAGGAGTTGAGAAATGAGGTGCGATTTAGAAACCTTTCCCGATCACACGGTGCACCATCTTCTGGGTTTCTCATGCATGTTTTCGAAGTGGGAAGATGCCCTTGAACCTGGAGATTTGGGACCCATGGGATGGGAACCACGCAGTATTACTTTAAAGGGTCTGCGTTTGCTCACCCAACCTCACGAAACCTCTCAGCCCCAAGAGTGTCCACCCTTATGTCTCAATCAGCTGTGGGTCTATATATGGTCAATCCAGGTGGCATCACAGCCCCTGAACGAATTTAGTAACAATTTCTTTCTCTTTCACTGTCTTTGTTTCACGGGTTTTTAAAAGTGATTGATTTTTATAAAGGGGTTTAGCTGCTTTTCACTGCTGTGTTTATGCCGCTTTACACCCACTTGACTCACTTACAAAGAGATATCAATACATAGGTTTTGAGATTCTTACTAGTCAGATATATTCTTGGGCGGTTAATAGGGGGTGTTGAGTCCAGTTCACTGAGGAAGGAGTAGGTCGTGCCTATTACATATTGGGTTTATGGAACGGTATCTGAGCTAATTTGAAACCCTTGTTTTATGCATCACCCCACCTCACCTTTCCCGTTAAGCAGCCATAGTGTGTTTTCTAAACGTGTGCCTCTGTTCTGTTTTGTAATTCAGTTCAAGGTCGCAGTTTTTACAGTCCCTCTAGAAGTGATATCTTATGATAAGTGTCTTTTTCTGTGTGACTTATTTCACTTAGAATCGTCGTACCTAAATCCACTCATCATGCTGCTACTAGACTTATGACGTTGATTTCATGGCTGAGTGATATTCTATTATATATAAGGACTAATACTTCTTCATCCATTTTTTTCTTTCCTGGGATATTTACGTTGTAACAAAGTAGAGGTTCTTGTCAACAGAGCAGCCCTAAACTTTGGGGTGCCTGTGTCTTGCTGATTTTTAGTTTTCCCAATTTATACGCCCATGAGTGGAAGTGCCCTATGCTCTCTAAGCTGAGTTTTTTAGATGTTTCACGACACACCGTACACTTCTCCAAAATGGCTGTTGGCAATTTACATCCCGCCCATCAGCGTAGCAAGGCTCCCGTTTCTCCATGGCCTGTCCTGCATTTCTGGTTTTGACACTTTATTCAGCATGGCCCTTTTGACCGGTGGGAAGCGAGACTTCTTTGTAGCGCTGATTTGCCTTTCCAGGTTGCTTGGTTGGCCAAAAAGGGCGTATGCGTTTTTTCCTGAATATATTCAGGAAAAAACGCATACGCCCTTTTGGGCCAAGGGCATCATTGTCGAGGTTTTGCCGCTTTTCCCGTGCTTTAAAGGCGATTCGAATCTACCTCCTGAAATCTGTTTCCTGCAATTCTGCCTTGCTTTCAAATCCTCTTCGTTGCCTTCCCTCAATATATTTGTGGACGAGAGTTATCATTTATAACACTGCAGGTTTGTGAATTGCAGTGCCCCTGAGCTCCATTTTTCAACTCGCTTTCCTGGGACCTGGACGCAAAAGCGCAGGATTGCTTCAGGCCCTATTCTGGTTCCGGGCGGCAGGCTGAGCCTGTGGTTAATTCTTCTTCCTGATGGGAAAATAGAGTGACCTGTGCCTGTCCCAACACCTAGAGCTAGTCTCTCATTGGTTCCCCCTCTTCCCGTTCATCCTCAGGACAAATTGCAACCTGTACGGAACAGGAGGTTAAAGGTGCTGATTCTCCAAGGAGGGAGATTGCTAGTAAAGCAGCTGGAATGGCGAACCCGAGCCCAAGGAGATGAGAAATGAGGTCCCTTTTAGAAACCTTTCCCGATCACACGGTGTACCATCTTCTGGGTTTCTCATGCATGTTTTCGAAGTGGGAAGATGCCCTTGAACCTGGAGATTTGGGACCCATGGGATGGGAACCACGCAGTATTACTTTAAAGGGTCTACGTTTGCTCACCCAACCTCACGAAACCTCTCAGCCCCAAGAGTGTCCACCCTTATGTCTCAATCAGCTGTGGGTCTATATATGGTCAATCCAGGTGGCATCACAGCCCCTGAACGAATTTAGTAAGAATTTCTTTCTCTTTCCCTGTCTTTGTTTCACGGGTTTTTAAAAGTGATTGATTTTTATAAAGGGGTTTAGCTGCTTTTCACTGCTGTGTTTATGCCGCTTTACACCCACTTGACTCACTTTCAGAGAGATATCAATACATAGGTTTTAAGATTCTTACTAGTCAGATATATTCTTGGGCGGTTAATAGGGGGTGTTGAGTCCAGTTCACTGAGCAAGGAGTAGGTCGTTTCTATTACATATTGGGTTTATGGAACGGTATCTGAGCTAATTTGAAACCCTTCTTTTATGCATCACCCCACCTCACCTTTCCCGTTAAGCAGCCATAGTGTGTTTTCTAAACGTGTGACTCTGTTCTCTTTTGTAATTCAGTTCAAGGGTAGCGGTTTTCACATTCCCTCTATAAGTGATATCTTATGATAAGTGTCTTTTTCTGTGTGACTTATTTCACTTAGAATCGTCGTACCTAAATCCACTCATCATGCTGCTACTAGACTTATGACGTTGATTTCATGGCTGAGTGATATTCTATTATACATAAGGACTAATACTTCTTTATCCATTTTTTTCTTTCCTGGGATATTTACGTTGTAACAAAGTGGAGGTTCTTGTCAACAGAGCAGCCCTAAACTTTGGGGTGCCTGTGTCTTGCTGATTTTTAGTTTTCCCAATTTATACGCCCATGAGTGGAAGTGTCCTATGCTCTCTAAGCTGAGTTTTTTAGATGTTTCAGGACACACCGTACACTTCTACAGAGTGGCTGTTGGCAATTTACATCCCGCCCATCAGCGTAGCAAGGCTCCCGTTTCTCCATGGCCTGTCCTGCATTTCTGGTTTTCACACTTTATTCAGCATGGCCCTTTTGACCGACGGGAAACGAGCCTTCTTTGTAGCGCTGATTTGCCTTTCCAGGTTGCTTGGTTGGCCAAAAAGGGCGTATGCGTTTTTTCCTGAATATATTCAGGAAAAAACGCATACGCCCTTTTTGGCCAAGGGCATCATGGTCGAGGTGTTGCCGCTTTTCCTGTGCTTTAAAGGCGATTCGAATCTACCTCCTGAAATCTGTTTCCTGCAATTCTGCCTTGCTTTCAAATCCTCTTCGTTGCCTTCCCTCAATATATTTGTGGACGAGAGTTATCATTTATAACTCTGCAGGTTTGTGAATTGCAGTGCCCCTGAGCTCCATTTTTCAACTCGCTTTCCTGGGACCTGGACGCAAAAGCGCAGGATTGCTTCAGGCTCTATTCTGGTCCCGAGCGGCAGGCTGAGCCTGTGGTTAATTCTTCTTCCTGATGGGAAAATAGAGTGACCTGTGCCTGTCCCAACACCTAGAGCTAGTGTCTCATTGGTTCCCCCTCTTCCCGTTCATCCTCAGGACAAATTGCAACCTGTACGGAACAGGAGGTTAAAGGTGCTGATTCTCCAAGGAGGGAGATTGCTAGTAAAGCAGCTGGAATGGCGAACCCGAGCCCAAGGAGATGAGAAATGAGGTCCCTTTTAGAAACCTTTCCCGATCACACGGTGTACCATCTTCTGGGTTTCTCATGCATGTTTTCCATGTAGGAAGATGCCCTTGAACCTGGAGATTTGGGACCCATGGGATGGGAACAATGCAGTATTACTTTAAAGGGTCTGCGTTTGCTCACCCAACCTCACCAAACCTCTCAGCCCTAAGAGTGTCCACCCTTATGTCTCAATCAGCTGTGGGTCTAGTTATGGTCAATCCAAGTGGCATCACAGCCCGTGAGCGAATTTAGAAGGAATTTCTCTCTCTTTCACTGTCTTTGTTTCACGGGTTTTTAAAAGTGATTGATTTTTATAAAGGGGTTTAGATGCTTTTCACTGCTGTGTTTATGCCGCTTTACACCCACTTGACTCACTTACAGAGAGATATCAATACATAGCTTTTAAGATTCTTACTAGTCAGATATATTCTTGGGCGGTGAATAGGGGGTGTGGAGTCCAATTCACAGAGCAAGGTGTAGGTCGTATCTATTACATATTGGGTTTATGGAACGGTATCTGAGCTAATTTGAAACCCTTGTTTTATGCATCACCGCACCTCACCTTTCCCGTTAAGCAGCCATAGTGTGTTTTCTAAACGTGTGACTCTGTTCTCTTTTGTAATTCAGTTCAAGGGTAGCGGTTTTCACATTCCCTCTATAAGTGATATCTTATGATAAGTGTCTTTTTCTGTGTGAATTATTTCACTGAGAATCGTCGTACCTAAATCCACTCATCATGCTGCTACTAGACTTATGACGTTGATTTCATGGCTGAGTGATATTCTATTATACATAAGGACTAATACTTCTTTATCCATTTTTTTCTTTCCTGGGATATTTACGTTGTAACAAAGTGGAGGTTCTTGTCAACAGAGCAGCCCTAAACTTTGGGGTGCCTGTGTCTTGCTGATTTTTAGTTTTCCCAATTTATACGCCCATGAGTGGAAGTGTCCTATGCTCTCTAAGCTGAATTTTTTAGATGTTTCAGGACACACCGTACAGTTCTCCAGAGTGGCTGTTGGCAATTTACATCCCGCCCATCAGCGTAGCAAGGCTCCCGTTTCTCCATGGCCTGTCCTGCATTTCTGGTTTTGATACTTTATTCAGCATGGCCCTTTTGACCGATGGGAAGCGAGACTTCTTTGTAGCTCTGATTTGCCTTTCCAGGTTGCTTGGTTGGCCAAAAAGGGCGTATGCGTTTTTTCCTGAATATATTCAGGAAAAAACGCATACGCCCTTTTTGGCCAAGGGCATCATGGTCGAGGTATTGCCGCTTTTCCTGTGCTTTAAAGGCGATTCGAATCTACCTCCTGAAATCTGTTTCCTGCAATTCTGCCTTGCTTTCAAATCCTCTTCGTTGCCTTCCCTCAATATATTTGTGGACGAGAGTTATCATTTATAACTCTGCAGGTTTGTGAATTGCAGTGCCCCTGAGCTCCATTTTTCAACTCGCTTTCTTGGGAGCTGGCTGCAAAAGCACAGGATTGCTTCAGGCTCTATTCTGCTCCCGAGCGGCAGGCTGAGCCTGTGGTTAATTCTTCTTCCTGATGGGAAAATAGAGTGACCTGTGCCTGTCCCAACACCTAGAGCTAGTGTCTCATTGGTTCCCCCTCTTCCCGTTCATCCTCAGGACAAATTGCAACCTGTACGGAACAGGAGGTTAAAGGTGCTGATTCTCCAAGGAGGGAGATTGCTAGTAAAGCAGCTGGAATGGAGAACCCGAGCACAAGGAGTTGAGAAATGAGGTGCGATTTAGAAACCTTTCCCGATCACACGGTGCACCATCTTCTGGGTTTCTCATGCATGTTTTCGAAGTGGGAAGATGCCCTTGAACCTGGAGATTTGGGACCCATGGGATGGGAACCACGCAGTATTACTTTAAAGGGTCTGCGTTTGCTCACCCAACCTCACGAAACCTCTCAGCCCCAAGAGTGTCCACCCTTATGTCTCAATCAGCTGTGGGTCTATATATGGTCAATCCAGGTGGCATCACAGCCCCTGAACGAATTTAGTAAGAATTTCTTTCTCTTTCACTGTCTTTGTTTCACGGGTTTTTAAAAGTGATTGATTTTTATAAAGGGGTTTAGCTGCTTTTCACTGCTGTGTTTATGCCGCTTTACACCCACTTGACTCACTTACAGAGAGATATCAATACATAGGTTTTGAGATTCTTACTAGTCAGATATATTCTTGGGCGGTTAATAGGGGGTGTTGAGTCCAGTTCACTGAGGAAGGAGTAGGTCGTGTCTATTACATATTGGGTTTATGGAACGGTATCTGAGCTAATTTGAAACCCTTGTTTTATGCATCACCCCACCTCACCTTTCCCGTTAAGCAGCCATAGTGTGTTTTCTAAACGTGTGCCTCTGTTCTGTTTTGTAATTCAGTTCAAGGTCGCAGTTTTTACATTCCCTCTATAAGTGATATCTTATGATAAGTGTCTTTTTCTGTGTGACTTATTTCACTTAGAATCGTCGTACCTAAATCCACTCATCATGCTGCTACTAGACTTATGACGTTGATTTCATGGCTGAGTGATATTCTATTATATATAAGGACTAATACTTCTTCATCCATTTTTTTCTTTCCTGGGATATTTACGTTGTAGCAAAGTAGAGGTTCTTGTCAACAGAGCAGCCCTAAACTTTGGGGTGCCTGTGTCTTGCTGATTTTTAGTTTTCCCAATTTATACGCCCATGAGTGGAAGTGCCCTATGCTCTCTAAGCTGAGTTTTTTAGATGTTTCACGACACACCGTACACTTCTCCAAAATGGCTGTTGGCAATTTACATCCCGCCCATCAGCGTAGCAAGGCTCCCGTTTCTCCATGGCCTGTCCTGCATTTCTGGTTTTGACACTTTATTCAGCATGGCCCTTTTGACCGGTGGGAAGCGAGACTTCTTTGTAGCGCTGATTTGCCTTTCCAGGTTGCTTGGTTGGCCAAAAAGGGCGTATGCGTTTTTTCCTGAATATATTCAGGAAAAAACGCATACGCCCTTTTTGGCCAAGGGCATCATTGTCGAGGTTTTGCCGCTTTTCCCGTGCTTTAAAGGCGATTCGAATCTACCTCCTGAAATCTGTTTCCTGCAATTCTGCCTTGCTTTCAAATCCTCTTCGTTGCCTTCCCTCAATATATTTGTGGACGAGAGTTATCATTTATAACTCTGCAGGTTTGTGAATTGCAGTGCCCCTGAGCTCCATTTTTCAACTCGCTTTCCTGGGACCTGGACGCAAAAGCGCAGGATTGCTTCAGGTCCTATTCTGGTTCCGGGCGGCAGGCTGAGCCTGTGGTTAATTCTTCTTCCTGATGGGAAAATAGAGTGACCTGTGCCTGTCCCAACACCTAGAGCTAGTCTCTCATTGGTTCCCCCTCTTCCCGTTCATCCTCAGGACAAATTGCAACCTGTACGGAACAGGAGGTTAAAGGTGCTGATTCTCCAAGGAGGGAGATTGCTAGTAAAGCAGCTGGAATGGCGAACCCGAGCCCAAGGAGATGAGAAATGAGGTCCCTTTTAGAAACCTTTCCCGATCACACGGTGTACCATCTTCTGGGTTTCTCATGCATGTTTTCCATGTAGGAAGATGCCCTTGAACCTGGAGATTTGGGACCCATGGGATGGGAACAATGCAGTATTACTTTAAAGGGTCTGCGTTTGCTCACCCAACCTCACCAAACCTCTCAGCCCTAAGAGTGTCCACCCTTATGTCTCAATCAGCTGTGGGTCTAGGTATGGTCAATCCAAGTGGCATCACAGCCCGTGAGCGAATTTAGTAGGAATTTCTCTCTCTTTCACTGTCTTTGTTTCACGGGTTTTTAAAAGTGATTGATTTTTATAAAGGGGTTTAGATGCTTTTCACTGCTGTGTTTATGCCGCTTTACACCCACTTGACTCACTTACAGAGAGATATCAATACATAGCTTTTAAGATTCTTACTAGTCAGATATATTCTTGGGCGGTGAATAGGGGGTGTGGAGTCCAGTTCACAGAGCAAGGTGTAGGTCGTATCTATTACATATTGGGTTTATGGAACGGTATCTGAGCTAATTTGAAACCCTTGTTTTATGCATCACCGCACCTCACCTTTCCCGTTAAGCAGCCATAGTGTGTTTTCTAAACGTGTGACTCTGTTCTGTGTTGTAATTCAGTTCAAGGGTAGCGGTTTTCACATTCCCTCTATAAGTGATATCTTATGATAAGTGTCTTTTTCTGTGTGAATTATTTCACTGAGAATCGTCGTACCTAAATCCACTCATCATGCTGCTACTAGACTTATGACGTTGATTTCATGGCTGAGTGATATTCTATTATACATAAGGACTAATACTTCTTTATCCATTTTTTTCTTTCCTGGGATATTTACGTTGTAACAAAGTGGAGGTTCTTGTCAACAGAGCAGCCCTAAACTTTGGGGTGCCTGTGTCTTGCTGATTTTTAGTTTTCCCAATTTATACGCCCATGAGTGGAAGTGTCCTATGCTCTCTAAGCTGAATTTTTTAGATGTTTCAGGACACACCGTACACTTCTCCAGAGTGGCTGTTGGCAATTTACATCCCGCCCATCAGCGTAGCAAGGCTCCCGTTTCTCCATGGCCTGTCCTGCATTTCTGGTTTTGATACTTTATTCAGCATGGCCCTTTTCACCGATGGGAAGCGAGACTTCTTTGTAGCGCTGATTTGCCTTTCCAGGTTGCTTGGTTGGCCAAAAAGGGCGTATGCGTTTTTTCCTGAATATATTCAGGAAAAAACGCATACGCCCTTTTTGGCCAAGGGCATCATTGTCGAGGTTTTGCCGCTTTTCCCGTGCTTTAAAGGCGATTCGAATCTACCTCCTGAAATCTGTTTCCTGCAATTCTGCCTTGCTTTCAAATCCTCTTCGTTGCCTTCCCTCAATATATTTGTGGATGAGAGTTATCATTTATAACTCTGCAGGTTTGTGAATTGCAGTGCCCCTGAGCTCCATTTTTCAACTCGCTTTCCTGGGACCTGGACGCAAAAGCGCAGGATTGCTTCAGGCCCTATTCTGGTTCCGGGCGGCAGGCTGAGCCTGTGGTTAATTCTTCTTCCTGATGGGAAAATGGAGTGACCTGTGCCCGTCCCAACACCTAGAGCTAGTCTCTCATTGGTTCCCCCTCTTCCCGTTCATCCTCAGGACAAATTGCAACATGTACGGAACAGGAGGTTAAAGGTGCTGATTCTCCAAGGAGGGAGATTACTAGTAAAGCAGCTGGAATGGCGAACCCGAGCCCAAGGAGATGAGAAATGAGGTCCCTTTTAGAAACCTTTCCCGATCACACGGTGTACCATCTTCTGGGTTTCTCATGCATGTTTTCGAAGTGGGAAGATGCCCTTGAACCTGGAGATTTGGGACCCATGGGATGGGAACCACGCAGTATTACTTTAAAGGGTCTGCGTTTGCTCACCCAACCTCACGAAACCTCTCAGCCCCAAGAGTGTCCACCCTTATGTCTCAATCAGCTGTGGGTCTATATATGGTCAATCCAGGTGGCATCACAGCCCCTGAACGAATTTAGTAAGAATTTCTTTCTCTTTCCCTGTCTTTGTTTCACGGGTTTTTAAAAGTGACTGATTTTTATAAAGGGGTTTAGCTGCTTTTCACTGCTGTGTTTATGCCGCTTTACACCCACTTGACTCACTTTCAGAGAGATATCAATACATAGGTTTTAAGATTCTTACTAGTCAGATATATTCTTGGGCGGTTAATAGGGGGTGTTGAGTCCAGTTCACAGAGCAAGGTGTAGGTCGTATCTATTACATATTGGGTTTATGGAACGGTATCTGAGCTAATTTGAAACCCTTGTTTTATGCATCACCCCACCTCACCTTTCCCGTTAAGCAGCCATAGTGTGTTTTCTAAACGTGTGACTCTGTTCTGTTTTGTAATTCAGTTCAAGGGTAGCGGTTTTCACTTTCCCTCTATAAGTGATATCTTATGATAAGTGTCTTTTTCTGTGTGACTTATTTCAATGAGAATCGTCGTACCTAAATCCACTCATCATGCTGCTACTAGACTTATGACGTTGATTTCATGGCTGAGTGATATTCTATTATATATAAGGACTAATACTTCTTCATCCATTTTTTTCTTTCCTGGGATATTTACGCTGTAACAAAGTAGAGGTTCTTGTCAACAGAGCAGCCCTAAACTTTGGGGTGCCTGTGTCTTGCTGATTTTTAGTTTTCCCAATTTATACGCCCATGAGTGGAAGTGCCCTATGCTCTCTAAGCTGAGTTTTTTAGATGTTTCACGACACACCGTACACTTCTCCAAAATGGCTGTTGGCAATTTACATCCCGCCCATCAGCGTAGCAAGGCTCCCGTTTCTCCATGGCCTGTCCTGCATTTCTGGTTTTGACACTTTATTCAGCATGGCCCTTTTGACCGGTGGGAAGCGAGACTTCTTTGTAGCGCTGATTTGCCTTTCCAGGTTGCTTGGTTGGCCAAAAAGGGCGTATGCGTTTTTTCCTGAATATATTCAGGAAAAAACGCATACGCCCTTTTGGGTCAAGGGCATCATTGTCGAGGTTTTGCCGCTTTTCCCGTGCTTTAAAGGCGATTCGAATCTACCTCCTGAAATCTGTTTCCTGCAATTCTGCCTTGCTTTCAAATCCTCTTCGTTGACTTCCCTCAATATATTTGTGGACGAGAGTTATCATTTATAACTCTGCAGGTTTGTGAATTGCAGTGCCCCTGAGCTCCATTTTTCAACTCGCTTTCCTGGGACCTGGTCGCAAAAGCGCAGGATTGCTTCAGGCCCTATTCTGGTTCCGGGCGGCAGGCTGAGCCTGTGGTTAATTCTTCTTCCTGATGGGAAAATAGAGTGACCTGTGCCTGTCCCAACACCTAGAGCTAGTGTCTCATTGGTTCCCCCTCTTCCCGTTCATCCTCAGGACAAATTGCAACCTGTACGGAACAGGAGGTTAAAGGTGCTGATTCTCCAAGGAGGGAGATTGCTAGTAAAGCAGCTGGAATGGCGAACCCGAGCCCAAGGAGATGAGAAATGAGGTCCCTTTTAGAAACCTTTCCCGATCACACGGTGTACCATCTTCTGGGTTTCTCATGCATGTTTTCGAAGTGGGAAGATGCCCTTGAACCTGGAGATTTGGGACCCATGGGATGGGAACCACGCAGTATTACTTTAAAGGGTCTACGTTTGCTCACCCAACCTCACGAAACCTCTCAGCCCCAAGAGTGTCCACCCTTATGTCTCAATCAGGTGTGGGTCTATATATGGTCAATCCAGGTGGCCTCACAGCCCCTGAACGAATTTAGTAAGAATTTCTTTCTCTTTCCCTGTCTTTGTTTCACGGGTTTTTAAAAGTGATTGATTTTTATAAAGGGGTTTAGCTGCTTTTCACTGCTGTGTTTATGCCGCTTTACACCCACTTGACTCACTTTCAGAGAGATATCAATACATAGGTTTTAAGATTCTTACTAGTCAGATATATTCTTGGGCGGTTAATAGGGGGTGTTGAGTCCAGTTCACTGAGCAAGGAGTAGGTCGTGTCTATTACATATTGGGTTTATGGAACGGTATCTGAGCTAATTTGAAACCCTTCTTTTATGCATCACCCCACCTCACCTTTCCCGTTAAGCAGCCATAGTGTGTTTTCTAAACGTGTGACTCTGTTCTCTTTTGTAATTCAGTTCAAGGGTAGCGGTTTTCACATTCCCTCTATAAGTGATATCTTATGATAAGTGTCTTTTTCTGTGTGACTTATTTCACTTAGAATCGTCATACCTAAATCCACTCATCATGCTGCTACTAGACTTATGACGTTTATTTCATGGCTGAGTGATATTCTATTATACATAAGGACTAATACTTCTTTATCCATTTTTTTCTTTCCTGGGATATTTACGTTGTAACAAAGTGGAGGTTCTTGTCAACAGAGCAGCCCTAAACTTTGGGGTGCCTGTGTCTTGCTGATTTTTAGTTTTCCCAATTTATACGCCCATGAGTGGAAGTGTCCTATGCTCTCTAAGCTGAGTTTTTTAGATGTTTCAGGACACACCGGACACTTCTACAGAGTGGCTGTTGGCAATTTACATCCCGCCCATCAGCGTAGCAAGGCTCCCATTTCTCCATGGCCTGTCCTGCATTTCTGGTTTTGACACTTTATTCAGCATGGCCCTTTTGACCGACGGGAAACGAGCCTTCTTTGTAGCGCTGATTTGCCTTTCCAGGTTGCTTGGTTGGCCAAAAAGGGCGTATGCGTTTTTTCCTGAATATATTCAGGAAAAAACGCATACGCCCTTTTTGGCCAAGGGCATCATGGTCGAGGTGTTGCCGCTTTTCCTGTGCTTTAAAGGCGATTCGAATCTACCTCCTGAAATCTGTTTCCTGCAATTCTGCCTTGCTTTCAAATCCTCTTCGTTGCCTTCCCTCAATATATTTGTGGACGAGAGTTATCATTTATAACTCTGCAGGTTTGTGAATTGCAGTGCCCCTGAGCTCCATTTTTCAACTCGCTTTCTTGGGAGCTGGCTGCAAAAGCGCAGGATTGCTTCAGGCTGTATTCTGGTCCCGAGCGGCAGGCTGAGCCTGTGGTTAATTCTTCTTCCTGATGGGAAAATAGAGTGACCTGTGCCTGTCCCAACACCTAGAGCTAGTGTCTCATTGGTTCCCCCTCTTCCCGTTCATCCTCAGGACAAATTGCAACCTGTACGGAACAGGAGGTTAAAGGTGCTGATTCTCCAAGGAGGGAGATTGCTAGTAAAGCGGCTGGAATGGAGAACCCGAGCACAAGGAGTTGAGAAATGAGGTGCGATTTAGAAACCTTTCCCGATCACACGGTGCACCATCTTCTGGGTTTCTCATGCATGTTTTCGAAGTGGGAAGATGCCCTTGAACCTGGAGATTTGGGACCCATGGGATGGGAACCACGCAGTATTACTTTAAAGGGTCTGCGTTTGCTCACCCAACCTCACGAAACCTCTCAGCCCCAAGAGTGTCCACCCTTATGTCTCAATCAGCTGTGGGTCTATATATGGTCAATCCAGGTGGCATCACAGCCCCTGAACGAATTTAGTAACAATTTCTTTCTCTTTCACTGTCTTTGTTTCACGGGTTTTTAAAAGTGATTGATTTTTATAAAGGGGTTTAGCTGCTTTTCACTGCTGTGTTTATGCCGCTTTACACCCACTTGACTCACTTACAAAGAGATATCAATACATAGGTTTTGAGATTCTTACTAGTCAGATATATTCTTGGGCGGTTAATAGGGGGTGTTGAGTCCAGTTCACTGAGGAAGGAGTAGGTCGTGCCTATTACATATTGGGTTTATGGAACGGTATCTGAGCTAATTTGAAACCCTTGTTTTATGCATCACCCCACCTCACCTTTCCCGTTAAGCAGCCATAGTGTGTTTTCTAAACGTGTGCCTCTGTTCTGTTTTGTAATTCAGTTCAAGGTCGCAGTTTTTACAGTCCCTCTAGAAGTGATATCTTATGATAAGTGTCTTTTTCTGTGTGACTTATTTCACTTAGAATCGTCGTACCTAAATCCACTCATCATGCTGCTACTAGACTTATGACGTTGATTTCATGGCTGAGTGATATTCTATTATATATAAGGACTAATACTTCTTCATCCATTTTTTTCTTTCCTGGGATATTTACGTTGTAACAAAGTAGAGGTTCTTGTCAACAGAGCAGCCCTAAACTTTGGGGTGCCTGTGTCTTGCTGATTTTTAGTTTTCCCAATTTATACGCCCATGAGTGGAAGTGCCCTATGCTCTCTAAGCTGAGTTTTTTAGATGTTTCACGACACACCGTACACTTCTCCAAAATGGCTGTTGGCAATTTACATCCCGCCCATCAGCGTAGCAAGGCTCCCGTTTCTCCATGGCCTGTCCTGCATTTCTGGTTTTGACACTTTATTCAGCATGGCCCTTTTGACCGGTGGGAAGCGAGACTTCTTTGTAGCGCTGATTTGCCTTTCCAGGTTGCTTGGTTGGCCAAAAAGGGCGTATGCGTTTTTTCCTGAATATATTCAGGAAAAAACGCATACGCCCTTTTGGTCCAAGGGCATCATTGTCGAGGTTTTGCCGCTTTTCCCGTGCTTTAAAGGCGATTCGAATCTACCTCCTGAAATCTGTTTCCTGCAATTCTGCCTTGCTTTCAAATCCTCTTCGTTGCCTTCCCTCAATATATTTGTGGACGAGAGTTATCATTTATAACACTGCAGGTTTGTGAATTGCAGTGCCCCTGAGCTCCATTTTTCAACTCGCTTTCCTGGGACCTGGACGCAAAAGCGCAGGATTGCTTCAGGCCCTATTCTGGTTCCGGGCGGCAGGCTGAGCCTGTGGTTAATTCTTCTTCCTGATGGGAAAATAGAGTGACCTGTGCCTGTCCCAACACCTAGAGCTAGTGTCTCATTGGTTCCCCCTCTTCCCGTTCATCCTCAGGACAAATTGCAACCTGTACGGAACAGGAGGTTAAAGGTGCTGATTCTCCAAGGAGGGAGATTGCTAGTAAAGCAGCTGGAATGGCGAACCTGAGCCCAAGGAGATGAGAAATGAGGTCCCTTTTAGAAACCTTTCCCGATCACACGGTGTACCATCTTCTGGGTTTCTCATGCATGTTTTCGAAGTGGGAAGATGCCCTTGAACCTGGAGATTTGGGACCCATGGGATGGGAACCACGCAGTATTACTTTAAAGGGTCTACGTTTGCTCACCCAACCTCACGAAACCTCTCAGCCCCAAGAGTGTCCACCCTTATGTCTCAATCAGCTGTGGGTCTATATATGGTCAATCCAGGTGGCATCACAGCCCCTGAACGAATTTAGTAAGAATTTCTTTCTCTTTCCCTGTCTTTGTTTCACGGGTTTTTAAAAGTGATTGATTTTTATAAAGGGGTTTAGCTGCTTTTCACTGCTGTGTTTATGCCGCTTTACACCCACTTGACTCACTTTCAGAGAGATATCAATACATAGGTTTTAAGATTCTTACTAGTCAGATATATTCTTGGGCGGTTAATAGGGGGTGTTGAGTCCAGTTCACTGAGCAAGGAGTAGGTCGTGTCTATTACATATTGGGTTTATGGAACGGTATCTGAGCTAATTTGAAACCCTTCTTTTATGCATCACCCCACCTCACCTTTCCCGTTAAGCAGCCATAGTGTGTTTTCTAAACGTGTGACTCTGTTCTGTTTTGTAATTCAGTTCAAGGGTAGCGGTTTTCACATTCCCTCTATAAGTGATATCTTATGATAAGTGTCTTTTTCTGTGTGAATTATTTCACTGAGAATCGTCGTACCTAAATCCACTCATCATGCTGCTACTAGACTTATGACGTTGATTTCATGGCTGAGTGATATTCTATTATACATAAGGACTAATACTTCTTTATCCATTTTTTTCTTTCCTGGGATATTTACGTTGTAACAAAGTGGAGGTTCTTGTCAACAGAGCAGCCCTAAACTTTGGGGTGCCTGTGTCTTGCTGATTTTTAGTTTTCCCAATTTATACGCCCATGAGTGGAAGTGTCCTATGCTCTCTAAGCTGAATTTTTTAGATGTTTCAGGACACACCGTACAGTTCTCCAGAGTGGCTGTTGGCAATTTACATCCCGCCCATCAGCGTAGCAAGGCTCCCGTTTCTCCATGGCCTGTCCTGCATTTCTGGTTTTGATACTTTATTCAGCATGGCCCTTTTGACCGATGGGAAGCGAGACTTCTTTGTAGCGCTGATTTGCCTTTCCAGGTTGCTTGGTTGGCCAAAAAGGGCGTATGCGTTTTTTCCTGAATATATTCAGGAAAAAACGCATACGCCCTTTTTGGCCAAGGGCATCATGGTCGAGGTATTGCCGCTTTTCCTGTGCTTTCAAGGCGATTCGAATCTACCTCCTGAAATCTGTTTCCTGCTATTCTGCCTTGCTTTCAAATCCTCTTCGTTGCCTTCCCTCAATATATTTGTGGACGAGAGTTATCATTTATAACTCTGCAGGTTTGTGAATTGCAGTGCCCCTGAGCTCCATTTTTCAACTCGCTTTCTTGGGAGCTGGCTGCAAAAGCGCAGGATTGCTTCAGGCTGTATTCTGGTCCCGAGCGGCAGGCTGAGCCTGTGGTTAATTCTTCTTCCTGATGGGAAAATAGAGTGACCTGTGCCTGTCCCAACACCTAGAGCTAGTGTCTCATTGGTTCCCCCTCTTCCCGTTCATCCTCAGGACAAATTGCAACCTGTACGGAACAGGAGGTTAAAGGTGCTGATTCTCCAAGGAGGGAGATTGCTAGTAAAGCGGCTGGAATGGAGAACCCGAGCACAAGGAGTTGAGAAATGAGGTGCGATTTAGAAACCTTTCCCGATCACACGGTGCACCATCTTCTGGGTTTCTCATGCATGTTTTCGAAGTGGGAAGATGCCCTTGAACCTGGAGATTTGGGACCCATGGGATGGGAACCACGCAGTATTACTTTAAAGGGTCTGCGTTTGCTCACCCAACCTCACGAAACCTCTCAGCCCCAAGAGTGTCCACCCTTATGTCTCAATCAGCTGTGGGTCTATATATGGTCAATCCAGGTGGCATCACAGCCCCTGAACGAATTTAGTAAGAATTTCTTTCTCTTTCACTGTCTTTGTTTCACGGGTTTTTAAAAGTGATTGATTTTTATAAAGGGGTTTAGCTGCTTTTCACTGCTGTGTTTATGCCGCTTTACACCCACTTGACTCACTTACAGAGAGATATCAATACATAGGTTTTGAGATTCTTACTAGTCAGATATATTCTTGGGCGGTTAATAGGGGGTGTTGAGTCCAGTTCACTGAGGAAGGAGTAGGTCGTGCCTATTACATATTGGGTTTATGGAACGGTATCTGAGCTAATTTGAAACCCTTGTTTTATGCATCACCCCACCTCACCTTTCCCGTTAAGCAGCCATAGTGTGTTTTCTAAACGTGTGCCTCTGTTCTGTTTTGTAATTCAGTTCAAGGTCGCAGTTTTTACAGTCCCTCTAGAAGTGATATCTTATGATAAGTGTCTTTTTCTGTGTGACTTATTTCACTTAGAATCGTCGTACCTAAATCCACTCATCATGCTGCTACTAGACTTATGACGTTGATTTCATGGCTGAGTGATATTCTATTATATATAAGGACTAATACTTCTTCATCCATTTTTTTCTTTCCTGGGATATTTACGTTGTAACAAAGTAGAGGTTCTTGTCAACAGAGCAGCCCTAAACTTTGGGGTGCCTGTGTCTTGCTGATTTTTAGTTTTCCCAATTTATACGCCCATGAGTGGAAGTGCCCTATGCTCTCTAAGCTGAGTTTTTTAGATGTTTCACGACACACCGTACACTTCTCCAAAATGGCTGTTGGCAATTTACATCCCGCCCATCAGCGTAGCAAGGCTCCCGTTTCTCCATGGCCTGTCCTGCATTTCTGGTTTTGACACTTTATTCAGCATGGCCCTTTTGACCGGTGGGAAGCGAGACTTCTTTGTAGCGCTGATTTGCCTTTCCAGGTTGCTTGGTTGGCCAAAAAGGGCGTATGCGTTTTTTCCTGAATATATTCAGGAAAAAACGCATACGCCCTTTTGGTCCAAGGGCATCATTGTCGAGGTTTTGCCGCTTTTCCCGTGCTTTAAAGGCGATTCGAATCTACCTCCTGAAATCTGTTTCCTGCAATTCTGCCTTGCTTTCAAATCCTCTTCGTTGCCTTCCCTCAATATATTTGTGGACGAGAGTTATCATTTATAACACTGCAGGTTTGTGAATTGCAGTGCCCCTGAGCTCCATTTTTCAACTCGCTTTCCTGGGACCTGGACGCAAAAGCGCAGGATTGCTTCAGGCCCTATTCTGGTTCCGGGCGGCAGGCTGAGCCTGTGGTTAATTCTTCTTCCTGATGGGAAAATAGAGTGACCTGTGCCTGTCCCAACACCTAGAGCTAGTGTCTCATTGGTTCCCCCTCTTCCCGTTCATCCTCAGGACAAATTGCAACCTGTACGGAACAGGAGGTTAAAGGTGCTGATTCTCCAAGGAGGGAGATTGCTAGTAAAGCAGCTGGAATGGCGAACCTGAGCCCAAGGAGATGAGAAATGAGGTCCCTTTTAGAAACCTTTCCCGATCACACGGTGTACCATCTTCTGGGTTTCTCATGCATGTTTTCGAAGTGGGAAGATGCCCTTGAACCTGGAGATTTGGGACCCATGGGATGGGAACCACGCAGTATTACTTTAAAGGGTCTACGTTTGCTCACCCAACCTCACGAAACCTCTCAGCCCCAAGAGTGTCCACCCTTATGTCTCAATCAGCTGTGGGTCTATATATGGTCAATCCAGGTGGCATCACAGCCCCTGAACGAATTTAGTAAGAATTTCTTTCTCTTTCCCTGTCTTTGTTTCACGGGTTTTTAAAAGTGATTGATTTTTATAAAGGGGTTTAGCTGCTTTTCACTGCTGTGTTTATGCCGCTTTACACCCACTTGACTCACTTTCAGAGAGATATCAATACATAGGTTTTAAGATTCTTACTAGTCAGATATATTCTTGGGCGGTTAATAGGGGGTGTTGAGTCCAGTTCACTGAGCAAGGAGTAGGTCGTTTCTATTACATATTGGGTTTATGGAACGGTATCTGAGCTAATTTGAAACCCTTCTTTTATGCATCACCCCACCTCACCTTTCCCGTTAAGCAGCCATAGTGTGTTTTCTAAACGTGTGACTCTGTTCTGTTTTGTAATTCAGTTCAAGGGTAGCGGTTTTCACATTCCCTCTATAAGTGATATCTTATGATAAGTGTCTTTTTCTGTGTGAATTATTTCACTGAGAATCGTCGTACCAAAATCCACTCATCATGCTGCTACTAGACTTATGACGTTGATTTCATGGCTGAGTGATATTCTATTATACATAAGGACTAATACTTCTTTATCCATTTTTTTCTTTCCTGGGATATTTACGTTGTAACAAAGTGGAGGTTCTTGTCAACAGAGCAGCCCTAAACTTTGGGGTGCCTGTGTCTTGCTGATTTTTAGTTTTCCCAATTTATACGCCCATGAGTGGAAGTGTCCTATGCTCTCTAAGCTGAATTTTTTAGATGTTTCAGGACACACCGTACAGTTCTCCAGAGTGGCTGTTGGCAATTTACATCCCGCCCATCAGCGTAGCAAGGCTCCCGTTTCTCCATGGCCTGTCCTGCATTTCTGGTTTTGATACTTTATTCAGCATGGCCCTTTTGACCGATGGGAAGCGAGACTTCTTTGTAGCGCTGATTTGCCTTTCCAGGTTGCTTGGTTGGCCAAAAAGGGCGTATGCGTTTTTTCCTGAATATATTCAGGAAAAAACGCATACGCCCTTTTTGGCCAAGGGCATCATGGTCGAGGTATTGCCGCTTTTCCTGTGCTTTCAAGGCGATTCGAATCTACCTCCTGAAATCTGTTTCCTGCTATTCTGCCTTGCTTTCAAATCCTCTTCGTTGCCTTCCCTCAATATATTTGTGGACGAGAGTTATCATTTATAACTCTGCAGGTTTGTGAATTGCAGTGCCCCTGAGCTCCATTTTTCAACTCGCTTTCTTGGGAGCTGGCTGCAAAAGCGCAGGATTGCTTCAGGCTGTATTCTGGTCCCGAGCGGCAGGCTGAGCCTGTGGTTAATTCTTCTTCCTGATGGGAAAATAGAGTGACCTGTGCCTGTCCCAACACCTAGAGCTAGTGTCTCATTGGTTCCCCCTCTTCCCGTTCATCCTCAGGACAAATTGCAACCTGTACGGAACAGGAGGTTAAAGGTGCTGATTCTCCAAGGAGGGAGATTGCTAGTAAAGCGGCTGGAATGGAGAACCCGAGCACAAGGAGTTGAGAAATGAGGTGCGATTTAGAAACCTTTCCCGATCACACGGTGCACCATCTTCTGGGTTTCTCATGCATGTTTTCGAAGTGGGAAGATGCCCTTGAACCTGGAGATTTGGGACCCATGGGATGGGAACCACGCAGTATTACTTTAAAGGGTCTGCGTTTGCTCACCCAACCTCACGAAACCTCTCAGCCCCAAGAGTGTCCACCCTTATGTCTCAATCAGCTGTGGGTCTATATATGGTCAATCCAGGTGGCATCACAGCCCCTGAACGAATTTAGTAAGAATTTCTTTCTCTTTCACTGTCTTTGTTTCACGGGTTTTTAAAAGTGATTGATTTTTATAAAGGGGTTTAGCTGCTTTTCACTGCTGTGTTTATGCCGCTTTACACCCACTTGACTCACTTACAGAGAGATATCAATACATAGGTTTTGAGATTCTTACTAGTCAGATATATTCTTGGGCGGTTAATAGGGGGTGTTGAGTCCAGTTCACTGAGGAAGGAGTAGGTCGTGTCTATTACATATTGGGTTTATGGAACGGTATCTGAGCTAATTTGAAACCCTTGTTTTATGCATCACCCCACCTCACCTTTCCCGTTAAGCAGCCATAGTGTGTTTTCTAAACGTGTGCCTCTGTTCTGTTTTGTAATTCAGTTCAAGGTCGCAGTTTTTACAGTCCCTCTAGAAGTGATATCTTATGATAAGTGTCTTTTTCTGTGTGACTTATTTCACTTAGAATCGTCGTACCTAAATCCACTCATCATGCTGCTACTAGACTTATGACGTTGATTTCATGGCTGAGTGATATTCTATTATATATAAGGACTAATACTTCTTCATCCATTTTTTTCTTTCCTGGGATATTTACGTTGTAACAAAGTAGAGGTTCTTGTCAACAGAGCAGCCCTAAACTTTGGGGTGCCTGTGTCTTGCTGATTTTTAGTTTTCCCAATTTATACGCCCATGAGTGGAAGTGCCCTATGCTCTCTAAGCTGAGTTTTTTAGATGTTTCACGACACACCGTACACTTCTCCAAAATGGCTGTTGGCAATTTACATCCCGCCCATCAGCGTAGCAAGGCTCCCGTTTCTCCATGGCCTGTCCTGCATTTCTGGTTTTGACACTTTATTCAGCATGGCCCTTTTGACCGGTGGGAAGCGAGACTTCTTTGTAGCGCTGATTTGCCTTTCCAGGTTGCTTGGTTGGCCAAAAAGGGCGTATGCGTTTTTTCCTGAATATATTCAGGAAAAAACGCATACGCCCTTTTGGGCCAAGGGCATCATTGTCGAGGTTTTGCCGCTTTTCCCGTGCTTTAAAGGCGATTCGAATCTACCTCCTGAAATCTGTTTCCTGCAATTCTGCCTTGCTTTCAAATCCTCTTCGTTGCCTTCCCTCAATATATTTGTGGACGAGAGTTATCATTTATAACACTGCAGGTTTGTGAATTGCAGTGCCCCTGAGCTCCATTTTTCAACTCGCTTTCCTGGGACCTGGACGCAAAAGCGCAGGATTGCTTCAGGCCCTATTCTGGTTCCGGGCGGCAGGCTGAGCCTGTGGTTAATTCTTCTTCCTGATGGGAAAATAGAGTGACCTGTGCCTGTCCCAACACCTCGAGCTAGTCTCTCATTGGTTCCCCCTCTTCCCGTTCATCCTCAGGACAAATTGCAACCTGTACGGAACAGGAGGTTAAAGGTGCTGATTCTCCAAGGAGGGAGATTGCTAGTAAAGCAGCTGGAATGGCGAACCCGAGCCCAAGGAGATGAGAAATGAGGTCCCTTTTAGAAACCTTTCCCGATCACACGGTGTACCATCTTCTGGGTTTCTCATGCATGTTTTCGAAGTGGGAAGATGCCCTTGAACCTGGAGATTTGGGACCCATGGGATGGGAACCACGCAGTATTACTTTAAAGGGTCTACGTTTGCTCACCCAACCTCACGAAACCTCTCAGCCCCAAGAGTGTCCACCCTTATGTCTCAATCAGCTGTGGGTCTATATATGGTCAATCCAGGTGGCATCACAGCCCCTGAACGAATTTAGTAAGAATTTCTTTCTCTTTCCCTGTCTTTGTTTCACGGGTTTTTAAAAGTGATTGATTTTTATAAAGGGGTTTAGCTGCTTTTCACTGCTGTGTTTATGCCGCTTTACACCCACTTGACTCACTTTCAGAGAGATATCAATACATAGGTTTTAAGATTCTTACTAGTCAGATATATTCTTGGGCGGTTAATAGGGGGTGTTGAGTCCAGTTCACTGAGCAAGGAGTAGGTCGTTTCTATTACATATTGGGTTTATGGAACGGTATCTGAGCTAATTTGAAACCCTTCTTTTATGCATCACCCCACCTCACCTTTCCCGTTAAGCAGCCATAGTGTGTTTTCTAAACGTGTGACTCTGTTCTCTTTTGTAATTCAGTTCAAGGGTAGCGGTTTTCACATTCCCTCTATAAGTGATATCTTATGATAAGTGTCTTTTTCTGTGTGACTTATTTCACTTAGAATCGTCGTACCTAAATCCACTCATCATGCTGCTACTAGACTTATGACGTTGATTTCATGGCTGAGTGATATTCTATTATACATAAGGACTAATACTTCTTTATCCATTTTTTTCTTTCCTGGGATATTTACGTTGTAACAAAGTGGAGGTTCTTGTCAACAGAGCAGCCCTAAACTTTGGGGTGCCTGTGTCTTGCTGATTTTTAGTTTTCCCAATTTATACGCCCATGAGTGGAAGTGTCCTATGCTCTCTAAGCTGAGTTTTTTAGATGTTTCAGGACACACCGTACACTTCTACAGAGTGGCTGTTGGCAATTTACATCCCGCCCATCAGCGTAGCAAGGCTCCCGTTTCTCCATGGCCTGTCCTGCATTTCTGGTTTTCACACATTATTCAGCATGGCCCTTTTGACCGACGGGAAACGAGCCTTCTTTGTAGCGCTGATTTGCCTTTCCAGGTTGCTTGGTTGGCCAAAAAGGGCGTATGCGTTTTTTCCTGAATATATTCAGGAAAAAACGCATACGCCCTTTTTGGCCAAGGGCATCATGGTCGAGGTGTTGCCGCTTTTCCTGTGCTTTAAAGGCGATTCGAATCTACCTCCTGAAATCTGTTTCCTGCAATTCTGCCTTGCTTTCAAATCCTCTTCGTTGCCTTCCCTCAATATATTTGTGGACGAGAGTTATCATTTATAACTCTGCAGGTTTGTGAATTGCAGTGCCCCTGAGCTCCATTTTTCAACTCGCTTTCCTGGGACCTGGACGCAAAAGCGCAGGATTGCTTCAGGCTCTATTCTGGTCCCGAGCGGCAGGCTGAGCCTGTGGTTAATTCTTCTTCCTGATGGGAAAATAGAGTGACCTGTGCCTGTCCCAACACCTAGAGCTAGTGTCTCATTGGTTCCCCCTCTTCCCGTTCATCCTCAGGACAAATTGCAACCTGTACGGAACAGGAGGTTAAAGGTGCTGATTCTCCAAGGAGGGAGATTGCTAGTAAAGCAGCTGGAATGGCGAACCCGAGCCCAAGGAGATGAGAAATGAGGTCCCTTTTAGAAACCTTTCCCGATCACACGGTGTACCATCTTCTGGGTTTCTCATGCATGTTTTCCATGTAGGAAGATGCCCTTGAACCTGGAGATTTGGGACCCATGGGATGGGAACAATGCAGTATTACTTTAAAGGGTCTGCGTTTGCTCACCCAACCTCACCAAACCTCTCAGCCCTAAGAGTGTCCACCCTTATGTCTCAATCAGCTGTGGGTCTAGTTATGGTCAATCCAAGTGGCATCACAGCCCGTGAGCGAATTTAGAAGGAATTTCTCTCTCTTTCACTGTCTTTGTTTCACGGGTTTTTAAAAGTGATTGATTTTTATAAAGGGGTTTAGATGCTTTTCACTGCTGTGTTTATGCCGCTTTACACCCACTTGACTCACTTACAGAGAGATATCAATACATAGCTTTTAAGATTCTTACTAGTCAGATATATTCTTGGGCGGTGAATAGGGGGTGTGGAGTCCAATTCACAGAGCAAGGTGTAGGTCGTATCTATTACATATTGGGTTTATGGAACGGTATCTGAGCTAATTTGAAACCCTTGTTTTATGCATCACCGCACCTCACCTTTCCCGTTAAGCAGCCATAGTGTGTTTTCTAAACGTGTGACTCTGTTCTCTTTTGTAATTCAGTTCAAGGGTAGCGGTTTTCACATTCCCTCTATAAGTGATATCTTATGATAAGTGTCTTTTTCTGTGTGAATTATTTCACTGAGAATCGTCGTACCTAAATCCACTCATCATGCTGCTACTAGACTTATGACGTTGATTTCATGGCTGAGTGATATTCTATTATACATAAGGACTAATACTTCTTTATCCATTTTTTTCTTTCCTGGGATATTTACGTTGTAACAAAGTGGAGGTTCTTGTCAACAGAGCAGCCCTAAACTTTGGGGTGCCTGTGTCTTGCTGATTTTTAGTTTTCCCAATTTATACGCCCATGAGTGGAAGTGTCCTATGCTCTCTAAGCTGAATTTTTTAGATGTTTCAGGACACACCGTACAGTTCTCCAGAGTGGCTGTTGGCAATTTACATCCCGCCCATCAGCGTAGCAAGGCTCCCGTTTCTCCATGGCCTGTCCTGCATTTCTGGTTTTGATACTTTATTCAGCATGGCCCTTTTGACCGATGGGAAGCGAGACTTCTTTGTAGCTCTGATTTGCCTTTCCAGGTTGCTTGGTTGGCCAAAAAGGGCGTATGCGTTTTTTCCTGAATATATTCAGGAAAAAACGCATACGCCCTTTTTGGCCAAGGGCATCATGGTCGAGGTATTGCCGCTTTTCCTGTGCTTTCAAGGCGATTCGAATCTACCTCCTGAAATCTGTTTCCTGCAATTCTGCCTTGCTTTCAAATCCTCTTCGTTGCCTTCCCTCAATATATTTGTGGACGAGAGTTATCATTTATAACTCTGCAGGTTTGTGAATTGCAGTGCCCCTGAGCTCCATTTTTCAACTCGCTTTCTTGGGAGCTGGCTGCAAAAGCACAGGATTGCTTCAGGCTCTATTCTGGTCCCGAGCGGCAGGCTGAGCCTGTGGTTAATTCTTCTTCCTGATGGGAAAATAGAGTGACCTGTGCCTGTCCCAACACCTAGAGCTAGTGTCTCATTGGTTCCCCCTCTTCCCGTTCATCCTCAGGACAAATTGCAACCTGTACGGAACAGGAGGTTAAAGGTGCTGATTCTCCAAGGAGGGAGATTGCTAGTAAAGCAGCTGGAATGGAGAACCCGAGCACAAGGAGTTGAGAAATGAGGTGCGATTTAGAAACCTTTCCCGATCACACGGTGCACCATCTTCTGGGTTTCTCATGCATGTTTTCGAAGTGGGAAGATGCCCTTGAACCTGGAGATTTGGGACCCATGGGATGGGAACCACGCAGTATTACTTTAAAGGGTCTGCGTTTGCTCACCCAACCTCACGAAACCTCTCAGCCCCAAGAGTGTCCACCCTTATGTCTCAATCAGCTGTGGGTCTATATATGGTCAATCCAGGTGGCATCACAGCCCCTGAACGAATTTAGTAAGAATTTCTTTCTCTTTCACTGTCTTTGTTTCACGGGTTTTTAAAAGTGATTGATTTTTATAAAGGGGTTTAGCTGCTTTTCACTGCTGTGTTTATGCCGCTTTACACCCACTTGACTCACTTACAGAGAGATATCAATACATAGGTTTTGAGATTCTTACTAGTCAGATATATTCTTGGGCGGTTAATAGGGGGTGTTGAGTCCAGTTCACTGAGGAAGGAGTAGGTCGTGTCTATTACATATTGGGTTTATGGAACGGTATCTGAGCTAATTTGAAACCCTTGTTTTATGCATCACCCCACCTCACCTTTCCCGTTAAGCAGCCATAGTGTGTTTTCTAAACGTGTGCCTCTGTTCTGTTTTGTAATTCAGTTCAAGGTCGCAGTTTTTACATTCCCTCTATAAGTGATATCTTATGATAAGTGTCTTTTTCTGTGTGACTTATTTCACTTAGAATCGTCGTACCTAAATCCACTCATCATGCTGCTACTAGACTTATGACGTTGATTTCATGGCTGAGTGATATTCTATTATATATAAGGACTAATACTTCTTCATCCATTTTTTTCTTTCCTGGGATATTTACGTTGTAACAAAGTAGAGGTTCTTGTCAACAGAGCAGCCCTAAACTTTGGGGTGCCTGTGTCTTGCTGATTTTTAGTTTTCCCAATTTATACGCCCATGAGTGGAAGTGCCCTATGCTCTCTAAGCTGAGTTTTTTAGATGTTTCACGACACACCGTACACTTCTCCAAAATGGCTGTTGGCAATTTACATCCCGCCCATCAGCGTAGCAAGGCTCCCGTTTCTCCATGGCCTGTCCTGCATTTCTGGTTTTGACACTTTATTCAGCATGGCCCTTTTGACCGGTGGGAAGCGAGACTTCTTTGTAGCGCTGATTTGCCTTTCCAGGTTGCTTGGTTGGCCAAAAAGGGCGTATGCGTTTTTTCCTGAATATATTCAGGAAAAAACGCATACGCCCTTTTTGGCCAAGGGCATCATTGTCGAGGTTTTGCCGCTTTTCCCGTGCTTTAAAGGCGATTCGAATCTACCTCCTGAAATCTGTTTCCTGCAATTCTGCCTTGCTTTCAAATCCTCTTCGTTGCCTTCCCTCAATATATTTGTGGACGAGAGTTATCATTTATAACTCTGCAGGTTTGTGAATTGCAGTGCCCCTGAGCTCCATTTTTCAACTCGCTTTCCTGGGACCTGGACGCAAAAGCGCAGGATTGCTTCAGGTCCTATTCTGGTTCCGGGCGGCAGGCTGAGCCTGTGGTTAATTCTTCTTCCTGATGGGAAAATAGAGTGACCTGTGCCTGTCCCAACACCTAGAGCTAGTCTCTCATTGGTTCCCCCTCTTCCCGTTCATCCTCAGGACAAATTGCAACCTGTACGGAACAGGAGGTTAAAGGTGCTGATTCTCCAAGGAGGGAGATTGCTAGTAAAGCAGCTGGAATGGCGAACCCGAGCCCAAGGAGATGAGAAATGAGGTCCCTTTTAGAAACCTTTCCCGATCACACGGTGTACCATCTTCTGGGTTTCTCATGCATGTTTTCCATGTAGGAAGATGCCCTTGAACCTGGAGATTTGGGACCCATGGGATGGGAACAATGCAGTATTACTTTAAAGGGTCTGCGTTTGCTCACCCAACCTCACCAAACCTCTCAGCCCTAAGAGTGTCCACCCTTATGTCTCAATCAGCTGTGGGTCTAGGTATGGTCAATCCAAGTGGCATCACAGCCCGTGAGCGAATTTAGTAGGAATTTCTCTCTCTTTCACTGTCTTTGTTTCACGGGTTTTTAAAAGTGATTGATTTTTATAAAGGGGTTTAGATGCTTTTCACTGCTGTGTTTATGCCGCTTTACACCCACTTGACTCACTTACAGAGAGATATCAATACATAGCTTTTAAGATTCTTACTAGTCAGATATATTCTTGGGCGGTGAATAGGGGGTGTGGAGTCCAGTTCACAGAGCAAGGTGTAGGTCGTATCTATTACATATTGGGTTTATGGAACGGTATCTGAGCTAATTTGAAACCCTTGTTTTATGCATCACCGCACCTCACCTTTCCCGTTAAGCAGCCATAGTGTGTTTTCTAAACGTGTGACTCTGTTCTGTGTTGTAATTCAGTTCAAGGGTAGCGGTTTTCACATTCCCTCTATAAGTGATATCTTATGATAAGTGTCTTTTTCTGTGTGAATTATTTCACTGAGAATCGTCGTACCTAAATCCACTCATCATGCTGCTACTAGACTTATGACGTTGATTTCATGGCTGAGTGATATTCTATTATACATAAGGACTAATACTTCTTTATCCATTTTTTTCTTTCCTGGGATATTTACGTTGTAACAAAGTGGAGGTTCTTGTCAACAGAGCAGCCCTAAACTTTGGGGTGTCTGTGTCTTGCTGATTTTTAGTTTTCCCAATTTATACGCCCATGAGTGGAAGTGTCCTATGCTCTCTAAGCTGAATTTTTTAGATGTTTCAGGACACACCGTACAGTTCTCCAGAGTGGCTGTTGGCAATTTACATCCCGCCCATCAGCGTAGCAAGGCTCCCGTTTCTCCATGGCCTGTCCTGCATTTCTGGTTTTGATACTTTATTCAGCATGGCCCTTTTCACCGATGGGAAGCGAGACTTCTTTGTAGCGCTGATTTGCCTTTCCAGGTTGCTTGGTTGGCCAAAAAGGGCGTATGCGTTTTTTCCTGAATATATTCAGGAAAAAACGCATACGCCCTTTTTGGCCAAGGGCATCATTGTCGAGGTTTTGCCGCTTTTCCCGTGCTTTAAAGGCGATTCGAATCTACCTCCTGAAATCTGTTTCCTGCAATTCTGCCTTGCTTTCAGATCCTCTTCGTTGCCTTCCCTCAATATATTTGTGGATGAGAGTTATCATTTATAACTCTGCAGGTTTGTGAATTGCAGTGCCCCTGAGCTCCATTTTTCAACTCGCTTTCCTGGGACCTGGACGCAAAAGCGCAGGATTGCTTCAGGCCCTATTCTGGTTCCGGGCGGCAGGCTGAGCCTGTGGTTAATTCTTCTTCCTGATGGGAAAATGGAGTGACCTGTGCCCGTCCCAACACCTAGAGCTAGTCTCTCATTGGTTCCCCCTCTTCCCGTTCATCCTCAGGACAAATTGCAACCTGTACGGAACAGGAGGTTAAAGGTGCTGATTCTCCAAGGAGGGAGATTACTAGTAAAGCAGCTGGAATGGCGAACCCGAGCCCAAGGAGATGAGAAATGAGGTCCCTTTTAGAAACCTTTCCCGATCACACGGTGTACCATCTTCTGGGTTTCTCATGCATGTTTTCGAAGTGGGAAGATGCCCTTGAACCTGGAGATTTGGGACCCATGGGATGGGAACCACGCAGTATTACTTTAAAGGGTCTGCGTTTGCTCACCCAACCTCACGAAACCTCTCAGCCCCAAGAGTGTCCACCCTTATGTCTCAATCAGCTGTGGGTCTATATATGGTCAATCCAGGTGGCATCACAGCCCCTGAACGAATTTAGTAAGAATTTCTTTCTCTTTCCCTGTCTTTGTTTCACGGGTTTTTAAAAGTGACTGATTTTTATAAAGGGGTTTAGCTGCTTTTCACTGCTGTGTTTATGCCGCTTTACACCCACTTGACTCACTTTCAGAGAGATATCAATACATAGGTTTTAAGATTCTTACTAGTCAGATATATTCTTGGGCGGTTAATAGGGGGTGTTGAGTCCAGTTCACAGAGCAAGGTGTAGGTCGTATCTATTACATATTGGGTTTATGGAACGGTATCTGAGCTAATTTGAAACCCTTGTTTTATGCATCACCCCACCTCACCTTTCCCGTTAAGCAGCCATAGTGTGTTTTCTAAACGTGTGACTCTGTTCTGTTTTGTAATTCAGTTCAAGGGTAGCGGTTTTCACTTTCCCTCTATAAGTGATATCTTATGATAAGTGTCTTTTTCTGTGTGACTTATTTCAATGAGAATCGTCGTACCTAAATCCACTCATCATGCTGCTACTAGACTTATGACGTTGATTTCATGGCTGAGTGATATTCTATTATATATAAGGACTAATACTTCTTCATCCATTTTTTTCTTTCCTGGGATATTTACGCTGTAACAAAGTAGAGGTTCTTGTCAACAGAGCAGCCCTAAACTTTGGGGTGCCTGTGTCTTGCTGATTTTTAGTTTTCCCAATTTATACGCCCATGAGTGGAAGTGCCCTATGCTCTCTAAGCTGAGTTTTTTAGATGTTTCACGACACACCGTACACTTCTCCAAAATGGCTGTTGGCAATTTACATCCCGCCCATCAGCGTAGCAAGGCTCCCGTTTCTCCATGGCCTGTCCTGCATTTCTGGTTTTGACACTTTATTCAGCATGGCCCTTTTGACCGGTGGGAAGCGAGACTTCTTTGTAGCGCTGATTTGCCTTTCCAGGTTGCTTGGTTGGCCAAAAAGGGCGTATGCGTTTTTTCCTGAATATATTCAGGAAAAAACGCATACGCCCTTTTGGGTCAAGGGCATCATTGTCGAGGTTTTGCCGCTTTTCCCGTGCTTTAAAGGCGATTCGAATCTACCTCCTGAAATCTGTTTCCTGCAATTCTGCCTTGCTTTCAAATCCTCTTCGTTGACTTCCCTCAATATATTTGTGGACGAGAGTTATCATTTATAACTCTGCAGGTTTGTGAATTGCAGTGCCCCTGAGCTCCATTTTTCAACTCGCTTTCCTGGGACCTGGTCGCAAAAGCGCAGGATTGCTTCAGGCCCTATTCTGGTTCCGGGCGGCAGGCTGAGCCTGTGGTTAATTCTTCTTCCTGATGGGAAAATAGAGTGACCTGTGCCTGTCCCAACACCTAGAGCTAGTGTCTCATTGGTTCCCCCTCTTCCCGTTCATCCTCAGGACAAATTGCAACCTGTACGGAACAGGAGGTTAAAGGTGCTGATTCTCCAAGGAGGGAGATTGCTAGTAAAGCAGCTGGAATGGCGAACCCGAGCCCAAGGAGATGAGAAATGAGGTCCCTTTTAGAAACCTTTCCCGATCACACGGTGTACCATCTTCTGGGTTTCTCATGCATGTTTTCGAAGTGGGAAGATGCCCTTGAACCTGGAGATTTGGGACCCATGGGATGGGAACCACGCAGTATTACTTTAAAGGGTCTACGTTTGCTCACCCAACCTCACGAAACCTCTCAGCCCCAAGAGTGTCCACCCTTATGTCTCAATCAGGTGTGGGTCTATATATGGTCAATCCAGGTGGCCTCACAGCCCCTGAACGAATTTAGTAAGAATTTCTTTCTCTTTCCCTGTCTTTGTTTCACGGGTTTTTAAAAGTGATTGATTTTTATAAAGGGGTTTAGCTGCTTTTCACTGCTGTGTTTATGCCGCTTTACACCCACTTGACTCACTTTCAGAGAGATATCAATACATAGGTTTTAAGATTCTTACTAGTCAGATATATTCTTGGGCGGTTAATAGGGGGTGTTGAGTCCAGTTCACTGAGCAAGGAGTAGGTCGTGTCTATTACATATTGGGTTTATGGAACGGTATCTGAGCTAATTTGAAACCCTTCTTTTATGCATCACCCCACCTCACCTTTCCCGTTAAGCAGCCATAGTGTGTTTTCTAAACGTGTGACTCTGTTCTCTTTTGTAATTCAGTTCAAGGGTAGCGGTTTTCACATTCCCTCTATAAGTGATATCTTATGATAAGTGTCTTTTTCTGTGTGACTTATTTCACTTAGAATCGTCATACCTAAATCCACTCATCATGCTGCTACTAGACTTATGACGTTTATTTCATGGCTGAGTGATATTCTATTATACATAAGGACTAATACTTCTTTATCCATTTTTTTCTTTCCTGGGATATTTACGTTGTAACAAAGTGGAGGTTCTTGTCAACAGAGCAGCCCTAAACTTTGGGGTGCCTGTGTCTTGCTGATTTTTAGTTTTCCCAATTTATACGCCCATGAGTGGAAGTGTCCTATGCTCTCTAAGCTGAGTTTTTTAGATGTTTCAGGACACACCGGACACTTCTACAGAGTGGCTGTTGGCAATTTACATCCCGCCCATCAGCGTAGCAAGGCTCCCATTTCTCCATGGCCTGTCCTGCATTTCTGGTTTTGACACTTTATTCAGCATGGCCCTTTTGACCGACGGGAAACGAGCCTTCTTTGTAGCGCTGATTTGCCTTTCCAGGTTGCTTGGTTGGCCAAAAAGGGCGTATGCGTTTTTTCCTGAATATATTCAGGAAAAAACGCATACGCCCTTTTTGGCCAAGGGCATCATGGTCGAGGTGTTGCCGCTTTTCCTGTGCTTTAAAGGCGATTCGAATCTACCTCCTGAAATCTGTTTCCTGCAATTCTGCCTTGCTTTCAAATCCTCTTCGTTGCCTTCCCTCAATATATTTGTGGACGAGAGTTATCATTTATAACTCTGCAGGTTTGTGAATTGCAGTGCCCCTGAGCTCCATTTTTCAACTCGCTTTCTTGGGAGCTGGCTGCAAAAGCGCAGGATTGCTTCAGGCTCTATTCTGCTCCCGAGCGGCAGGCTGAGCCTGTGGTTAATTCTTCTTCCTGATGGGAAAATAGAGTGACCTGTGCCTGTCCCAACACCTAGAGCTAGTGTCTCATTGGTTCCCCCTCTTCCCGTTCATCCTCAGGACAAATTGCAACCTGTACGGAACAGGAGGTTAAAGGTGCTGATTCTCCAAGGAGGGAGATTGCTAGTAAAGCAGCTGGAATGGCAAACCCGAGCCCAAGGAGATGAGAAATGAGGTCCCTTTTAGAAACCTTTCCCGATCACACGGTGCACCATCTTCTGGGTTTCTCATGCATGTTTTCGAAGTGGGAAGTTGCCCTTGAACCTGGAGATTTGGGACCCATGGGATGGGAACCACGCAGTATTACTTTAAAGGGTCTGCGTTTGCTCACCCAACCTCACGAAACCTCTCAGCCCCAAGAGTGTCCACCCTTATGTCTCAATCAGCTGTGGGTCTATATATGGTCAATCCAGGTGGCATCACAGCCCCTGAACGAATTTAGTAAGAATTTCTTTCTCTTTCCCTGTCTTTGTTTCACGGGTTTTTAAAAGTGATTGATTTTTATAAAGGGGTTTAGCTGCTTTTCACTGCTGTGTTTATGCCGCTTTACACCCACTTGACTCACTTACAGAGAGATATCAATACATAGGTTTTGAGATTCTTACTAGTCAGATATATTCTTGGGCGGTTAATAGGGGGTGTTGAGTCCAGTTCACTGAGCAAGGAGTAGGTCGTGTCTATTACATATTGGGTTTATGGAACGGTATCTGAGCTAATTTGAAACCCTTGTTTTATGCATCACCCCACCTCACCTTTCCCGTTAAGCAGCCATAGTGTGTTTTCTAAACGTGTGCCTCTGTTCTGTTTTGTAATTCAGTTCAAGGTCGCAGTTTTTACAGTCCCTCTAGAAGTGATATCTTATGATAAGTGTCTTTTTCTGTGTGACTTATTTCACTTAGAATCGTCGTACCTAAATCCACTCATCATGCTGCTACTAGACTTATGACGTTGATTTCATGGCTGAGTGATATTCTATTATATATAAGGACTAATACTTCTTCATCCATTTTTTTCTTTCCTGGGATATTTACGTTGTAACAAAGTAGAGGTTCTTGTCAACAGAGCAGCCCTAAACTTTGGGGTGCCTGTGTCTTGCTGATTTTTAGTTTTCCCAATTTATACGCCCATGAGTGGAAGTGCCCTATGCTCTCTAAGCTGAGTTTTTTAGATGTTTCACGACACACCGTACACTTCTCCAAAATGGCTGTTGGCAATTTACATCCCGCCCATCAGCGTAGCAAGGCTCCCGTTTCTCCATGGCCTGTCCTGCATTTCTGGTTTTGACACTTTATTCAGCATGGCCCTTTTGACCGGTGGGAAGCGAGACTTCTTTGTAGCGCTGATTTGCCTTTCCAGGTTGCTTGGTTGGCCAAAAAGGGCGTATGCGTTTTTTCCTGAATATATTCAGGAAAAAACGCATACGCCCTTTTGGGCCAAGGGCATCATTGTCGAGGTTTTGCCGCTTTTCCCGTGCTTTAAAGGCGATTCGAATCTACCTCCTGAAATCTGTTTCCTGCAATTCTGCCTTGCTTTCAAATCCTCTTCGTTGCCTTCCCTCAATATATTTGTGGACGAGAGTTATCATTTATAACACTGCAGGTTTGTGAATTGCAGTGCCCCTGAGCTCCATTTTTCAACTCGCTTTCCTGGGACCTGGACGCAAAAGCGCAGGATTGCTTCAGGCCCTATTCTGGTTCCGGGCGGCAGGCTGAGCCTGTGGTTAATTCTTCTTCCTGATGGGAAAATAGAGTGACCTGTGCCTGTCCCAACACCTAGAGCTAGTCTCTCATTGGTTCCCCCTCTTCCCGTTCATCCTCAGGACAAATTGCAACCTGTACGGAACAGGAGGTTAAAGGTGCTGATTCTCCAAGGAGGGAGATTGCTAGTAAAGCAGCTGGAATGGCGAACCCGAGCCCAAGGAGGTGAGAAATGAGGTCCCTTTTAGAAACCTTTCCCGATCACACGGTGTACCATCTTCTGGGTTTCTCATGCATGTTTTCGAAGTGGGAAGATGCCCTTGAACCTGGAGATTTGGGACCCATGGGATGGGAACCACGCAGTATTACTTTAAAGGGTCTACGTTTGCTCACCCAACCTCACGAAACCTCTCAGCCCCAAGAGTGTCCACCCTTATGTCTCAATCAGCTGTGGGTCTATATATGGTCAATCCAGGTGGCATCACAGCCCCTGAAAGAATTTAGTAAGAATTTCTTTCTCTTTCCCTGTCTTTGTTTCACGGGTTTTTAAAAGTGATTGATTTTTATAAAGGGGTTTAGCTGCTTTTCACTGCTGTGTTTATGCCGCTTTACACCCACTTGACTCACTTTCAGAGAGATATCAATACATAGGTTTTAAGATTCTTACTAGTCAGATATATTCTTGGGCGGTTAATAGGGGGTGTTGAGTCCAGTTCACTGAGCAAGGAGTAGGTCGTTTCTATTACATATTGGGTTTATGGAACGGTATCTGAGCTAATTTGAAACCCTTCTTTTATGCATCACCCCACCTCACCTTTCCCGTTAAGCAGCCATAGTGTGTTTTCTAAACGTGTGACTCTGTTCTCTTTTGTAATTCAGTTCAAGGGTAGCGGTTTTCACATTCCCTCTATAAGTGATATCTTATGATAAGTGTCTTTTTCTGTGTGACTTATTTCACTTAGAATCGTCGTACCTAAATCCACTCATCATGCTGCTACTAGACTTATGACGTTGATTTCATGGCTGAGTGATATTCTATTATACATAAGGACTAATACTTCTTTATCCATTTTTTTCTTTCCTGGGATATTTACGTTGTAACAAAGTGGAGGTTCTTGTCAACAGAGCAGCCCTAAACTTTGGGGTGCCTGTGTCTTGCTGATTTTTAGTTTTCCCAATTTATACGCCCATGAGTGGAAGTGTCCTATGCTCTCTAAGCTGAGTTTTTTAGATGTTTCAGGACACACCGTACACTTCTACAGAGTGGCTGTTGGCAATTTACATCCCGCCCATCAGCGTAGCAAGGCTCCCGTTTCTCCATGGCCTGTCCTGCATTTCTGGTTTTCACACTTTATTCAGCATGGCCCTTTTGACCGACGGGAAACGAGCCTTCTTTGTAGCGCTGATTTGCCTTTCCAGGTTGCTTGGTTGGCCAAAAAGGGCGTATGCGTTTTTTCCTGAATATATTCAGGAAAAAACGCATACGCCCTTTTTGGCCAAGGGCATCATGGTCGAGGTGTTGCCGCTTTTCCTGTGCTTTAAAGGCGATTCGAATCTACCTCCTGAAATCTGTTTCCTGCAATTCTGCCTTGCTTTCAAATCCTCTTCGTTGCCTTCCCTCAATATATTTGTGGACGAGAGTTATCATTTATAACTCTGCAGGTTTGTGAATTGCAGTGCCCCTGAGCTCCATTTTTCAACTCGCTTTCCTGGGACCTGGACGCAAAAGCGCAGGATTGCTTCAGGCTCTATTCTGGTCCCGAGCGGCAGGCTGAGCCTGTGGTTAATTCTTCTTCCTGATGGGAAAATAGAGTGACCTGTGCCTGTCCCAACACCTAGAGCTAGTGTCTCATTGGTTCCCCCTCTTCCCGTTCATCCTCAGGACAAATTGCAACCTGTACGGAACAGGAGGTTAAAGGTGCTGATTCTCCAAGGAGGGAGATTGCTAGTAAAGCAGCTGGAATGGCGAACCCGAGCCCAAGGAGATGAGAAATGAGGTCCCTTTTAGAAACCTTTCCCGATCACACGGTGTACCATCTTCTGGGTTTCTCATGCATGTTTTCCATGTAGGAAGATGCCCTTGAACCTGGAGATTTGGGACCCATGGGATGGGAACAATGCAGTATTACTTTAAAGGGTCTGCGTTTGCTCACCCAACCTCACCAAACCTCTCAGCCCTAAGAGTGTCCACCCTTATGTCTCAATCAGCTGTGGGTCTAGGTATGGTCAATCCCAGTGGCATCACAGCCCGTGAGCGAATTTAGAAGGAATTTCTCTCTCTTTCACTGTCTTTGTTTCACGGGTTTTTAAAAGTGATTGATTTTTATAAAGGGGTTTAGATGCTTTTCACTGCTGTGTTTATGCCGCTTTACACCCACTTGACTCACTTACAGAGAGATATCAATACATAGCTTTTAAGATTCTTACTAGTCAGATATATTCTTGGGCGGTGAATAGGGGGTGTGGAGTCCAGTTCACAGAGCAAGGTGTAGGTCGTATCTATTACATATTGGGTTTATGGAACGGTATCTGAGCTAATTTGAAACCCTTGTTTTATGCATCACCGCACCTCACCTTTCCCGTTAAGCAGCCATAGTGTGTTTTCTAAACGTGTGACTCTGTTCTCTTTTGTAATTCAGTTCAAGGGTAGCGGTTTTCACATTCCCTCTATAAGTGATATCTTATGATAAGTGTCTTTTTCTGTGTGAATTATTTCGCTTAGAATCGTCGTACCTAAATCCACTCATCATGCTGCTACTAGACTTATGACGTTGATTTCATGGCTGAGTGATATTCTATTATACATAAGGACTAATACTTCTTTATCCATTTTTTTCTTTCCTGGGATATTTACGTTGTAACAAAGTGGAGGTTCTTGTCAACAGAGCAGCCCTAAACTTTGGGGTGCCTGTGTCTTGCTGATTTTTAGTTTTCCCAATTTATACGCCCATGAGTGGAAGTGTCCTATGCTCTCTAAGCTGAATTTTTTAGATGTTTCAGGACACACCGTACAGTTCTCCAGAGTGGCTGTTGGCAATTTACATCCCGCCCATCAGCGTAGCAAGGCTCCCGTTTCTCCATGGCCTGTCCTGCATTTCTGGTTTTGATACTTTATTCAGCATGGCCCTTTTGACCGATGGGAAGCGAGACTTCTTTGTAGCTCTGATTTGCCTTTCCAGGTTGCTTGGTTGGCCAAAAAGGGCGTATGCGTTTTTTCCTGAATATATTCAGGAAAAAACGCATACGCCCTTTTTGGCCAAGGGCATCATGGTCAAGGTATTGCCGCTTTTCCTGTGCTTTCAAGGCGATTCGAATCTACCTCCTGAAATCTGTTTCCTGCAATTCTGCCTTGCTTTCAAATCCTCTTCGTTGCCTTCCCTCAATATATTTGTGGACGAGAGTTATCATTTATAACTCTGCAGGTTTGTGAATTGCAGTGCCCCTGAGCTCCATTTTTCAACTCGCTTTCTTGGGATCTGGCTGCAAAAGCACAGGATTGCTTCAGGCTCTATTCTGGTCCCGAGCGGCAGGCTGAGCCTGTGGTTAATTCTTCTTCCTGATGGGAAAATAGAGTGACCTGTGCCTGTCCCAACACCTAGAGCTAGTGTCTCATTGGTTCCCCCTCTTCCCGTTCATCCTCAGGACAAATTGCAACCTGTACGGAACAGGAGGTTAAAGGTGCTGATTCTCCAAGGAGGGAGATTGCTAGTAAAGCAGCTGGAATGGAGAACCCGAGCACAAGGAGTTGAGAAATGAGGTGCGATTTAGAAACCTTTCCCGATCACACGGTGCACCATCTTCTGGGTTTCTCATGCATGTTTTCGAAGTGGGAAGATGCCCTTGAACCTGGAGATTTGGGACCCATGGGATGGGAACCACGCAGTATTACTTTAAAGGGTCTGCGTTTGCTCACCCAACCTCACGAAACCTCTCAGCCCCAAGAGTGTCCACCCTTATGTCTCAATCAGCTGTGGGTCTATATATGGTCAATCCAGGTGGCATCACAGCCCCTGAACGAATTTAGTAAGAATTTCTTTCTCTTTCACTGTCTTTGTTTCACGGGTTTTTAAAAGTGATTGATTTTTATAAAGGGGTTTAGCTGCTTTTCACTGCTGTGTTTATGCCGCTTTACACCCACTTGACTCACTTACAGAGAGATATCAATACATAGGTTTTGAGATTCTTACTAGTCAGATATATTCTTGGGCGGTTAATAGGGGGTGTTGAGTCCAGTTCACTGAGGAAGGAGTAGGTCGTGTCTATTACATATTGGGTTTATGGAACGGTATCTGAGCTAATTTGAAACCCTTGTTTTATGCATCACCCCACCTCACCTTTCCCGTTAAGCAGCCATAGTGTGTTTTCTAAACGTGTGCCTCTGTTCTGTTTTGTAATTCAGTTCAAGGTCGCAGTTTTTACATTCCCTCTATAAGTGATATCTTATGATAAGTGTCTTTTTCTGTGTGACTTATTTCACTTAGAATCGTCGTACCTAAATCCACTCATCATGCTGCTACTAGACTTATGACGTTGATTTCATGGCTGAGTGATATTCTATTATATATAAGGACTAATACTTCTTCATCCATTTTTTTCTTTCCTGGGATATTTACGTTGTAACAAAGTAGAGGTTCTTGTCAACAGAGCAGCCCTAAACTTTGGGGTGCCTGTGTCTTGCTGATTTTTAGTTTTCCCAATTTATACGCCCATGAGTGGAAGTGCCCTATGCTCTCTAAGCTGAGTTTTTTAGATGTTTCACGACACACCGTACACTTCTCCAAAATGGCTGTTGGCAATTTACATCCCGCCCATCAGCGTAGCAAGGCTCCCGTTTCTCCATGGCCTGTCCTGCATTTCTGGTTTTGACACTTTATTCAGCATGGCCCTTTTGACCGGTGGGAAGCGAGACTTCTTTGTAGCGCTGATTTGCCTTTCCAGGTTGCTTGGTTGGCCAAAAAGGGCGTATGCGTTTTTTCCTGAATATATTCAGGAAAAAACGCATACGCCCTTTTTGGCCAAGGGCATCATTGTCGAGGTTTTGCCGCTTTTCCCGTGCTTTAAAGGCGATTCGAATCTACCTCCTGAAATCTGTTTCCTGCAATTCTGCCTTGTTTTCAAATCCTCTTCGTTGCCTTCCCTCAATATATTTGTGGACGAGAGTTATCATTTATAACTCTGCAGGTTTGTGAATTGCAGTGCCCCTGAGCTCCATTTTTCAACTCGCTTTCCTGGGACCTGGACGCAAAAGCGCAGGATTGCTTCAGGTCCTATTCTGGTTCCGGGCGGCAGGCTGAGCCTGTGGTTAATTCTTCTTCCTGATGGGAAAATAGAGTGACCTGTGCCTGTCCCAACACCTAGAGCTAGTCTCTCATTGGTTCCCCCTCTTCCCGTTCATCCTCAGGACAAATTGCAACCTGTACGGAACAGGAGGTTAAAGGTGCTGATTCTCCAAGGAGGGAGATTGCTAGTAAAGCAGCTGGAATGGCGAACCCGAGCCCAAGGAGATGAGAAATGAGGTCCCTTTTAGAAACCTTTCCCGATCACACGGTGTACCATCTTCTGGGTTTCTCATGCATGTTTTCCATGTAGGAAGATGCCCTTGAACCTGGAGATTTGGGACCCATGGGATGGGAACAATGCAGTATTACTTTAAAGGGTCTGCGTTTGCTCACCCAACCTCACCAAACCTCTCAGCCCTAAGAGTGTCCACCCTTATGTCTCAATCAGCTGTGGGTCTAGGTATGGTCAATCCAAGTGGCATCACAGCCCGTGAGCGAATTTAGTAGGAATTTCTCTCTCTTTCACTGTCTTTGTTTCACGGGTTTTTAAAAGTGATTGATTTTTATAAAGGGGTTTAGATGCTTTTCACTGCTGTGTTTATGCCGCTTTACACCCACTTGACTCACTTACAGAGAGATATCAATACATAGCTTTTAAGATTCTTACTAGTCAGATATATTCTTGGGCGGTGAATAGGGGGTGTGGAGTCCAGTTCACAGAGCAAGGTGTAGGTCGTATCTATTACATATTGGGTTTATGGAACGGTATCTGAGCTAATTTGAAACCCTTGTTTTATGCATCACCGCACCTCACCTTTCCCGTTAAGCAGCCATAGTGTGTTTTCTAAACGTGTGACTCTGTTCTCTTTTGTAATTCAGTTCAAGGGTAGCGGTTTTCACATTCCCTCTATAAGTGATATCTTATGATAAGTGTCTTTTTCTGTGTGAATTATTTCACTGAGAATCGTCGTACCTAAATCCACTCATCATGCTGCTACTAGACTTATGACGTTGATTTCATGGCTGAGTGATATTCTATTATACATAAGGACTAATACTTCTTTATCCATTTTTTTCTTTCCTGGGATATTTACGTTGTAACAAAGTGGAGGTTCTTGTCAACAGAGCAGCCCTAAACTTTGGGGTGCCTGTGTCTTGCTGATTTTTAGTTTTCCCAATTTATACGCCCATGAGTGGAAGTGTACTATGCTCTCTAAGCTGAATTTTTTAGATGTTTCAGGACACACCGTACAGTTCTCCAGAGTGGCTGTTGGCAATTTACATCCCGCCCATCAGCGTAGCAAGGCTCCCGTTTCTCCATGGCCTGTCCTGCATTTCTGGTTTTGATACTTTATTCAGCATGGCCCTTTTGACCGATGGGAAGCGAGACTTCTTTGTAGCGCTGATTTGCCTTTCCAGGTTGCTTGGTTGGCCAAAAAGGGCGTATGCGTTTTTTCCTGAATATATTCAGGAAAAAACGCATACGCCCTTTTTGGCCAAGGGCATCATTGTCGAGGTTTTGCCGCTTTTCCCGTGCTTTAAAGGCGATTCGAATCTACCTCCTGAAATCTGTTTCCTGCAATTCTGCCTTGCTTTCAAATCCTCTTCGTTGCCTTCCCTCAATATATTTGTGGATGAGAGTTATCATTTATAACTCTGCAGGTTTGTGAATTGCAGTGCCCCTGAGCTCCATTTTTCAACTCGATTTCCTGGGACCTGGACGCAAAAGCGCAGGATTGCTTCAGGCCCTATTCTGGTTCCGGGCGGCAGGCTGAGCCTGTGGTTAATTCTTCTTCCTGATGGGAAAATGGAGTGACCTGTGCCCGTCCCAACACCTAGAGCTAGTCTCTCATTGGTTCCCCCTCTTCCCGTTCATCCTCAGGACAAATTGCAACATGTACGGAACAGGAGGTTAAAGGTGCTGATTCTCCAAGGAGGGAGATTACTAGTAAAGCAGCTGGAATGGCGAACCCGAGCCCAAGGAGATGAGAAATGAGGTCCCTTTTAGAAACCTTTCCCGATCACACGGTGTACCATCTTCTGGGTTTCTCATGCATGTTTTCGAAGTGGGAAGATGCCCTTGAACCTGGAGATTTGGGACCCATGGGATGGGAACCACGCAGTATTACTTTAAAGGGTCTGCGTTTGCTCACCCAACCTCACGAAACCTCTCAGCCCCAAGAGTGTCCACCCTTATGTCTCAATCAGCTGTGGGTCTATATATGGTCAATCCAGGTGGCATCACAGCCCCTGAACGAATTTAGTAAGAATTTCTTTCTCTTTCCCTGTCTTTGTTTCACGGGTTTTTAAAAGTGACTGATTTTTATAAAGGGGTTTAGCTGCTTTTCACTGCTGTGTTTATGCCGCTTTACACCCACTTGACTCACTTTCAGAGAGATATCAATACATAGGTTTTAAGATTCTTACTAGTCAGATATATTCTTGGGCGGTTAATAGGGGGTGTTGAGTCCAGTTCACAGAGCAAGGTGTAGGTCGTATCTATTACATATTGGGTTTATGGAACGGTATCTGAGCTAATTTGAAACCCTTGTTTTATGCATCACCCCACCTCACCTTTCCCGTTAAGCAGCCATAGTGTGTTTTCTAAACGTGTGACTCTGTTCTGTTTTGTAATTCAGTTCAAGGGTAGCGGTTTTCACTTTCCCTCTATAAGTGATATCTTATGATAAGTGTCTTTTTCTGTGTGACTTATTTCAATGAGAATCGTCGTACCTAAATCCACTCATCATGCTGCTACTAGACTTATGACGTTGATTTCATGGCTGAGTGATATTCTATTATATATAAGGACTAATACTTCTTCATCCATTTTTTTCTTTCCTGGGATATTTACGTTGTAACAAAGTAGAGGTTCTTGTCAACAGAGCAGCCCTAAACTTTGGGGTGCCTGTGTCTTGCTGATTTTTAGTTTTCCCAATTTATACGCCCATGAGTGGAAGTGCCCTATGCTCTCTAAGCTGAGTTTTTTAGATGTTTCACGACACACCGTACACTTCTCCAAAATGGCTGTTGGCAATTTACATCCCGCCCATCAGCGTAGCAAGGCTCCCGTTTCTCCATGGCCTGTCCTGCATTTCTGGTTTTGACACTTTATTCAGCATGGCCCTTTTGACCGGTGGGAAGCGAGACTTCTTTGTAGCGCTGATTTGCCTTTCCAGGTTGCTTGGTTGGCCAAAAAGGGCGTATGCGTTTTTTCCTGAATATATTCAGGAAAAAACGCATACGCCCTTTTGGGTCAAGGGCATCATTGTCGAGGTTTTGCCGCTTTTCCCGTGCTTTAAAGGCGATTCGAATCTACCTCCTGAAATCTGTTTCCTGCAATTCTGCCTTGCTTTCAAATCCTCTTCGTTGACTTCCCTCAATATATTTGTGGACGAGAGTTATCATTTATAACTCTGCAGGTTTGTGAATTGCAGTGCCCCTGAGCTCCATTTTTCAACTCGCTTTCCTGGGACCTGGTCGCAAAAGCGCAGGATTGCTTCAGGCCCTATTCTGGTTCCGGGCGGCAGGCTGAGCCTGTGGTTAATTCTTCTTCCTGATGGGAAAATAGAGTGACCTGTGCCTGTCCCAACACCTAGAGCTAGTGTCTCATTGGTTCCCCCTCTTCCCGTTCATCCTCAGGACAAATTGCAACCTGTACGGAACAGGAGGTTAAAGGTGCTGATTCTCCAAGGAGGGAGATTGCTAGTAAAGCAGCTGGAATGGCGAACCCGAGCCCAAGGAGATGAGAAATGAGGTCCCTTTTAGAAACCTTTCCCGATCACACGGTGTACCATCTTCTGGGTTTCTCATGCATGTTTTCGAAGTGGGAAGATGCCCTTGAACCTGGAGATTTGGGACCCATGGGATGGGAACCACGCAGTATTACTTTAAAGGGTCTACGTTTGCTCACCCAACCTCACGAAACCTCTCAGCCCCAAGAGTGTCCACCCTTATGTCTCAATCAGGTGTGGGTCTATATATGGTCAATCCAGGTGGCCTCACAGCCCCTGAACGAATTTAGTAAGAATTTCTTTCTCTTTCCCTGTCTTTGTTTCACGGGTTTTTAAAAGTGATTGATTTTTATAAAGGGGTTTAGCTGCTTTTCACTGCTGTGTTTATGCCGCTTTACACCCACTTGACTCACTTTCAGAGAGATATCAATACATAGGTTTTAAGATTCTTACTAGTCAGATATATTCTTGGGCGGTTAATAGGGAGTGTTGAGTCCAGTTCACTGAGCAAGGAGTAGGTCGTGTCTATTACATATTGGGTTTATGGAACGGTATCTGAGCTAATTTGAAACCCTTCTTTTATGCATCACCCCACCTCACCTTTCCCGTTAAGCAGCCATAGTGTGTTTTCTAAACGTGTGACTCTGTTCTCTTTTGTAATTCAGTTCAAGGGTAGCGGTTTTCACATTCCCTCTATAAGTGATATCTTATGATAAGTGTCTTTTTCTGTGTGACTTATTTCACTTAGAATCGTCATACCTAAATCCACTCATCATGCTGCTACTAGACTTATGACGTTTATTTCATGGCTGAGTGATATTCTATTATACATAAGGACTAATACTTCTTTATCCATTTTTTTCTTTCCTGGGATATTTACGTTGTAACAAAGTGGAGGTTCTTGTCAACAGAGCAGCCCTAAACTTTGGGGTGCCTGTGTCTTGCTGATTTTTAGTTTTCCCAATTTATACGCCCATGAGTGGAAGTGTCCTATGCTCTCTAAGCTGAGTTTTTTAGATGTTTCAGGACACACCGGACACTTCTACAGAGTGGCTGTTGGCAATTTACATCCCGCCCATCAGCGTAGCAAGGCTCCCATTTCTCCATGGCCTGTCCTGCATTTCTGGTTTTGACACTTTATTCAGCATGGCCCTTTTGACCGACGGGAAACGAGCCTTCTTTGTAGCGCTGATTTGCCTTTCCAGGTTGCTTGGTTGGCCAAAAAGGGCGTATGCGTTTTTTCCTGAATATATTCAGGAAAAAACGCATACGCCCTTTTTGGCCAAGGGCATCATGGTCGAGGTGTTGCCGCTTTTCCTGTGCTTTAAAGGCGATTCGAATCTACCTCCTGAAATCTGTTTCCTGCAATTCTGCCTTGCTTTCAAATCCTCTTCGTTGCCTTCCCTCAATATATTTGTGGACGAGAGTTATCATTTATAACTCTGCAGGTTTGTGAATTGCAGTGCCCCTGAGCTCCATTTTTCAACTCGCTTTCTTGGGAGCTGGCTGCAAAAGCGCAGGATTGCTTCAGGCTCTATTCTGCTCCCGAGCGGCAGGCTGAGCCTGTGGTTAATTCTTCTTCCTGATGGGAAAATAGAGTGACCTGTGCCTGTCCCAACACCTAGAGCTAGTGTCTCATTGGTTCCCCCTCTTCCCGTTCATCCTCAGGACAAATTGCAACCTGTACGGAACAGGAGGTTAAAGGTGCTGATTCTCCAAGGAGGGAGATTGCTAGTAAAGCAGCTGGAATGGCGAACCCGAGCCCAAGGAGATGAGAAATGAGGTCCCTTTTAGAAACCTTTCCCGATCACACGGTGCACCATCTTCTGGGTTTCTCATGCATGTTTTCGAAGTGGGAAGTTGCCCTTGAACCTGGAGATTTGGGACCCATGGGATGGGAACCACGCAGTATTACTTTAAAGGGTCTGCGTTTGCTCACCCAACCTCACGAAACCTCTCAGCCCCAAGAGTGTCCACCCTTATGTCTCAATCAGCTGTGGGTCTATATATGGTCAATCCAGGTGGCATCACAGCCCCTGAACGAATTTAGTAAGAATTTCTTTCTCTTTCCCTGTCTTTGTTTCACGGGTTTTTAAAAGTGATTGATTTTTATAAAGGGGTTTAGCTGCTTTTCACTGCTGTGTTTATGCCGCTTTACACCCACTTGACTCACTTACAGAGAGATATCAATACATAGGTTTTGAGATTCTTACTAGTCAGATATATTCTTGGGCGGTTAATAGGGGGTGTTGAGTCCAGTTCACTGAGCAAGGAGTAGGTCGTGTCTATTACATATTGGGTTTATGGAACGGTATCTGAGCTAATTTGAAACCCTTGTTTTATGCATCACCCCACCTCACCTTTCCCGTTAAGCAGCCATAGTGTGTTTTCTAAACGTGTGCCTCTGTTCTGTTTTGTAATTCAGTTCAAGGTCGCAGTTTTTACAGTCCCTCTAGAAGTGATATCTTATGATAAGTGTCTTTTTCTGTGTGACTTATTTCACTTAGAATCGTCGTACCTAAATCCACTCATCATGCTGCTACTAGACTTATGACGTTGATTTCATGGCTGAGTGATATTCTATTATATATAAGGACTAATACTTCTTCATCCATTTTTTTCTTTCCTGGGATATTTACGTTGTAACAAAGTAGAGGTTCTTGTCAACAGAGCAGCCCTAAACTTTGGGGTGCCTGTGTCTTGCTGATTTTTAGTTTTCCCAATTTATACGCCCATGAGTGGAAGTGCCCTATGCTCTCTAAGCTGAGTTTTTTAGATGTTTCACGACACACCGTACACTTCTCCAAAATGGCTGTTGGCAATTTACATCCCGCCCATCAGCGTAGCAAGGCTCCCGTTTCTCCATGGCCTGTCCTGCATTTCTGGTTTTGACACTTTATTCAGCATGGCCCTTTTGACCGGTGGGAAGCGAGACTTCTTTGTAGCGCTGATTTGCCTTTCCAGGTTGCTTGGTTGGCCAAAAAGGGCGTATGCGTTTTTTCCTGAATATATTCAGGAAAAAACGCATACGCCCTTTTGGGCCAAGGGCATCATTGTCGAGGTTTTGCCGCTTTTCCCGTGCTTTAAAGGCGATTCGAATCTACCTCCTGAAATCTGTTTCCTGCAATTCTGCCTTGCTTTCAAATCCTCTTCGTTGCCTTCCCTCAATATATTTGTGGACGAGAGTTATCATTTATAACACTGCAGGTTTGTGAATTGCAGTGCCCCTGAGCTCCATTTTTCAACTCGCTTTCCTGGGACCTGGACGCAAAAGCGCAGGATTGCTTCAGGCCCTATTCTGGTTCCGGGCGGCAGGCTGAGCCTGTGGTTAATTCTTCTTCCTGATGGGAAAATAGAGTGACCTGTGCCTGTCCCAACACCTAGAGCTAGTCTCTCATTGGTTCCCCCTCTTCCCGTTCATCCTCAGGACAAATTGCAACCTGTACGGAACAGGAGGTTAAAGGTGCTGATTCTCCAAGGAGGGAGATTGCTAGTAAAGCAGCTGGAATGGCGAACCCGAGCCCAAGGAGATGAGAAATGAGGTCCCTTTTAGAAACCTTTCCCGATCACACGGTGTACCATCTTCTGGGTTTCTCATGCATGTTTTCGAAGTGGGAAGATGCCCTTGAACCTGGAGATTTGGGACCCATGGGATGGGAACCACGCAGTATTACTTTAAAGGGTCTACGTTTGCTCACCCAACCTCACGAAACCTCTCAGCCCCAAGAGTGTCCACCCTTATGTCTCAATCAGCTGTGGGTCTATATATGGTCAATCCAGGTGGCATCACAGCCCCTGAAAGAATTTAGTAAGAATTTCTTTCTCTTTCCCTGTCTTTGTTTCACGGGTTTTTAAAAGTGATTGATTTTTATAAAGGGGTTTAGCTGCTTTTCACTGCTGTGTTTATGCCGCTTTACACCCACTTGACTCACTTTCAGAGAGATATCAATACATAGGTTTTAAGATTCTTACTAGTCAGATATATTCTTGGGCGGTTAATAGGGGGTGTTGAGTCCAGTTCACTGAGCAAGGAGTAGGTCGTTTCTATTACATATTGGGTTTATGGAACGGTATCTGAGCTAATTTGAAACCCTTCTTTTATGCATCACCCCACCTCACCTTTCCCGTTAAGCAGCCATAGTGTGTTTTCTAAACATGTGACTCTGTTCTCTTTTGTAATTCAGTTCAAGGGTAGCGGTTTTCACATTCCCTCTATAAGTGATATCTTATGATAAGTGTCTTTTTCTGTGTGACTTATTTCACTTAGAATCGTCGTACCTAAATCCACTCATCATGCTGCTACTAGACTTATGACGTTGATTTCATGGCTGAGTGATATTCTATTATACATAAGGACTAATACTTCTTTATCCATTTTTTTCTTTCCTGGGATATTTACGTTGTAACAAAGTGGAGGTTCTTGTCAACAGAGCAGCCCTAAACTTTGGGGTGCCTGTGTCTTGCTGATTTTTAGTTTTCCCAATTTATACGCCCATGAGTGGAAGTGTCCTATGCTCTCTAAGCTGAGTTTTTTAGATGTTTCAGGACACACCGTACACTTCTACAGAGTGGCTGTTGGCAATTTACATCCCGCCCATCAGCGTAGCAAGGCTCCCGTTTCTCCATGGCCTGTCCTGCATTTCTGGTTTTCACACTTTATTCAGCATGGCCCTTTTGACCGACGGGAAACGAGCCTTCTTTGTAGCGCTGATTTGCCTTTCCAGGTTGCTTGGTTGGCCAAAAAGGGCGTATGCGTTTTTTCCTGAATATATTCAGGAAAAAACGCATACGCCCTTTTTGGCCAAGGGCATCATGGTCGAGGTGTTGCCGCTTTTCCTGTGCTTTAAAGGCGATTCGAATCTACCTCCTGAAATCTGTTTCCTGCAATTCTGCCTTGCTTTCAAATCCTCTTCGTTGCCTTCCCTCAATATATTTGTGGACGAGAGTTATCATTTATAACTCTGCAGGTTTGTGAATTGCAGTGCCCCTGAGCTCCATTTTTCAACTCGCTTTCCTGGGACCTGGACGCAAAAGCGCAGGATTGCTTCAGGCTCTATTCTGGTCCCGAGCGGCAGGCTGAGCCTGTGGTTAATTCTTCTTCCTGATGGGAAAATAGAGTGACCTGTGCCTGTCCCAACACCTAGAGCTAGTGTCTCATTGGTTCCCCCTCTTCCCGTTCATCCTCAGGACAAATTGCAACCTGTACGGAACAGGAGGTTAAAGGTGCTGATTCTCCAAGGAGGGAGATTGCTAGTAAAGCAGCTGGAATGGCGAACCCGAGCCCAAGGAGATGAGAAATGAGGTCCCTTTTAGAAACCTTTCCCGATCACACGGTGTACCATCTTCTGGGTTTCTCATGCATGTTTTCCATGTAGGAAGATGCCCTTGAACCTGGAGATTTGGGACCCATGGGATGGGAACAATGCAGTATTACTTTAAAGGGTCTGCGTTTGCTCACCCAACCTCACCAAACCTCTCAGCCCTAAGAGTGTCCACCCTTATGTCTCAATCAGCTGTGGGTCTAGGTATGGTCAATCCCAGTGGCATCACAGCCCGTGAGCGAATTTAGAAGGAATTTCTCTCTCTTTCACTGTCTTTGTTTCACGGGTTTTTAAAAGTGATTGATTTTTATAAAGGGGTTTAGATGCTTTTCACTGCTGTGTTTATGCCGCTTTACACCCACTTGACTCACTTACAGAGAGATATCAATACATAGCTTTTAAGATTCTTACTAGTCAGATATATTCTTGGGCGGTGAATAGGGGGTGTGGAGTCCAGTTCACAGAGCAAGGTGTAGGTCGTATCTATTACATATTGGGTTTATGGAACGGTATCTGAGCTAATTTGAAACCCTTGTTTTATGCATCACCGCACCTCACCTTTCCCGTTAAGCAGCCATAGTGTGTTTTCTAAACGTGTGACTCTGTTCTCTTTTGTAATTCAGTTCAAGGGTAGCGGTTTTCACATTCCCTCTATAAGTGATATCTTATGATAAGTGTCTTTTTCTGTGTGAATTATTTCGCTTAGAATCGTCGTACCTAAATCCACTCATCATGCTGCTACTAGACTTATGACGTTGATTTCATGGCTGAGTGATATTCTATTATACATAAGGACTAATACTTCTTTATCCATTTTTTTCTTTCCTGGGATATTTACGTTGTAACAAAGTGGAGGTTCTTGTCAACAGAGCAGCCCTAAACTTTGGGGTGCCTGTGTCTTGCTGATTTTTAGTTTTCCCAATTTATACGCCCATGAGTGGAAGTGTCCTATGCTCTCTAAGCTGAATTTTTTAGATGTTTCAGGACACACCGTACAGTTCTCCAGAGTGGCTGTTGGCAATTTACATCCCGCCCATCAGCGTAGCAAGGCTCCCGTTTCTCCATGGCCTGTCCTGCATTTCTGGTTTTGATACTTTATTCAGCATGGCCCTTTTGACCGATGGGAAGCGAGACTTCTTTGTAGCTCTGATTTGCCTTTCCAGGTTGCTTGGTTGGCCAAAAAGGGCGTATGCGTTTTTTCCTGAATATATTCAGGAAAAAACGCATACGCCCTTTTTGGCCAAGGGCATCATGGTCAAGGTATTGCCGCTTTTCCTGTGCTTTCAAGGCGATTCGAATCTACCTCCTGAAATCTGTTTCCTGCAATTCTGCCTTGCTTTCAAATCCTCTTCGTTGCCTTCCCTCAATATATTTGTGGACGAGAGTTATCATTTATAACTCTGCAGGTTTGTGAATTGCAGTGCCCCTGAGCTCCATTTTTCAACTCGCTTTCTTGGGATCTGGCTGCAAAAGCACAGGATTGCTTCAGGCTCTATTCTGGTCCCGAGCGGCAGGCTGAGCCTGTGGTTAATTCTTCTTCCTGATGGGAAAATAGAGTGACCTGTGCCTGTCCCAACACCTAGAGCTAGTGTCTCATTGGTTCCCCCTCTTCCCGTTCATCCTCAGGACAAATTGCAACCTGTACGGAACAGGAGGTTAAAGGTGCTGATTCTCCAAGGAGGGAGATTGCTAGTAAAGCAGCTGGAATGGAGAACCCGAGCACAAGGAGTTGAGAAATGAGGTGCGATTTAGAAACCTTTCCCGATCACACGGTGCACCATCTTCTGGGTTTCTCATGCATGTTTTCGAAGTGGGAAGATGCCCTTGAACCTGGAGATTTGGGACCCATGGGATGGGAACCACGCAGTATTACTTTAAAGGGTCTGCGTTTGCTCACCCAACCTCACGAAACCTCTCAGCCCCAAGAGTGTCCACCCTTATGTCTCAATCAGCTGTGGGTCTATATATGGTCAATCCAGGTGGCATCACAGCCCCTGAACGAATTTAGTAAGAATTTCTTTCTCTTTCACTGTCTTTGTTTCACGGGTTTTTAAAAGTGATTGATTTTTATAAAGGGGTTTAGCTGCTTTTCACTGCTGTGTTTATGCCGCTTTACACCCACTTGACTCACTTACAGAGAGATATCAATACATAGGTTTTGAGATTCTTACTAGTCAGATATATTCTTGGGCGGTTAATAGGGGGTGTTGAGTCCAGTTCACTGAGGAAGGAGTAGGTCGTGTCTATTACATATTGGGTTTATGGAACGGTATCTGAGCTAATTTGAAACCCTTGTTTTATGCATCACCCCACCTCACCTTTCCCGTTAAGCAGCCATAGTGTGTTTTCTAAACGTGTGCCTCTGTTCTGTTTTGTAATTCAGTTCAAGGTCGCAGTTTTTACATTCCCTCTATAAGTGATATCTTATGATAAGTGTCTTTTTCTGTGTGACTTATTTCACTTAGAATCGTCGTACCTAAATCCACTCATCATGCTGCTACTAGACTTATGACGTTGATTTCATGGCTGAGTGATATTCTATTATATATAAGGACTAATACTTCTTCATCCATTTTTTTCTTTCCTGGGATATTTACGTTGTAACAAAGTAGAGGTTCTTGTCAACAGAGCAGCCCTAAACTTTGGGGTGCCTGTGTCTTGCTGATTTTTAGTTTTCCCAATTTATACGCCCATGAGTGGAAGTGCCCTATGCTCTCTAAGCTGAGTTTTTTAGATGTTTCACGACACACCGTACACTTCTCCAAAATGGCTGTTGGCAATTTACATCCCGCCCATCAGCGTAGCAAGGCTCCCGTTTCTCCATGGCCTGTCCTGCATTTCTGGTTTTGACACTTTATTCAGCATGGCCCTTTTGACCGGTGGGAAGCGAGACTTCTTTGTAGCGCTGATTTGCCTTTCCAGGTTGCTTGGTTGGCCAAAAAGGGCGTATGCGTTTTTTCCTGAATATATTCAGGAAAAAACGCATACGCCCTTTTTGGCCAAGGGCATCATTGTCGAGGTTTTGCCGCTTTTCCCGTGCTTTAAAGGCGATTCGAATCTACCTCCTGAAATCTGTTTCCTGCAATTCTGCCTTGTTTTCAAATCCTCTTCGTTGCCTTCCCTCAATATATTTGTGGACGAGAGTTATCATTTATAACTCTGCAGGTTTGTGAATTGCAGTGCCCCTGAGCTCCATTTTTCAACTCGCTTTCCTGGGACCTGGACGCAAAAGCGCAGGATTGCTTCAGGTCCTATTCTGGTTCCGGGCGGCAGGCTGAGCCTGTGGTTAATTCTTCTTCCTGATGGGAAAATAGAGTGACCTGTGCCTGTCCCAACACCTAGAGCTAGTCTCTCATTGGTTCCCCCTCTTCCCGTTCATCCTCAGGACAAATTGCAACCTGTACGGAACAGGAGGTTAAAGGTGCTGATTCTCCAAGGAGGGAGATTGCTAGTAAAGCAGCTGGAATGGCGAACCCGAGCCCAAGGAGATGAGAAATGAGGTCCCTTTTAGAAACCTTTCCCGATCACACGGTGTACCATCTTCTGGGTTTCTCATGCATGTTTTCCATGTAGGAAGATGCCCTTGAACCTGGAGATTTGGGACCCATGGGATGGGAACAATGCAGTATTACTTTAAAGGGTCTGCGTTTGCTCACCCAACCTCACCAAACCTCTCAGCCCTAAGAGTGTCCACCCTTATGTCTCAATCAGCTGTGGGTCTAGGTATGGTCAATCCAAGTGGCATCACAGCCCGTGAGCGAATTTAGTAGGAATTTCTCTCTCTTTCACTGTCTTTGTTTCACGGGTTTTTAAAAGTGATTGATTTTTATAAAGGGGTTTAGATGCTTTTCACTGCTGTGTTTATGCCGCTTTACACCCACTTGACTCACTTACAGAGAGATATCAATACATAGCTTTTAAGATTCTTACTAGTCAGATATATTCTTGGGCGGTGAATAGGGGGTGTGGAGTCCAGTTCACAGAGCAAGGTGTAGGTCGTATCTATTACATATTGGGTTTATGGAACGGTATCTGAGCTAATTTGAAACCCTTGTTTTATGCATCACCGCACCTCACCTTTCCCGTTAAGCAGCCATAGTGTGTTTTCTAAACGTGTGACTCTGTTCTCTTTTGTAATTCAGTTCAAGGGTAGCGGTTTTCACATTCCCTCTATAAGTGATATCTTATGATAAGTGTCTTTTTCTGTGTGAATTATTTCACTGAGAATCGTCGTACCTAAATCCACTCATCATGCTGCTACTAGACTTATGACGTTGATTTCATGGCTGAGTGATATTCTATTATACATAAGGACTAATACTTCTTTATCCATTTTTTTCTTTCCTGGGATATTTACGTTGTAACAAAGTGGAGGTTCTTGTCAACAGAGCAGCCCTAAACTTTGGGGTGCCTGTGTCTTGCTGATTTTTAGTTTTCCCAATTTATACGCCCATGAGTGGAAGTGTACTATGCTCTCTAAGCTGAATTTTTTAGATGTTTCAGGACACACCGTACAGTTCTCCAGAGTGGCTGTTGGCAATTTACATCCCGCCCATCAGCGTAGCAAGGCTCCCGTTTCTCCATGGCCTGTCCTGCATTTCTGGTTTTGATACTTTATTCAGCATGGCCCTTTTGACCGATGGGAAGCGAGACTTCTTTGTAGCGCTGATTTGCCTTTCCAGGTTGCTTGGTTGGCCAAAAAGGGCGTATGCGTTTTTTCCTGAATATATTCAGGAAAAAACGCATACGCCCTTTTTGGCCAAGGGCATCATTGTCGAGGTTTTGCCGCTTTTCCCGTGCTTTAAAGGCGATTCGAATCTACCTCCTGAAATCTGTTTCCTGCAATTCTGCCTTGCTTTCAAATCCTCTTCGTTGCCTTCCCTCAATATATTTGTGGATGAGAGTTATCATTTATAACTCTGCAGGTTTGTGAATTGCAGTGCCCCTGAGCTCCATTTTTCAACTCGATTTCCTGGGACCTGGACGCAAAAGCGCAGGATTGCTTCAGGCCCTATTCTGGTTCCGGGCGGCAGGCTGAGCCTGTGGTTAATTCTTCTTCCTGATGGGAAAATGGAGTGACCTGTGCCTGTCCCAACACCTAGAGCTAGTCTCTCATTGGTTCCCCCTCTTCCCGTTCATCCTCAGGACAAATTGCAACATGTACGGAACAGGAGGTTAAAGGTGCTGATTCTCCAAGGAGGGAGATTACTAGTAAAGCAGCTGGAATGGCGAACCCGAGCCCAAGGAGATGAGAAATGAGGTCCCTTTTAGAAACCTTTCCCGATCACACGGTGTACCATCTTCTGGGTTTCTCATGCATGTTTTCGAAGTGGGAAGATGCCCTTGAACCTGGAGATTTGGGACCCATGGGATGGGAACCACGCAGTATTACTTTAAAGGGTCTGCGTTTGCTCACCCAACCTCACGAAACCTCTCAGCCCCAAGAGTGTCCACCCTTATGTCTCAATCAGCTGTGGGTCTATATATGGTCAATCCAGGTGGCATCACAGCCCCTGAACGAATTTAGTAAGAATTTCTTTCTCTTTCCCTGTCTTTGTTTCACGGGTTTTTAAAAGTGACTGATTTTTATAAAGGGGTTTAGCTGCTTTTCACTGCTGTGTTTATGCCGCTTTACACCCACTTGACTCACTTTCACAGAGATATCAATACATAGGTTTTAAGATTCTTACTAGTCAGATATATTCTTGGGCGGTTAATAGGGGGTGTTGAGTCCAGTTCACAGAGCAAGGTGTAGGTCGTATCTATTACATATTGGGTTTATGGAACGGTATCTGAGCTAATTTGAAACCCTTGTTTTATGCATCACCCCACCTCACCTTTCCCGTTAAGCAGCCATAGTGTGTTTTCTAAACGTGTGACTCTGTTCTGTTTTGTAATTCAGTTCAAGGGTAGCGGTTTTCACTTTCCCTCTATAAGTGATATCTTATGATAAGTGTCTTTTTCTGTGTGACTTATTTCAATGAGAATCGTCGTACCTAAATCCACTCATCATGCTGCTACTAGACTTATGACGTTGATTTCATGGCTGAGTGATATTCTATTATATATAAGGACTAATACTTCTTCATCCATTTTTTTCTTTCCTGGGATATTTACGTTGTAACAAAGTAGAGGTTCTTGTCAACAGAGCAGCCCTAAACTTTGGGGTGCCTGTGTCTTGCTGATTTTTAGTTTTCCCAATTTATACGCCCATGAGTGGAAGTGCCCTATGCTCTCTAAGCTGAGTTTTTTAGATGTTTCACGACACACCGTACACTTCTCCAAAATGGCTGTTGGCAATTTACATCCCGCCCATCAGCGTAGCAAGGCTCCCGTTTCTCCATGGCCTGTCCTGCATTTCTGGTTTTGACACTTTATTCAGCATGGCCCTTTTGACCGGTGGGAAGCGAGACTTCTTTGTAGCGCTGATTTGCCTTTCCAGGTTGCTTGGTTGGCCAAAAAGGGCGTATGCGTTTTTAGCTGAATATATTCAGGAAAAAACGCATACGCCCTTTTGGGCCAAGGGCATCATTGTCGAGGTTTTGCCGCTTTTCCCGTGCTTTAAAGGCGATTCGAATCTACCTCCTGAAATCTGTTTCCTGCAATTCTGCCTTGCTTTCAAATCCTCTTCGTTGACTTCCCTCAATATATTTGTGGACGAGAGTTATCATTTATAACTCTGCAGGTTTGTGAATTGCAGTGCCCCTGAGCTCCATTTTTCAACTCGCTTTCCTGGGACCTGGTCGCAAAAGCGCAGGATTGCTTCAGGCCCTATTCTGGTTCCGGGCGGCAGGCTGAGCCTGTGGTTAATTCTTCTTCCTGATGGGAAAATAGAGTGACCTGTGCCTGTCCCAACACCTAGAGCTAGTGTCTCATTGGTTCCCCCTCTTCCCGTTCATCCTCAGGACAAATTGCAACCTGTACGGAACAGGAGGTTAAAGGTGCTGATTCTCCAAGGAGGGAGATTGCTAGTAAAGCAGCTGGAATGGCGAACCCGAGCCCAAGGAGATGAGAAATGAGGTCCCTTTTAGAAACCTTTCCCGATCACACGGTGTACCATCTTCTGGGTTTCTCATGCATGTTTTCGAAGTGGGAAGATGCCCTTGAACCTGGAGATTTGGGACCCATGGGATGGGAACCACGCAGTATTACTTTAAAGGGTCTACGTTTGCTCACCCAACCTCACGAAACCTCTCAGCCCCAAGAGTGTCCACCCTTATGTCTCAATCAGCTGTGGGTCTATATATGGTCAATCCAGGTGGCATCACAGCCCCTGAACGAATTTAGTAAGAATTTCTTTCTCTTTCCCTGTCTTTGTTTCACGGGTTTTTAAAAGTGATTGATTTTTATAAAGGGGTTTAGCTGCTTTTCACTGCTGTGTTTATGCCGCTTTACACCCACTTGACTCACTTTCAGAGAGATATCAATACATAGGTTTTAAGATTCTTACTAGTCAGATATATTCTTGGGCGGTTAATAGGGGGTGTTGAGTCCAGTTCACTGAGCAAGGAGTAGGTCGTGTCTATTACATATTGGGTTTATGGAACGGTATCTGAGCTAATTTGAAACCCTTCTTTTATGCATCACCCCACCTCACCTTTTCCGTTAAGCAGCCATAGTGTGTTTTCTAAACGTGTGACTCTGTTCTCTTTTGTAATTCAGTTCAAGGGTAGCGGTTTTCACATTCCCTCTATAAGTGATATCTTATGATAAGTGTCTTTTTCTGTGTGACTTATTTCACTTAGAATCGTCATACCTAATCCACTCATCATGCTGCTACTAGACTTATGACGTTTATTTCATGGCTGAGTGATATTCTATTATACATAAGGACTAATACTTCTTTATCCATTTTTTTCTTTCCTGGGATATTTACGTTGTAACAAAGTGGAGGTTCTTGTCAACAGAGCAGCCCTAAACTTTGGGGTGCCTGTGTCTTGCTGATTTTTAGTTTTCCCAATTTATACGCCCATGAGTGGAAGTGTCCTATGCTCTCTAAGCTGAGTTTTTTAGATGTTTCAGGACACACCGTACACTTCTACAGAGTGGCTGTTGGCAATTTACATCCCGCCCATCAGCGTAGCAAGGCTCCCATTTCTCCATGGCCTGTCCTGCATTTCTGGTTTTGACACTTTATTCAGCATGGCCCTTTTGACCGACGGGAAACGAGCCTTCTTTGTAGCGCTGATTTGCCTTTCCAGGTTGCTTGGTTGGCCAAAAAGGGCGTATGCGTTTTTTCCTGAATATATTCAGGAAAAAACGCATACGCCCTTTTTGGCCAAGGGCATCATGGTCGAGGTGTTGCCGCTTTTCCTGTGCTTTAAAGGCGATTCGAATCTACCTCCTGAAATCTGTTTCCTGCAATTCTGCCTTGCTTTCAAATCCTCTTCGTTGCCTTCCCTCAATATATTTGTGGACGAGAGTTATCATTTATAACTCTGCAGGTTTGTGAATTGCAGTGCCCCTGAGCTCCATTTTTCAACTCGCTTTCTTGGGAGCTGGCTGCAAGAGCGCAGGATTGCTTCAGGCTCTATTCTGCTCCCGAGCGGCAGGCTGAGCCTGTGGTTAATTCTTCTTCCTGATGGGAAAATAGAGTGACCTGTGCCTGTCCCAACACCTAGAGCTAGTGTCTCATTGGTTCCCCCTCTTCCCGTTCATCCTCAGGACAAATTGCAACCTGTACGGAACAGGAGGTTAAAGGTGCTGATTCTCCAAGGAGGGAGATTGCTAGTAAAGCAGCTGGAATGGCGAACCCGAGCCCAAGGAGATGAGAAATGAGGTCCCTTTTAGAAACCTTTCCCGATCACACGGTGCACCATCTTCTGGGTTTCTCATGCATGTTTTCGAAGTGGGAAGTTGCCCTTGAACCTGGAGATTTGGGACCCATGGGATGGGAACCACGCAGTATTACTTTAAAGGGTCTGCGTTTGCTCACCCAACCTCACGAAACCTCTCAGCCCCAAGAGTGTCCACCCTTATGTCTCAATCAGCTGTGGGTCTATATATGGTCAATCCAGGTGGCATCACAGCCCCTGAACGAATTTAGTAAGAATTTCTTTCTCTTTCCCTGTCTTTGTTTCACGGGTTTTTAAAAGTGATTGATTTTTATAAAGGGGTTTAGCTGCTTTTCACTGCTGTGTTTATGCCGCTTTACACCCACTTGACTCACTTACAGAGAGATATCAATACATAGGTTTTGAGATTCTTACTAGTCAGATATATTCTTGGGCGGTGAATAGGGGGTGTTGAGTCCAGTTCACTGAGCAAGGAGTAGGTCGTGTCTATTACATATTGGGTTTATGGAACGGTATCTGAGCTAATTTGAAACCCTTGTTTTATGCATCACCCCACCTCACCTTTCCCGTTAAGCAGCCATAGTGTGTTTTCTAAACGTGTGCCTCTGTTCTGTTTTGTAATTCAGTTCAAGGTCGCAGTTTTTACATTCCCTCTATAAGTGATGTCTTATGATAAGTGTCTTTTTCTGTGTGACTTATTTCACTTAGAATCGTCGTACCTAAATCCACTCATCATGCTGCTACTAGACTTATGACGTTGATTTCATGGCTGAGTGATATTCTATTATATATAAGGACTAATACTTCTTCATCCATTTTTTTCTTTCCTGGGATATTTACGTTGTAACAAAGTAGAGGTTCTTGTCAACAGAGCAGCCCTAAACTTTGGGGTGCCTGTGTCTTGCTGATTTTTAGTTTTCCCAATTTATACGCCCATGAGTGGAAGTGCCCTATGCTCTCTAAGCTGAGTTTTTTAGATGTTTCACGACACACCGTACACTTCTCCAAAATGGCTGTTGGCAATTTACATCCCGCCCATCAGCGTAGCAAGGCTCCCGTTTCTCCATGGCCTGTCCTGCATTTCTGGTTTTGACACTTTATTCAGCATGGCCCTTTTGACCGGTGGGAAGCGAGACTTCTTTGTAGCGCTGATTTGCCTTTCCAGGTTGCTTGGTTGGCCAAAAAGGGCGTATGCGTTTTTTCCTGAATATATTCAGGAAAAAACGCATACGCCCTTTTTGGCCAAGGGCATCATTGTCGAGGTTTTGCCGCTTTTCCCGTGCTTTAAAGGCGATTCGAATCTACCTCCTGAAATCTGTTTCCTGCAATTCTGCCTTGCTTTCAAATCCTCTTCGTTGCCTTCCCTCAATATATTTGTGGACGAGAGTTATCATTTATAACTCTGCAGGTTTGTGAATTGCAGTGCCCCTGAGCTCCATTTTTCAACTCGCTTTCCTGGGACCTGGACGCAAAAGCGCAGGATTGCTTCAGGCCCTATTCTGGTTCCGGGCGGCAGGCTGAGCCTGTGGTTAATTCTTCTTCCTGATGGGAAAATGGAGTGACCTGTGCCTGTCCCAACACCTAGAGCTAGTCTCTCATTGGTTCCCCCTCTTCCCGTTCATCCTCAGGACAAATTGCAACCTGTACGGAACAGGAGGTTAAAGGTGCTGATTCTCCAAGGAGGGAGATTACTAGTAAAGCAGCTGGAATGGCGAACCCGAGCCCAAGGAGATGAGAAATGAGGTCCCTTTTAGAAACCTTTCCCGATCACACGGTGTACCATCTTCTGGGTTTCTCATGCATGTTTTCGAAGTGGGAAGATGCCCTTGAACCTGGAGATTTGGGACCCATGGGATGGGAACCACGCAGTATTACTTTAAAGGGTCTACGTTTGCTCACCCAACCTCACGAAACCTCTCAGCCCCAAGAGTGTCCACCCGTATGTCTCAATCAGCTGTGGGTCTATATATGGTCAATCCAGGTGGCCTCACATCCCCTGAACGAATTTAGTAAGAATTTCTTTCTCTTTCCCTGTCTTTGTTTCACGGGTTTTTAAAAGTGATTGATTTTTATAAAGGGGTTTAGCTGCTTTTCACTGCTGTGTTTATGCCGCTTTACACCCACTTGACTCACTTTCAGAGAGATATCAATACATAGCTTTTAAGATTCTTACTAGTCAGATATATTCTTGGGCGGTGAATAGGGGGTGTGGAGTCCAGTTCACAGAGCAAGGTGTAGGTCGTATCTATTACATATTGGGTTTATGGAACGGTATCTGAGCTAATTTGAAACCCTTGTTTTATGCATCACCCCACCTCACCTTTCCCGTTAAGCAGCCATAGTGTGTTTTCTAAACGTGTGACTCTGTTCTGTTTTGTAATTCAGTTCAAGGGTAGCGGTTTTCACATTCCCTCTATAAGTGATATCTTATGATAAGTGTCTTTTTCTGTGTGACTTATTTCAATGAGAATCGTCATACCTAAATCCACTCATCATGCTGCTACTAGACTTATGACGTTGATTTCATGGCTGAGTGATATTCTATTATACATAAGGACTAATACTTCTTTATCCATTTTTTTCTTTCCTGGGATATTTACGTTGTAACAAAGTGGAGGTTCTTGTCAACAGAGCAGCCCTAAACTTTGGGGTGCCTGTGTCTTGCTGATTTTTAGTTTTCCCAATTTATACGCCCATGAGTGGAAGTGTCCTATGCTCTCTAAGCTGAGTTTTTTAGATGTTTCAGGACACACCGTACACTTCTCCAGAGTGGCTGTTGGCAATTTACATCCCGCCCATCAGCGTAGCAAGGCTCCCATTTCTCCATGGCCTGTCCTGCATTTCTGGTTTTGACACTTTATTCAGCATGGCCCTTTTGACCGACGGGAAACGAGCCTTCTTTGTAGCGCTGATTTGCCTTTCCAGGTTGCTTGGTTGGCCAAAAAGGGCGTATGCGTTTTTTCCTGAATATATTCAGGAAAAAACGCATACGCCCTTTTTGGCCAAGGGCATCATGGTCGAGGTGTTGCCCCTTTTCCTGTGCTTTAAAGGCGATTCGAATCTACCTCCTGAAATCTGTTTCCTGCAATTCTGCCTTGCTTTCAAATCCTCTTCGTTGCCTTCCCTCAATATATTTGTGGACGAGAGTTATCATTTATAACTCTGCAGGTTTGTGAATTGCAGTGCCCCTGAGCTCCATTTTTCAACTCGCTTTCTTGGGAGCTGGCTGCAAAAGCGCAGGATTGCTTCAGGCTCTATTCTGGTCCCGAGCGGCAGGCTGAGCCTGTGGTTAATTCTTCTTCCTGACGGGAAAATAGAGTGACCTGTGCCTGTCCCAACACCTAGAGCTAGTGTCTCATTGGTTCCCCCTCTTCCCGTTCATCCTCAGGACAAATTGCAACCTGTACGGAACAGGAGGTTAAAGGTGCTGATTCTCCAAGGAGGGAGATTGCTAGTAAAGCAGCTGGAATGGCGAACCCGAGCCCAAGGAGATGAGAAATGAGGTCCCTTTTAGAAACCTTTCCCGATCACACGGTGCACCATCTTCTGGGTTTCTCATGCATGTTTTCGAAGTGGGAAGATGCCCTTGAACCTGGAGATTTGGGACCCATGGGATGGGAACCACGCAGTATTACTTTATAGGGTCTGCGTTTGCTCACCCAACCTCACGAAACCTCTCAGCCCCAAGAGTGTCCACCCTTATGTCTCAATCAGCTGTGGGTCTATATATGGTCAATCCAGGTGGCATCACAGCCCCTGAACGAATTTAGTAAGAATTTCTTTCTCTTTCCCTGTCTTTGTTTCACGGGTTTTTAAAAGTGATTGATTTTTATAAAGGGGTTTAGCTGCTTTTCACTGCTGTGTTTATGCCGCTTTACACCCACTTGACTCACTTACAGAGAGATATCAATACATAGGTTTTGAGATTCTTACTAGTCAGATATATTCTTGGGCGGTTAATAGGGGGTGTTGAGTCCAGTTCACTGAGCAAGGAGTAGGTCGTGTCTATTACATATTGGGTTTATGGAACGGTATCTGAGCTAATTTGAAACCCTTGTTTTATGCATCACCCCACCTCACCTTTCCCGTTAAGCAGCCATAGTGTGTTTTCTAAACGTGTGCCTCTGTTCTGTTTTGTAATTCAGTTCAAGGTCGCAGTTTTTACATTCCCTCTATAAGTGATATCTTATGATAAGTGTCTTTTTCTGTGTGACTTATTTCACTTAGAATCGTCGTACCTAAATCCACTCATCATGCTGCTACTAGACTTATGACGTTGATATCATGGCTGAGTGATATTCTATTATATATAAGGACTAATACTTCTTCATCAATTTTTTTCTTTCCTGGGATATTTACGTTGTAACAAAGTAGAGGTTCTTGTCAACAGAGCAGCCCTAAACTTTGGGGTGCCTGTGTCTTGCTGATTTTTAGTTTTCCCAATTTATACGCCCATGAGTGGAAGTGCCCTATGCTCTCTAAGCTGAGTTTTTTAGATGTTTCACGACACACCGTACACTTCTCCAAAATGGCTGTTGGCAATTTACATCCCGCCCATCAGCGTAGCAAGGCTCCCGTTTCTCCATGGCCTGTCCTGCATTTCTGGTTTTGACACTTTATTCAGCATGGCCCTTTTGACCGGTGGGAAGCGAGACTTCTTTGTAGCGCTGATTTGCCTTTCCAGGTTGCTTGGTTGGCCAAAAAGGGCGTATGCGTTTTTTCCTGAATATATTCAGGAAAAAACGCATACGCCCTTTTTGGCCAAGGGCATCATTGTCGAGGTTTTGCCGCTTTTCCCGTGCTTTAAAGGCGATTCGAATCTACCTCCTGAAATCTGTTTCCTGCAATTCTGCCTTGCTTTCAAATCCTCTTCGTTGCCTTCCCTCAATATATTTGTGGACGAGAGTTATCATTTATAACTCTGCAGGTTTGTGAATTGCAGTGCCCCTGAGCTCCATTTTTCAACTCGCTTTCCTGGGACCTGGTCGCAAAAGCGCAGGATTGCTTCAGGCCCTATTCTGGTTCCGGGCGGCAGGCTGAACCTGTGGTTAATTCTTCTTCCTGATGGGAAAATAGAGTGACCTGTGCCTGTCCCAACACCTAGAGCTAGTGTCTCATTGGTTCCCCCTCTTCCCGTTCATCCTCAGGACAAATTGCAACCTGTACGGAACAGGAGGTTAAAGGTGCTGATTCTCCAAGGAGGGAGATTGCTAGTAAAGCAGCTGGAATGGCGAACCCGAGCCCAAGGAGATGAGAAATGAGGTCCCTTTTAGAAACCTTTCCCGATCACACGGTGTACCATCTTCTGGGTTTCTCGTGCATGTTTTCGAAGTGGGAAGATGCCCTTGAACCTGGAGATTTGGGACCCATGGGATGGGAACCACGCAGTATTACTTTAAAGGGTCTACGTTTGCTCACCCAACCTCACGAAACCTCTCAGCCCCAAGAGTGTCCACCCTTATGTCTCAATCAGCTGTGGGTCTATACATGGTCAATCCAGGTGGCCTCACAGCCCCTGAACGAATTTAGTAAGAATTTCTTTCTCTTTCCCTGTCTTTGTTTCACGGGTTTTTAAAAGTGATTGATTTTTATAAAGGGGTTTAGATGCTTTTCACTGCTGTGTTTATGCCGCTTTACACCCACTTGACTCACTTTCAGAGAGATATCAATACATAGGTTTTAAGATTCTTACTAGTCAGATATATTCTTGGGCGGTTAATAGGGGGTGTTGAGTCCAGTTCACTGAGCAAGGAGTAGGTCGTGTCTATTACATATTGGGTTTATGGAACGGTATCTGAGCTAATTTGAAACCCTTCTTTTATGCATCACCCCACCTCACCTTTCCCGTTAAGCAGCCATAGTGTGTTTTCTTAACGTGTGACTCTGTTCTCTTTTGTAATTCAGTTCAAGGGTAGCGGTTTTCACATTCCCTCTATAAGTGATATCTTATGATAAGTGTCTTTTTCTGTGTGACTTATTTCACTTAGAATCGTCATACCTAAATGCACTCATCATGCTGCTACTAGCCTTATGACGTTGATTTCATGGCTGAGTGATATTCTATTATACATAAGGACTAATACTTCTTTATCCATTTTTTTCTTTCCTGGGATATTTACGTTGTAACAAAGTGGAGGTTCTTGTCAACAGAGCAGCCCTAAACTTTGGGGTGCCTGTGTCTTGCTGATTTTTAGTTTTCCCAATTTATACGCCCATGAGTGGAAGTGTCCTATGCTCTCTAAGCTGAGTTTTTTAGATGTTTCAGGACACACCGTACACTTCTCCAGAGTGGCTGTTGGCAATTTACATCCCGCCCATCAGCGTAGCAAGGCTCCCATTTCTCCATGGCCTGTCCTGCATTTCTGGTTTTGACACTTTATTCAGCATGGCCCTTTTGACCGACGGGAAACGAGCCTTCTTTGTAGCGCTGATTTGCCTTTCCAGGTTGCTTGGTTGGCCAAAAAGGGCGTATGCGTTTTTTCCTGAATATATTCAGGAAAAAACGCATACGCCCTTTTTGGCCAAGGGCATCATGGTCGAGGTGTTGCCGCTTTTCCTGTGCTTTAAAGGCGATTCGAATCTACCTCCTGAAATCTGTTTCCTGCAATTCTGCCTTGCTTTCAAATCCTCTTCGTTGCCTTCCCTCAATATATTTGTGGACGAGAGTTATCATTTATAACTCTGCAGGTTTGTGAATTGCAGTGCCCCTGAGCTCCATTTTTCAACTCGCTTTCTTGGGAGCTGGCTGCAAAAGCGCAGGATTGCTTCAGGCTCTATTCTGGTCCCGAGCGGCAGGCTGAGCCTGTGGTTAATTCTTCTTCCTGATGGGAAAATAGAGTGACATGTGCCTGTCCCAACACCTAGAGCTAGTGTCTCATTGGTTCCCCCTCTTCCCGTTCATCCTCAGGACAAATTGCAACCTGTACGGAACAGGAGGTTAAAGGTGCTGATTCTCCAAGGAGGGAGATTGCTAGTAAAGCAGCTGGAATGGCGAACCCGAGCCCAAGGAGATGAGAAATGAGGTCCCTTTTAGAAACCTTTCCCGATCACACGGTGCACCATCTTCTGGGTTTCTCATGCATGTTTTCGAAGTGGGAAGATGCCCTTGAACCTGGAGATTTGGGACCCATGGGATGGGAACCACGCAGTATTACTTTAAAGGGTCTGCGTTTGCTCACCCAACCTCACGAAACCTCTCAGCCCCAAGAGTGTCCACCCTTATGTCTCAATCAGCTGTGGGTCTAGATATGGTCAATCCAGGTGGCATCACAGCCCCTGAACGAATTTAGTAAGAATTTCTTTCTCTTTCCCTGTCTTTGTTTCACGGGTTTTTAAAAGTGATTGATTTTTATAAAGGGGTTTAGCTGCTTTTCACTGCTGTGTTTATGCCGCTTTACACCCACTTGACTCACTTACAGAGAGATATCAATACATAGGTCTTGAGATTCTTACTAGTCAGATATATTCTTGGGCGGTTAATAGGGGGTGTTGAGTCCAGTTCACTGAGCAAGGAGTAGGTCGTGTCTATTACATATTGGGTTTATGGAACGGTATCTGAGCTAATTTGAAACCCTTGTTTTATGCATCACCCCACCTCACCTTTCCCGTTAAGCAGCCATAGTGTGTTTTCTAAACGTGTGCCTCTGTTCTGTTTTGTAATTCAGTTCAAGGTCGCAGTTTTTACATTCCCTCTATAAGTGATATCTTATGATAAGTGTCTTTTTCTGTGTGACTTATTTCACTTAGAATCGTCGTACCTAAATCCACTCATCATGCTGCTACTAGACTTATGACGTTGATATCATGGCTGAGTGATATTCTATTATATATAAGGACTAATACTTCTTCATCCATTTTTTTCTTTCCTGGGATATTTACGTTGTAACAAAGTAGAGGTTCTTGTCAACAGAGCAGCCCTAAACTTTGGGGTGCCTGTGTCTTGCTGATTTTTAGTTTTCCCAATTTATACGCCCATGAGTGGAAGTGCCCTATGCTCTCTAAGCTGAGTTTTTTAGATGTTTCACGACACACCGTACACTTCTCCAAAATGGCTGTTGGCAATTTACATCCCGCCCATTAGCGTAGCAAGGCTCCCGTTTCTCCATGGCCTGTCCTGCATTTCTGGTTTTGACACTTTATTCAGCATGGCCCTTTTGACCGATGGGAAGCGAGACTTCTTTGTAGCGCTGATTTGCCTTTCCAGGTTGCTTGGTTGGCCAAAAAGGGCGTATGCGTTTTTTCCTGAATATATTCAGGAAAAAACGCATACGCCCTTTTTGGCCAAGGGCATCATTGTCGAGGTTTTGCCGCTTTTCCCGTGCTTTAAAGGCGATTCGAATCTACCTCCTGAAATCTGTTTCCTGCAATTCTGCCTTGCTTTCAAATCCTCTTCGTTGCCTTCCCTCAATATATTTGTGGACGAGAGTTATCATTTATAACTCTGCAGGTTTGTGAATTGCAGTGCCCCTGAGCTCCATTTTTCAACTCGCTTTCCTGGGACCTGGTCGCAAAAGCGCAGGATTGCTTCAGGCCCTATTCTGGTTCCGGGCGGCAGGCTGAGCCTGTGGTTAATTCTTCTTCCTGATGGGAAAATAGAGTGACCTGTGCCTGTCCCAACACCTAGAGCTAGTGTCTCATTGGTTCCCCCTCTTCCCGTTCATCCTCAGGACAAATTGCAACCTGTACGGAACAGGAGGTTAAAGGTGCTGATTCTCCAAGGAGGGAGATTGCTAGTAAAGCAGCTGGAATGGCGAACCCGAGCCCAAGGAGATGAGAAATGAGGTCCCTTTTAGAAACCTTTCCCGATCACACGGTGTACCATCTTCTGGGTTTCTCATGCATGTTTTCGAAGTGGGAAGATGCCCTTGAACCTGGAGATTTGGGACCCATGGGATGGGAACCACGCAGTATTCCTTTAAAGGGTCTACGTTTGCTCACCCAACCTCACGAAACCTCTCAGCCCCAAGAGTGTCCACCCTTAGGTCTCAATCAGCTGTGGGTCTGTATATGGTCAATCCAGGTGGCCTCACAGCACCTGAACGAATTTAGTAAGAATTTCTTTCTCTTTCCCTGTCTTTGTTTCACGGGTTTTTAAAAGTGATTGATTTTTATAAAGGGGTTTAGCTGCTTTTCACTGCTGTGTTTATGCCGCTTTACACCCACTTGACTCACTTTCAGAGAGATATCAATACATAGGTTTTAAGATTCTTACTAGTCAGATATATTCTTGGGCGGTTAATAGGGGGTGTTGAGTCCAGTTCACTGAGCAAGGAGTAGGTCGTGTCTATTACATATTGGGTTTATGGAACGTTATCTGAGCTAATTTGAAACCCTTGTTTTATGCATCACCCCACCTCACCTTTCCCGTTAAGCAGCCATAGTGTGTTTTCTAAACGTGTGACTCTGTTCTCTTTTGTAATTCAGTTCAAGGGTAGCGGTTTTCACATTCCCTCTATAAGTGATATCTTATGATAAGTGTCTTTTTCTGTGTGACTTATTTCACTTAGAATCGTCGTACCTAAATCCACTCATCATGCTGCTACTAGCCTTATGACGTTGATTTCATGGCTGAGTGATATTCCATTGTACATAAGGACCACAACTTCTTTATCCATTTTTCTCTTTCCTGGGATATTTAAGGTGTAACGAAGTGGAGGTTCTAGTCAACAGAGCAGCCGTAAACTTTGGGGTGCCTGTGTCTTGCTGATTTTTAGTTTTCCCTATTTATACGCCCATGAGTGGAAGTGCCCTATGCTCTCTAAGCTGAGTTTTTTAGATGTTTCAGGACACACCGTACACTTCTCCAGAGTGGCTGTTGGCAAGTTACATCCCGCCCTTCAGCGTAGCAAGGCTCCCGTTTCTCCATGGCCTGTCCTGCATTTCTGGTTTTGACACTTTATTCAGCGTAGCCCTTTTGACCGACGGGAAACGAGCCTTCTTTGTAGCGCTGATTTGCCTTTCCAGGTTGCTTGGTTGGCCAAAAAGGGCGTATGCGTTTTTTCCTGAATATATTCAGGAAAAAACGCATACGCCCTTTTTGGCCAAGGGCATCATGGTCGAGGTGTTGCCGCTTTTCCTGTGCTTTAAAGGCGATTCGAATCTACCTCCTGAAATCTGTTTCCTGCAATTCTGCCTTGCTTTCAAATCCTCTTCGTTGCCTTCCCTCAATATATTTGTGGACGAGAGTTATCATTTATAACTCTGCAGGTTTGTGAATTGCAGTGCCCCTGAGCTCCATTTTTCAACTCGCTTTCTTGGGAGCTGGCTGCAAAAGCGCAGGATTGCTTCAGGCTCTATTCTGGTCCCGAGCGGCAGGCTGAGCCTGTGGTTAATTCTTCTAACTGATGGGAAAATAGAGTGACCTGTGCCTGTCCCAACACCTAGAGCTAGTGTCTCATTGGTTCCCCCTCTTCCCGTTCATCCTCAGGACAAATTGCAACCTGTACGGAACAGGAGGTTAAAGGTGCTGATTCTCCAAGGAGGGAGATTGCTAGTAAAGCAGCTGGAATGGCGAACCCGAGCCCAAGGAGATGAGAAATGAGGTCCCTTTTAGAAACCTTTCCCGATCACACGGTGCACCATCTTCTGGGTTTCTCATGCATGTTTTCGAAGTGGGAAGATGCCCTTGAACCTGGAGATTTGGGACCCATGGGATGGGAACCACGCAGTATTACTTTAAAGGGTCTGCGTTTGCTCACCCAACCTCACGAAACCTCTCAGCCCCAAGAGTGTCCACCCTTATGTCTCAATCAGCTGTGGGTCTATATATGGTCAATCCAGGTGGCATCACAGCCCCTGAACGAATTTAGTAAGAATTTCTTTCTCTTTCCCTGTCTTTGTTTCACGGGTTTTTAAAAGTGATTGATTTTTATAAAGGGGTTTAGCTGCTTTTCACTGCTGTGTTTATGCCGCTTTACACCCACTTGACTCACTTACAGAGAGATATCAATACATAGGTTTTGAGATTCTTACTAGTCAGATATATTCTTGGGCGGTTAATAGGGGGTGTTGAGTCCAGTTCACTGAGCAAGGAGTAGGTCGTGTCTATTACATATTGGGTTTATGGAACGGTATCTGAGCTAATTTGAAACCCTTGTTTTATGCATCACCCCACCTCACCTTTCCCGTTAAGCAGCCATAGTGTGTTTTCTAAACGTGTGCCTCTGTTCTGTTTTGTAATTCAGTTCAAGGTCGCAGTTTTTACATTCCCTCTATAAGTGATATCTTATGATAAGTGTCTTTTTCTGTGTGACTTATTTCACTTAGAATCATCGTACCTAAATCCACTCATCATGCTGCTACTAGGCTTATTACGTTGATTTCATGGCTGAGTGATATTCTATTATATATAAGGACTAATACTTCTTCATCCATTTTTTTCTTTCCTGGGATATTTACATTGTAACAAAGTAGAGGTTCTTGTCAACAGAGCAGCCCTAAACTTTGGGGTGCCTGTGTCTTGCTGATTTTTAGTTTTCCCAATTTATACGCCCATGAGTGGAAGTGCCCTATGCTCTCTAAGCTGAGTTTTTTAGATGCTTCACGACACACCGTACACTTCTCCAAAATGGCTGTTGGCAATTTACATCCCGCCCATCAGCGTAGCAAGGCTCCCGTTTCTCCATGGCCTGTCCTGCATTTCTGGTTTTGACACTTTATTCAGCATGGCCCTTTTGACCGGTGGGAAGCGAGACTTCTTTGTAGCACTGATTTGCCTTTCCAGGTTGCTTGGTTGGCCAAAAAGGGCGTATGCGTTTTTTCCTGAATATATTCAGGAAAAAACGCATACGCCCTTTTTGGCCAAGGGCATCATTGTCGAGGTTTTGCCGCTTTTCCCGTGCTTTAAAGGCGATTCGAATCTACCTCCTGAAATCTGTTTCCTGCAATTCTGCCTTGCTTTCAAATCCTCTTCGTTGCCTTCCCTCAATATATTTGTGGACGAGAGTTATCATTTATAACTCTGCAGGTTTGTGAATTGCAGTGCCCCTGAGCTCCATTTTTCAACTCGCTTTCCTGGGACCTGGACGCAAAAGCGCAGGATTGCTTCAGGCCCTATTCTGGTTCCGGGCGGCAGGCTGAGCCTGTGGTTAATTCTTCTTCCTGATGGGAAAATAGAGTGACCTGTGCCTGTCCCAACACCTAGAGCTTGTCTCTCATTGGTTCCCCCTCTTCCCGTTCATCCTCAGGACAAATTGCAACCTGTACGGAACAGGAGGTTAAAGGTGCTGATTCTCCAAGGAGGGAGATTGCTAGTAAAGCAGCTGGAATGGCGAACCCGAGCCCAAGGAGATGAAAAATGAGGTCCCTTTTAGAAACCTTTCCCGATCACACGGTGTACCATCTTCTGGGTTTCTCATGCATGTTTTCGAAGTGGGAAGATGCCCTTGAACCTGGAGATTTGGGACCCATGGGATGGGAACCACGCAGTATTACTTTAAAGGGTCTACGTTTGCTCACCCAACCTCACGAAACCTCTCAGCCCCAAGAGTGTCCACCCTTATGTCTCAATCAGCTGTGGGTCTATATATGGTCAATCCAGGTGGCCTCACAGCCCCTGAACGAATTTAGTAAGAATTTCTTTCTCTTTCCCTGTCTTTGTTTCACGGGTTTTTAAAAGTGATTGATTTTTATAAAGGGGTTTAGCTGCTTTTCACTGCTGTGTTTATGCCGCTTTACACCCACTTGACTCACTTTCAGAGAGATATCAGTACATAGGTTTTAAGATTCTTACTAGTCAGATATATTCTTGGGCGGTTAATAGGGGGTGTTGAGTCCAGTTCACTGAGCAAGGAGTAGGTCGTGTCTATTACATATTGGGTTTATGGAACGGTATCTGAGCTAATTTGAAACCCTTCTTTTATGCATCACCCCACCTCACCTTTCCCGTTAAGCAGCCATAGTGTGTTTTCTAAACGTGTGACTCTGTTCTCTTTTGTAATTCAGTTCAAGGGTAGCGGTTTTCACATTCCCTCTATAAGTGATATCTTATGATAAGTGTCTTTTTCTGTGTGACTTATTTCACTTAGAATCGTCGTACCTAAATCCACTCATCATGCTGCTACTAGACTTATGACGTTGATTTCATGGCTGAGTGATATTCTATTATACATAAGGACTAATACTTCTTTATCCATTTTTTTCTTTCCTGGGATATTTACGTTGTAACAAAGTGGAGGTTCTTGTCAACAGAGCAGCCCTAAACTTTGGGGTGCCTGTGTCTTGCTGATTTTTAGTTTTCCCAATTTATATGCCCATGAGTGGAAGTGCCCTATGCTCTCTAAGCTGAGTTTTTTAGATGTTTCAGGACACACCGCACACTTCTCCAGAGTGGCTGTTGGCAATTTACATCCCGCCCTTCAGCGTAGCAAGGCTCCCGTTTCTCCATGGCCTGTCCTGCATTTCTGGTTTTGATACTTTATTCAGCATGGCCCTTTTGACCGATGGGAAGCGAGCCTTCTTTGTAGCGCTGATTTGCCTTTCCAGGTTGCTTGGTTGGCCAAAAAGGGCGTATGCGTTTTTTCCTGAATATATTCAGGAAAAAACGCATACGCCCTTTTTGGCCAAGGGCATCATGGTCGAGGTTTTGCCCCTTTTCCTGTGCTTTAAAGGCGATTCGTATCTACCTCCTGAAATCTGCTTCCTGCAATTCTGCCTTGCTTTCAAATCCTCTTCGTTGCCTTCCCTCAATATATTTGTGGACGAGAGTTATCATTTATAACTCTGCAGGTTTGTGAATTGCAGTGCCCCTGAGCTCCATTTTTCAACTCGCTTTCTTGGGAGCTGGCTGCAAAAGCGCAGGATTGCTTCAGGCTCTATTCTGGTCCCGAGCGGCAGGCTGAGCCTGTGGTTAATTCTTCTTCCTGATGGGAAAATAGAGTGACCTGTGCCTGTCCCAACACCTAGAGCTAGTGTCTCATTGGTTCCCCCTCTTCCCGTTCATCCTCAGGACAAATTGCAACCTGTACGGAACAGGAGGTTAAAGGTGGTGATTCTCCAAGGAGGGAGATTGCTAGTAAAGCGGCTGGAATGGAGAACCCGAGCACAAGGAGTTGAGAAATGAGGTGCGATTTAGAAACCTTTCCCGATCACACGGTGCACCATCTTCTGGGTTTCTCATGCATGTTTTCGAAGTGGGAAGATGCCCTTGAACCTGGAGATTTGGGACCCATGGGATGGGAACCACGCAGTATTACTTTAAAGGGTCTGCGTTTGCTCACCCAACCTCACCAAACCTCTCAGCCCCAAGAGTGTCCACCCTTATGTCTCAATCAGCTGTGGGTCTATATATGGTCAATCCAGGTGGCATCACAGCCCCTGAACGAATTTAGTAAGAATTTCTTTCTCTTTCCCTGTCTTTGTTTCACGGGTTTTTAAAAGTGATTGATTTTTATAAAGGGGTTTAGCTGCTTTTCACTGCTGTGTTTATGCCGCTTTACACCCACTTGTCTCACTTACAGAGAGATATCAATACATAGGTTTTGAGATTCTTACTAGTCAGATATATTCTTGGGCGGTTAATAGGGGGTGTTGAGTCCAGTTCACTGAGCAAGGAGTAGGTCGTGTCTATTACATATTGGGTTTATGGAACTGTATCTGAGCTAATTTGAAACCCTTGTTTTATGCATCACCCCACCTCACCTTTCCCGTTAAGCAGCCATAGTGTGTTTTCTAAACGTGTGCCTCTGTTCTGTTTTGTAATTCAGTTCAAGGTCGCAGTTTTTACATTCCCTCTATAAGTGATATCTTATGATAAGTGTCTTTTTCTGTGTGACTTATTTCACTTAGAATCGTCGTACCTAAATCCACTCATCATGCTGCTACTAGCCTTATGACGTTGATTTCATGGCTGAGTGATATTCCATTGTACATAAGGACCACAACTTCTTTATCCATTTTTCTCTTTCCTGGGATATTTAAGGTGTAACGAAGTGGAGGTTCTTGTCAACAGAGCAGCCGTAAACTTTGGGGTGCCTGTGTCTTGCTGATTTTTAGTTTTCCCAATTTATACGCCCATGAGTGGAAGTGCCCTATGCTCTCTAAGCTGAGTTTTTTCGATGTTTCAGGACACACCGTACACTTCTCCAGAGTGGCTGTTGGCAATTTACATCCCGCCCTTCAGCGTAGCAAGGCTCCCGTTTCTCCATGGCCTGTCCTGCATTTCTGGTTTTGATACTTTATTCAGCATGGCCCTTTTGACCGATGGGAAGCGAGACTTCTTTGTAGCGCTGATTTGCCTTTCCAGGTTGCTTGGTTGGCCAAAAAGGGCGTATGCGTTTTTTCCTGAATATATTCAGGAAAAAACGCATACGCCCTTTTTGGCCAAGGGCATCATGGTCGAGGTTTTGCCCCTTTTCCTGTGCTTTAAAGGCGATTCGTATCTACCTCCTGAAATCTGCTTCCTGCAATTCTGCCTTGCTTTCAAATCCTCTTCGTTGCCTTCCCTCAATATATTTGTGGACGAGAGTTATCATTTATAACTCTGCAGGTTTGTGAATTGCAGTGCCCCTGAGCTCCATTTTTCAACTCGCTTTCTTGGGAGCTGGCTGCAAAAGCGCAGGATTGCTTCAGGCTCTATTCTGGTCCCGAGCGGCAGGCTGAGCCTGTGGTTAATTCTTCTTCCTGATGGGAAAATAGAGTGACCTGTGCCTGTCCCAACACCTAGAGCTAGTGTCTCATTGGTTCCCCCTCTTCCCGTTCATCCTCAGGACAAATTGCAACCTGTACGGAACAGGAGGTTAAAGGTGCTGATTCTCCAAGGAGGGAGATTGCTAGTAAAGCGGCTGGAATGGAGAACCCCAGCACAAGGAGTTGAGAAATGAGGTGCGATTTAGAAACCTTTCCCGATCACACGGTGCACCATCTTCTGGGTTTCTCATGCATGTTTTCGAAGTGGGAAGATGCCCTTGAACCTGGAGATTTGGGACCCATGGGATGGGAACCACGCAGTATTACTTTAAAGGGTCTGCGTTTGCTCACCCAACCTCACCAAACCTCTCAGCCCCAAGAGTGTCCACCCTTATGTCTCAATCAGCTGTGGGTCTATATATGGTCAATCCAGGTGGCATCACAGCCCCTGAACGAATTTAGTAAGAATTTCTTTCTCTTTCCCTGTCTTTGTTTCACGGGTTTTTAAAAGTGATTGATTTTTATAAAGGGGTTTAGCTGCTTTTCACTGCTGTGTTTATGCCGCTTTACACCCACTTGTCTCACTTACAGAGAGATATCAATACATAGGTTTTGAGATTCTTACTAGTCAGATATATTCTTGGGCGGTTAATAGGGGGTGTTGAGTCCAGTTCACTGAGCAAGGAGTAGGTCGTGTCTATTACATATTGGGTTTATGGAACTGTATCTGAGCTAATTTGAAACCCTTGTTTTATGCATCACCCCACCTCACCTTTCCCGTTAAGCAGCCATAGTGTGTTTTCTAAACGTGTGCCTCTGTTCTGTTTTGTAATTCAGTTCAAGGTCGCAGTTTTTACATTCCCTCTATAAGTGATATCTTATGATAAGTGTCTTTTTCTGTGTGACTTATTTCACTTAGAATCGTCGTACCTAAATCCACTCATCATGCTGCTACTAGCCTTATGACGTTGATTTCATGGCTGAGTGATATTCCATTGTACATAAGGACCACAACTTCTTTATCCATTTTTCTCTTTCCTGGGATATTTAAGGTGTAACGAAGTGGAGGTTCTTGTCAACAGAGCAGCCCTAAACTTTGGGGTGCCTGTGTCTTGCTGATTTTTAGTTTTCCCAATTTATACGCCCATGAGTGGAAGTGCCCTATGCTCTCTAAGCTGAGTTTTTTAGATGTTTCAGGACACACTGTACACTTCTCCAGAGTGGCTGTTGGCAATTTACATGCCGCCCTTCAGCGTAGCAAGGCTCCCGTTTCTCCATGGCCTGTCCTGCATTTCTGGTTTTGATACTTTATTCAGCATGGCCCTTTTGACCGATGGGAAGCGAGACTTCTTTGTAGCGCTGATTTGCCTTTCCAGGTTGCTTGGTTGGCCAAAAAGGGCGTATGCGTTTTTTCCTGAATATATTCAGGAAAAAACGCATACGCCCTTTTTGGCCAAGGGCATCATGGTCGAGGTTTTGCCCCTTTTCCTGTGCTTTAAAGGCGATTCGTATCTACCTCCTGAAATCTGTTTCCTGCAATTCTGCCTTGCTTTCAAATCCTCTTCGTTGCCTTCCCTCAATATATTTGTGGACGAGAGTTATCATTTATAACTCTGCAGGTTTGTGAATTGCAGTGCCCCTGAGCTCCATTTTTCAACTCGCTTTCTTGGGAGCTGGCTGCAAAAGCGCAGGATTGCTTCAGGCTCTATTCTGGTCCCGAGCGGCAGGCTGAGCCTGTGGTTAATTCTTCTTCCTGATGGGAAAATAGAGTGACCTGTGCCTGTCCCAACACCTAGAGCTAGTGTCTCATTGGTTCCCCCTCTTCCCGTTCATCCTCAGGACAAATTGCAACCTGTACGGAACAGGAGGTTAAAGGTGCTGATTCTCCAAGGAGGGAGATTGCTAGTAAAGCGGCTGGAATGGAGAACCCGAGCACAAGGAGTTGAGAAATGAGGTGCGATTTAGAAACCTTTCCCGATCACACGGTGCACCATCTTCTGGGTTTCTCATGCATGTTTTCGAAGTGGGAAGATGCCCTTGAACCTGGAGATTTGGGACCCATGGGATGGGAACCACGCAGTATTACTTTAAAGGGTCTGCGTTTGCTCACCCAACCTCACGAAACCTCTCAGCCCCAAGAGTGTCCACCCTTATGTCTCAATCAGCTGTGGGTCTATATATGGTCAATCCAGGTGGCATCACAGCCCCTGAACGAATTTAGTAAGAATTTCTTTCTCTTTCCCTGTCTTTGTTTCACGGGTTTTTAAAAGTGATTGATTTTTATAAAGGGGTTTAGCTGCTTTTCACTGCTGTGTTTATGCCGCTTTACACCCACTTGACTCACTTACAGAGAGATATCAATACATAGGTTTTGAGATTCTTACTAGTCAGATATATTCTTGGGCGGTTAATAGGGGGTGTTGAGTCCAGTTCACTGAGCAAGGAGTAGGTCGTGTCTATTACATATTGGGTTTATGGAACTGTATCTGAGCTAATTTGAAACCCTTGTTTTATGCATCACCCCACCTCACCTTTCCCGTTAAGCAGCCATAGTGTGTTTTCTAAACGTGTGCCTCTGTTCTGTTTTGTAATTCAGTTCAAGGTCGCAGTTTTTACATTCCTCTATAAGTGATATCTTATGATAAGTGTCTTTTTCTGTGTGACTTATTTCACTTAGAATCGTCGTACCTAAATCCACTCATCATGCTGCTACTAGACTTATGACGTTGATTTCATGGCTGAGTGATATTCTATTATATATAAAGACTAATATTTCTTCATGCATTTTTCTCTTTCCTGGGATATTTAAGGTGTAACGAAGTGGAGGTTCTTGTCAACAGAGCAGCCCTAAACTTTGGGGTGCCTGTGTCTTGCTGATTTTTAGTTTTCCCAATTTATACGCCCATGAGTGGAAGTGCCCTATGCTCTCTAAGCTGAGTTTTTTAGATGTTTCACGACACACCGTACACTTCTCCAAAATGGCTGTTGGCAATTTACATCCCGCCCATCAGCGTAGCAAGGCTCCCGTTTCTCCATGGCCTGTCCTGCATTTCTGGTTTTGATACTTTATTCAGCATGGCCCTTTTGACCGATGGGAAGCGAGACTTCTTTGTAGCGCTGATTTGCCTTTCCAGGTTGCTTGGTTGGCCAAAAAGGGCGTATGCGTTTTTTCCTGAATATATTCAGGAAAAAACGCATACGCCCTTTTTGGCCAAGGGCATCATGGTCGAGGTTTTGCCCCTTTTCCTGTGCTTTAAAGGCGATTCGTATCTACCTCCTGAAATCTGTTTCCTGCAATTCTGCCTTGCTTTCAAATCCTCTTCGTTGCCTTCCCTCAATATATTTGTGGACGAGAGTTATCATTTATAACTCTGCAGGTTTGTGAATTGCAGAGCCCCTGAGCTCCATTTTTCAAATCCCTTTCTTGGGACCTGGCCGCAAAAGCGCAGGATTGCTTCAGGCCCTCTACTGGTCACGGGCGTCAGGCTGAGCCTGTGGTTAATTCTTCTTCCTGATGGGAAAATAGAGTGACCTGTGCCTGTCCCAACACCTAGAGTTAGTGTCTCATTGGTTCCCCCTCTTCCCGTTCATCCTCAGGACAAATTGAAACCTGTATGGAACAGGAGGTTAAAGGTGCTGATTCTCCAAGGAGGGAGATTGCTATTAAAGCGGCTGGAATGGCGAACCCGAGCCCAAGGAGATGAGAAATGAGGTGCGTTTTAGAAACCTTTCCCGATCACATGGTGTACCATCTTCTGGGTTTCTAATGCATGTTTTCGATGAAAGAAGATGCCCTTGAACCTGGAGATTTGGGACCCATGGGATGGGTACCACGCAGTATTACTTTAAAGGGTCTGTGTTTGCTCACCCAACCTCTCCAAACCTCTCAGCCCCAAGAGTGTCCACCCTTATGTCTCAATCAGCTGTGGGTCTAGATATGGTCAATCCAGGTGGCATCACAGCCCCTGAACGAATGTAGTAAGAATTTCTCTCTCTTTAACTGTCTTTGTTTCACAGGTTTTTAAAAGTGATTGATTTTTATAAAGGGGTTTAGCTGCTTTTCACTGCTGTTTATGCCGCTTTACACCCACTTGACTTACTTACAGAGAGATCTCAATACATATGTTTTAAGATTCTTACTAGTCAGATATATTCTTGGGCGGTGAATAGGGGGTGTTGAGTCCAGTTCACTGAGCAAGGAGTAGGTCGTGTCTATTACATATTGGGTTTATGGAACGGTATCTGAGCTAATTTGAAACCCTTCTTTTATGCATCACCCCACCTCACCTTTCCCGTTAAGCAGCCATAGTGTGTTTTCTAAACGTGACTCTGTTCTGTTTTGTAATTCAGTTCAAGGGTAGCGGTTTTTACTTTTCCTCTATAAGTGATATCATATGATAAGTCTCTTTTTCTGTGTGACTTATTTCACTTAGAATCGTCGTACCTAAATCCACTCATCATGCTGCTACTAGCCTTATGAAGTTGATTTCATGGCTGAGTGATATTCCGTTGTACATAAGGACCACAACTTCTTTATCCATTTTTCTCTTTCCTGGGATATTTAAGGTATAACGAAGTGGAGGTTCTTGTCAACAGAGCAGCCCTAAACTTTCGGGTGCCTGTGTCTTGTTGATTTTTATTTTTCCCATTTTATACGCCCATGAGTTGAAGTGCCCTACGCTCTCTAGCTGTGTTTTTTTAGATGTTTTAGGAAACACCATACACTTCTCCAGAGTGGCCGTTGGCAAATTACATCCCGCCCATCAGCCTTACAAGACTCTCTTTTCTCCTTGGCCTTTCCTGCATTTCTGGGTTTTACACTCTTTTAGAATGGCCCTTTTGACCGCTGGGAAGTGAGACTTCTTTGTAGTGCTCATTTGCATTTCTGGCTTGCTTGATTGGCGAAAAAAGGCATATGCGTTTTTTCCTGAATATATTCAGGAAAAAAGGTATACTCCCTCTTTGGCCAAGGGCATCATTTTCGATGTTTTACCGCTTTTCATGTGCTTTAAAGGCGATTCGAATCTACCTCCTGAAATTTGTTTCCTGCAATTCTGCCTTGCTTTCAGATCCTCTTCGTTGCCTTCCCTCAATATATTTTTGGATGAGAGTGATCATTTATAACTCTGCATGTTTGTGAATTGCAGTGCCCCTAAGCTCCATTTTTCAACTCGCTTTTTTGTGAGCTGGCTGCAAAACCACAGGATTGCTTTTGGCCTTATACTGGTTCCGTGGCGCAGGCTGAGCCTGTGGTTAATTCTTCTTCTTGATGGGAAATTAGAGTGACCTGTGCCTGTCTGAACATCTAGGGCTTTTCTCTCATTGTTTCTCCTCATTCCCCTTCATCCTCTGGACAAATTTCAAACTCTGTGCAACAGAATGTTGAAGGTGCTGACATCCTCAAGTGTTTAGAATGTTAGGAAAGAGGCTGGAGGGGTGAACCCGACAACCAGGGGATTAGGAGATGAGGTGCCTTTTCCAAAATCTTCCTGATCCAACCGTGTACCATCTTCTGGGTGTCACAGGCATGTTTTAGCTGTAGGAAAGGTCCCATGTATGTAAGGAGAACTCCAGGGATTTTTTCAAATCAGTGTCTCCCCGAACCCCAATCTGGGGAATTTTTAAGCTACTGGTACATGTATGTTCATTAAGGGACTGGGCTGTAGGCAGAGTCCGAACTTTAGAGGATTGAAGTCTTCATGGTCCGAAATGCTCACCATCGGCCTCCTTTAGTTTCCATTTTATCTGTAGTTGATAGATGATGTCGATATTGATATCTATTGTTTTTCAGATTATTTCCCCTTAGGGGTTATTACAAAATATTGAGTATAGTTCCCTGTGCTATACAGCAGTTCCTTGTTGATGATATATTTTATACATAGCAGTGTGTATATGTTAATCCGAAACTGTTAATTTATCCCTCCTCCCACCTTTCCCCTTTGGTAATAAAAAAATACAAGATTTAATACTTCTCAGAAATCTAGGAGCTGAAAGAGAGGTATCATTTTCAATGGAAAATCATTCAAAACAAGATTGAAACTTCAGCCAAGATTAGTAGATCCACATCCTTGTAAAGAAATCACTGCATTTCTCTAATGTTGACCTGACAAATACGACAAACCCCTCCACTGAACTTGCTTATAATAAAGTGATGGAAATATCAAATGGAAGTGTTAGAAATACCTTATTTTACACGAGCCTTATACACTGCTCTATGTTAACTACAGTTTGGCTCACACATCTGTTCATTGAAGTTACAATATTTGGCTCACACATCTGTTCATTGAAGTTACAATATTTGGCTCACACATCTGTTCATTGAAGTTACAATGTTCTCAAATTCTGTTACTGATCCTGCAGAGTCGGCCCCAACAAGGGTCCCCCTGCCCAGTGTCATTGGAGCCAACAGATCGAGACTGAGTTTGGTTCAGAAGCAAAGGAAAACTTTATATTTTGATCAGAGAATGGAGAGGTGAGAGCGTGCGCTCCCCCGCGGGCTGTGGGCCGGGCTGCTCTGTAGGGATCCCGTCAGCGTCAGCGGGAGGGACGGGGCGGAGCTCTCGAGGGCTGAGTTGGCTGGAGCTCAGGCTCTATGTGGCGGAGTCTGCACAGGGCCCCGAGAGCTGAGGTGTCGGCCCAGCCATTTTGCACTAGGAAATCGGGTCTGAAGTGCCAGGTGTGGGACCTCTGCCTGTGGAAACCTAGGAACAAGTGAAATTAGAAAAAGCACAAAGGAAAAAAAGGTTAGACTTTATTTTATTGCCCAGATTCTATTTTTATCTCCCAGGAATTTTTAATGGGCTTTGCCGGTGACAAACCCCTCCTCTGCCTCTTGTCCCATTCCACATTCTTGGGGCGCTGAGGGTGCAGACACCTCTTCTGTAAATGCTTCGTGCTGAGTTGGGTGTCCTCATACCCGGGGGGGAGGGGCAGGACTTCTCCCCAGCAGCCTCCAGGTGAGGTTGATTGTCCCCAGGCCTCCTCCCTCACTGCTCGTCTGCCTGAGCACCAGCGTTGGAAGTTTTATAGATTCTAATGACCTTTAAGGGTCCAGGAAAGAGATGCGCAGGGACGCTGGGGGGGCCGGTTTTACCCTGCTCCACATTGGTTCGGCCCCCTTAGGCTGACGGTTTCTGCCAGCCTAGATGCTCTGACCAGTAGTCTGCGCTTTCTTCAGTTAGGCCACTGAATTAACGTACAAAGAGCACCAGGTGTCAGAGCCCTGCCTGCTCAACTCCCAGACAGTCCAGGGCCGGTGGTGATCCAGGACCATGACGGCCACTCAGTCACCGCCCTTTTGAAGTAACCAGGAGTACATCTGGTCTCATTGGTCGCCGTCACCATGGTGTCTGTAGGCTTTTCTATGGTGGCAGCGTTATTTACGGGTCCCCTGCCAGGTTTATTAGCTCCGCTCTGGGTGCAGTAAGTCCTGCAAGCAATAGTCTGTTCTTTTGGGGCACACTCTTGTGGTTTTCTGAGAGAAGCTCCAGGTCAAGGGATGGTCACACGAGTCGTCATGGGGGCCTGTTGCCTCAGGTTGTCTCTCTGGAGGTTGGAGTTGGAGGGCCTCCTCACTCGAGGTCATTGTGCCCACGGAGCGATCCCTGCAACTTCAGGGCATGGTGGGTGGTTAGGATCACCAAGTGGCGTCCTTTACCCTTAGGAGGGAGCTGGCCTTGCGGGCTGCTCATTTCCAGGTTTTTAGATACCCCCAGTATCCTGGTCGGATGGGGTGGCTGGCCAATGCCTGGAGGGCATTCTTGCGTTGTTCCATTTCAAGTGGTCCCAGTTTTGGCACTAAAACTCCAAGGGCGATTCGCCTTCGACCAGGAATGTAAAGGTCAAAGGGTTTAGCTAAATTAAGGAGGTCCAGGGCAAGGGTCTGAATTGACTGCTCTTTCCATTCTTGAAAGGCCGCTTCTGGATTCTATTCAAAAGGATCATCATCTTTTCCTTTCAGTGTTTCATATAGAGGCCCAGGTATTAGACTGTAGTTAGGGATTCAGATGCAGCAAACCCTGGTCTCCCCAGGAACCCCTAAGCTGTCTTCTAGTTTTAGGAAGGGTGAGGCTGCAAATGGCTTCTTCCCTTTCCTGGGATGGGCTTCTCCGATCTTCTGTGAGAATGAAGCCCAGGCAGGTCACCTTAGTCTGTGATATTTGAGCCTTTTTCTTGGACACCTTCTATCTTTTATTGGCTAGGTAGTCCAGAGGCCTCCTTAGTAGGGCTGGCGATCAGAATGTCGTCTGCATATTTTTTTTTAATTTATTTATTTATTATTTATGGCTGTGTTGGGTCTTCGTTTCTGTGCGAGGGCTTTCTCTAGTTGCGGCAAGCTGGGGCCACTCTTCATCACGGTGCGCGGGCCTCTCACTATCGCAGCCTCTCTTATTGTGGAGCACAGGCTCCAGACGCGCAGGCTCAGTAATTGTGGCTCACGGGCCTAGGTGCTCCGTGGCATATGGGATCTTCTCAGACCAGGGCTCGAACCTGTGTCCCCTGCATTGGCAGGCAGATTCTCAACCACTGCGCCACCAGGGAAGCCCAGAATGTCGTCTGCATATTGAAGGAGGGTTCACTTCTCCAGAGGTAGATCTTTTAGGGTTTTAGCTAACGTTTCCCCAAAGATGGTGTGGGAATTTTTGAACCCCTGGGGCAGGACGGCCAAGCAGTATTGTTTTTGTTGTATGTTGAGTCCTGCCACTCACAGCCAAAATTTCTTGTGACTCTGGGACTAATGGAATACAGAAGAAGGCATCATTGAAGTCTAATACAGAATACCATGTCCTGGTGGATGGTAGAATGACCAGCAGGGTGTAGGAATTAGGAACTACTGGATGTATATCCTCTGTGGCTTCACTGACTGTCCTGGCGTCCTTTACCAGGTCCCCAGCAGCCCACGGGGCTCTCATGGTCAGGCCCCTCCCAGGATATGGAGCTCACCTGTGCAGGTAGCCAGCAGCCCACGGGGCTCTCGTGGTTAGGCCCCTCCCAGGATATGGAGCTCACCTGTGCAGGTACCCAGCAGCCCACGGGGCTCTCATTGTCAGGCCCCTCCCAGGATATGGAGCTCACCTGGGCAGGTACCCAGCAGCCCACGGGGCTCTCGTGGTCAGGCCCCTCCCTGGATATGGAGCTCCCTTGGACAGGTACCCAGCAGCTCACGGGGCTCTCGTGGGCAGGCCCCTCCCTGGATATGGAGCTCCCTTGGACAGGTACCCCGGCAGAGCTGGGCACACAGGAACCGTGCACATAGCCCTCATTGCAGAGCACCCCCAGCACACCTGTCGCTCAGAGCTGACACAGAGCACCTCAGAGCAGGGCTTGAACTAACAAACAGCAGCTCCGACATGTCTGTGACCCTAGGCTTCACTCTGTGCGGCCTCCCTCCACCTGGTCTTCCAGGGGCTTCCACTGCAGCTGGGGCACCAGGCCTCTGTCTCCACCCACCAACCCTCCTCTCCCTGACTCCTGGGTTCCTCTCATTAGGAGAGGGTCTTCTTGAAGTTGTCTTCCACTCATGGACCAGATAAAATGATTAGAAAACAAGCCAGGTCTGCCGCCCCTTGTCTATCCTGACTCTCGGGACCCTACACCTGTTCCTTGGATCTGGCCGGTGCAGCAAGGCCCATTATCTGCAACTCTGATCCCCTGAGGGGCAAGGATTGGCTGACCTGGGCAGCCTGACCTGGCCGGCCAGCCCTTCCCAGGTGTGCCTCGGTTGAGGTCAATATAAACACCCCTCCAGGCAGCAAAAGCCTCTGCAGCTGTGCCTGACGCCATATTCTCTGCCCCGTCAGCAGTCTCGGGGTTGTGCTGGTGGGAGGGAGTAGGGCCCAGGGCTCTATGAGTGGCCCCGTGTGAGTGGGGCTCTGCTGGACTTTCTGCAGGAGTTGCCGGGCTGCCACCTGCTAAAGAAGACGATGTGTCACCCATACCTGCTGCTGGAATTTCTCCCCGGGCAGAGGTGAGGAAGGAAAAAAGCAGTGGGGACCGGGACAGGAGGGGTACCTCAGGCAGGGAAATGGAAAGCTTCCAGAAGAGCGCCCGGGGCCAGGACCGTCCTGGCTGGCCTGCAGGCACCAAGTCAGCCTGCGTGCTGTCGCTGGTGTGACTCCAAGCCCTTTCCTCTAGGCTTTAAAGTCTTTGTACACATTCGGGTGTTTTACCTGGGAAGGGTGGGAAAAGTTCAGCAGCAGCTGGCCTGAGGCTCAGCTCACGTTTACTCAGAGACGCCTCCTCATGGTCCCTCAGCTTTGCAATGAGGAAGCTCCTTGCGGGGGAGCTGCTGGCTGCATGGGAGACGATTCCCCACCTCTGACCAACTTCAGAATTGTTTACCACTGGAGCAAGTGCCCTGATAGGGTTTTCCTCTGTATGACCAGTGGGTTCTGTTTTTTTTTTTTTCTTTTTTGGTTCAAGGTAGGTTTTATTCCTCTTTTTGTATTTATAGATATAAGCATGGAAATAATTCATTCATATAAATACGTCTATGGGAAGGACAGAACTTTTTTTTCTGTTTTATGTTTTTAAATATTATTTTTTAATTTTTAAATTTTATTTTATTCATTTTTTTATACAGCAGGTTCTTATTGGTTATCTATTTTATACATATAAGTGTATATATGTCAATCCCAGGCTCACAATTCATCCCACCACCACCACCCTGCCACTTTCCCCCCTTGGTGACCATACATTTGTTCTCTACATCTGTGTCTCTATTTCTGCCTTGCAAACCGGTTCATCTGTACCATTTTTCTAGGTTCCACATGTATGCGTTAATATACGATATTTGTTTTTCTTTTTCTGACTTACTTCACTCTGTATGACAGTCTCTAGATCTATCCACGCCTCTACAAATGACCCAATTTCATTCCTTTTTATGGCTGAGTAATATTCCATTTTATATATGTACCACATATTTTCTATTTGTCTATCTATGGGCATTTAGGTTGCTTCCATGACCTGGCTATTGTAAATAGTGCTGCAATGAACATTGTGGTGAATGTGACTTTTTGAATTATGGTTTTCTCTGGGTATATGCCCAGTAGTGGGATTGCTGGGTCATATGGTAATTCTATTTTTAGTTTTTTAAGGAACCTCCATACTGTTCTCCATAGTGACTGTATCAATTTACATTCCCACAAATAGTGTAAGGGGGTTCCCTTTTCTCCACACCCTCTCCAGCATTTGTTGTTTGTAGATTTTCTGATGATGCCCATTCTAACTTGTGTGAGGTGATACCTCATTGTAGTTTTGGTTTATATTTCTCTAATAATTAGTGATGTTGAGCAGCTTTTCATGTGCTTCTTGGCCATCTGTATGTCTTCTCGGGACAAATGTCTGTTTACGTCATCTGCCCATTTTTGGATTGGGTTGTTTGTTTTTTTACTGTTGAGCTGCATGTGCTGTTTATATATATTGGAGATGAATCCTTTGTCCATTGATTCGTTTGCAAATATTTTCTCCCATTCTGAGGTTGTCTTTTCATCTTGTTTGTAGTTTCCTTTGCTTTGCAAAAGCTTTTAGGTTTCATTTGCTCCTATTTGTTTATTTTTGTTTTTTATTCCATTACTCTGGTAGGTGGATCAAAAAAGATCTTGTTGTGATTTTTGTCAAAGAGTGTTCTTCCTATGTTTTCCTCTAAGAGTTTTATAGTGTCCAGTCTTACATTTCGGTCTCTAATCCATTTTGAGTTTATTTTTTGTGTATGGTGTTAGGGAGTGTTCTAATTTCATTCTTTTACATGTAGCTGTCCATTTTTCCCAGCACCACTTATTGAAGAGACTGTCTTTTCTCCATTGTATATCCTTGCCTCCTTTGTCATAGATTAGTGGACCATAGGTGTGTAGGTTTATCTCTGGGCTTTCTTTTTTTTTCCTTTTACATCTTTATTGGAGTATAATTGCTTTACAATTGTGTGTTAGTTTCTGCTGTATAAAAAAGTGAATCAGCTATACGTATACATATAACACCATATCCACTCCCTCTTGCACTTCCCTCTCACTCCCTTATCCCACCCCTTTAGGTGGTCACAAAGCACCGAGCTGATCTCCCTGTGCTATGTGGCTGCTTCCCAGTAGCTATCAATTTTACATTTGGTAGTGTATATATGTCCATACCACTCTCTCACTTTGTCCCAGCTTACACTTCCTCCTCCCCGTGTCCTCAAGTCCTTTCTCTACGTCTGTGTCCTTAATCCTTTCCTGCCCCTAGGTTCTTCATAACCTTTTTTTCTTTTAGATTCCATATATATGTGTTAGCATACGGTATTTGTTTTTCTCTTTCTGACTTACTTCACTCTGTAGGACAGACTCTAGATCCATCCACCTCACTACAAATAACTCAGTTTCGTTTCTTTTTATGGCTGAATAATGTTCCATTGTATATATGTGCCACATCTTCTTTATCCAGTTATCTGTTGATGGACACTTAGGTTGCTTCCATGTCCTGGCTATTGTAAATAGAGCTACAATGAACACTGTGGTACATGACTCTTTTTGAATTATGGTTTTCTCAGGGTAAATGTCCAGTAGTGGGATTGCTGGGTTGTACGGTTGTTCTATTTTTAGTTTTTAAGGAACCCCCATACCGTTCTCCCTAGTGGCTATATCAATTTACATTCCCACCAACAGTGCAAGAGGGTTCCCTTTTCTCCAATAAATGCCTCTCCAGCATTTATTGTTGGTAGAATTTTTGATGATGGCCATTCTGACTGGTGTGAGGTGATACCTCATTGTAGTTTTGATTTGCATTTCTCTAATAATTAGTGATGTTCAACATCCTTTCATGTGTTTGTTGGCAACCTGTATATCTTCTTTGGAGAAATGTCTATTTAGGTCTTCTGCCCATTTTTGGATTGGGTTGTTTGGTTTTGTGATATTGAGCTACAGGAGCTGCTTTTTGGAGGTTAATCCTTTGCCATTTGCTTCATTTGAAAATATTTTCTCCCATTCTGATGGTTGTCTTTTCATCTTGCTTATGTTTTCCTTTGCTGTGCAAAAGATTTTAAATTTCATTAAGTCCCATTTTTTTATTTTTGTTTTTATTTCCATTTCTCTAGGAGGTGGGTCAAAAAGGATCTTGCTGTGATTTATGTCATAGACTGTTCTGCTTATGTTTTCCTCTAAGAGTTTTATAGTGGCTGGTCTTACATTTAGGTCTCTAATCCATTTTGAGTTTATTTTTGTGTATGGTGTTAGGGAGTGTTCTAATTTCATTCTTTTACATGTAGCTGTCCAGTTTTCCCAGCACCACTTACTGAAGACACTGTCTTTTCTCCATTGTATACCCTTGCCTCCTTTGTCATAGATTAGTGGACCGTAGGTACGTGGGTTTATCTCTGTGCTTTCTATCCTGTTCTATTGATCTATATTTCTGTTTTTGTGCCACTACCATATTATCTTGATTACTGTAGCTTTGCAATATAGTCTGAAGTGTGGAAGTTTGATTCCTCCAGCTCTTTTTTTTTCCCCTCAAGACTGCTTTGGCTATCCGGGGTCTTTTGTGTCTCCCTACAAATTTTAAGATTTTTTTTTCTAGTTCTGTAGAAAATGCCAAAGGTATTTTGATAGGGATTGCATTGAATCTGTAGATTGCTTTGGGTAGTATAGTCATTTTCACAATATTGATTCTTCTAATCCAAGAACATGGTATATGTCTCCATCTGTTTATATCATCTTTGATTTCTTTCATCAGTGTCATAGTTTTCTGAGTACAGGTCTTTTACTTCCTTAGGTAGGTTTATTCCTAGGTATTTTATTTTTGTTGCAGTGGTAATGGGATTGTTTCCTTAATTTCTCTTTCTGTTCTTTCATTGTTAGTGTATAGGAATGCAAGCAATTTCTGTGCATTAATTTTGTATCCTGCAACTTTACCAAATTCATTGATTAGCTCCAGTGGTTTTCTGGTGGCATCTTTAGGATTCTCTATCTATGATATGATGTCATTTGCAAACAGTGACAATTTTACTTCTTCTTTTCCTTTTTGTATTTCTTTTATTTCTTTTTCTTCTCTGATTGCCATGGCTAGGACTTCCAAAACTATGTTGAATAGTAGTGGTGAGAGTGGACATCCTCGTCTTGTTCCTGACCTTAGAGGAAACGTTTTCAGTTTTTCACCGTTGAGAATGATGTTTGCTGTGGGTTTGTCATATATGGCCTTTATTATGTTGAGGTAGTTTCCCTCTATGCCCACACTCTGCAGAGTTTTTATCGTAAATGGGTGTTGAATTTTCTCAAAATCTTTTCCTGCATCTATTGAGATGATCATATGGTTTTATTCTACAATTTGTTAATATGGTGTATCACATTGATTTGTGTGTATTGAAGAATCCTTGCATCCCTGGGATAAACCCCACTTGATCATGGTGTTTGATCCTTTCAATGTGTTGTTCGATTCTGTTTGCTAGTATTTTGTTGAGGATTTTTACATCTATATTCATCAGTGATATTGGTCTATAATTTTCTTTCCTTGTAGTATCTTTGTCTGGTTTTGGTATCAGGGTGACGGTGGTCTCATAGAATGAGTTTGGGAGTGTTCCTTCCCCTGCAATTGTTTTGAAGAATTTGAGAAGGTTGGGTGTTAGCTCTTCTCTAAATGTTTGACAGAATTCACCTGTGATGCCATCTGGTTCTGGACTTTTGTTTGTTGGAAGATTTTTAATCACAGTTTCAATTTCATTGCTTGTGATAGGTTTGTTCATATTTTCTATTTCTTCCTGGTTCAGTCTTGGAAGGTTATCCCTTTCTAAGAATTTGTCCATTTCTTTCAGGTTGTCCATTTTATTGGCATAGAGTTGCTTGTAGTAGTCTCTTAGGATGCTTTGTATTCCTGTGGTGTCTGTTGTAACTTCTCCTTTTTCACTTCTAATTTTGTTGATTTGATTCCTCTCCCTCTTTTTCTTGAGTCTGGCTAAAGGTTTATCATTTTTGTTTCTCTTCTCAAAGAACCGGCTTTTAGTTTTATTGATCTTTGCTTTCGTTTTCTTTGCTTCTATTTCATTTATTTCTGCTTTGATCTTTATGATTTCTTTCATTCTACTAACTTTGGGTTTTGTTCTTCTTTCTCTAGTTCCTCTAGGTGTAAGGTTAGATTGTTTAGTTGAGATTTTTCTTGTTTCCTGAGGTAGGTTTGTATTGCTATAAACTTCCCTCTTAGAACTGCTTTTGCTGCATCCCATAGGTTTTGGATCATCGTGTGTTTCTTGTCATTTGTCTCTAGGTAGTTTTTGATTTCCTCTTTTATTTCTTCGGTGATCTCTTGGTTATTTAGTAACGTATTGTTTAGCCTCCATGTGTTTGTGTTTTTTACGGTTTTGTCCCTGTTATTGATTTCTAATCTCATAGCATTGTGGTTGGAACAGCTGCTTGATATGATTTCAGTTTTCTTAAATTTACTGAGGCTTTATTTGTGACCCAAGATGTGATCTATCCTGGAGAATGTTCCGTGTGCAGTTGAGAAGAACGTGTAATCTGCTGTTTTTGGATGGAATGTCCTATAAATATCAATTAACTATATCTGGTCTATTGTGTCATTTAAAGCTTGTGTTTCCTTATTAATTTTCTGTCTGGATGATCTCCACTGGTGTAAGTGAGCTGTTAAAGTCCCCTGCTATTATGGTGTTACTGTTGATTTCCTCTTTTATAGCTGTTAGCAGTTGCCTTATGTATTGAGGTGCTCCTATGTTGGGCACATATATATCTATAATTGTTATATCTTCTTCTTGGATTGATCCCTTGACCATTATGTAGTGTCTTTCCTTGTCTCTTGTAACATTCTTTATTTTAAAGTCTATTTTATCTGATATGAGTATTGCTACTCCAGCTTTCTTTTGATTTTCATTTGCATAGAATATATTTTTCCATCGCCTCACTTTCAGTCTGTATGTGTCCCTAGGTCTGAAATGGGTCTCTTGTAGACAGCATATATATGGGTCTTGTTTTTGTATCCATTCAGGGAGCCTGTGTCTTTTGGTTGGAACATTTAGTCCATTCATGTTTAAGGTAATTATTGATATGTATGTTCCTATTACTATTTTCTTAATTGTTATGGGTTTGTCTTGGTGGGTCCTTTTCTTCTCTTGTGTTTCCCACTTAGAGAAGTTCCTTTAGCATTTGGTGTAGAGCTGGTTTCATGGTGCTGAATTCTCTTAGCTTTTGCTTGTCTGTAGGGCTTATGATTTCTCTGTCAAATCTGAATGAGATCCTTGCTGGGTGGAGTACTCTTGGTTGTAGGTTCTTCCCTTTCATCACTTTAAATTTATGCCACTCCCTTCTGGCTTGTAGATTTTCTGCTGAGAAATCAGATGTTATCCTTATGGGAGTTCCCTTGTATGTTATTTGTCATTTTTCCCTTGTTGCTTTCAATAATTTTTCTTTGTCTTCAATTTTTGTCAATTTGGTTACTATGTGTCTTGGCATTTTTCTCCTTTGATTTATCCTGACTGGGACTCTCTGCACTTCCTGGACTTGGGTGGCTATTTCTTTTCCCATGCTAGGGAAGTTTTCGATTATAATCTCTTCAAATGTATTCTCGGGTCCTTTCTCTCTCTCTTCTCCTTCTGGGACCCCTTTGATGTGAATGTTGTTGCGTTAAATGTTGTCCCAGAGGACTCTTAGGGTGTCTTCATTTATTTTCATTCTTTTTCTTTATTCTGTTCCATGGCAGTGATTTCCACCTTTCTGTCTTCCAGGCCACTTATCCGTTCTTCTGCCACAGTTATTCTGCTACTGATTCCTTCTGGTGTATTTTTCATTTCAGTTATTATATTGTTCACCTCTGTTTGTTTGTTCTTTAATTCTTCTAGGTGTTTGCTCCTTAATTCTTCTAGGTCTTTGTTAAGCATTTCTTGCATCTTCTCGATCTTTGCCTCCATTCTTTTGCCAAGGTCTTGGATCATGTTCACTATCATTATTCTGAATTCTTTTTCTGGAAGGTTCCCTATCTCCACCTCATTTCGTTTTTTTTCCTAGGGTTTTATCTTGTTCCTTAATCTGGTATAAAGTCCTCTGCCTTTTCATTTTGTCTATCTTTCTGTGAATGTGGTTTTCCTTCCACAGGCTGCAGAATTATAGTTCTTCTTGCTTCTGCTGTCTGCTCTCCAGTGGATGAGTCTATCTTAGAGGCTTGTGCAAGCTTCCTGATGGGAGGGACTGGTGGTGGGTAGAGCTGGGTGTTGCTTTGGTGGGCAAAGCTTTAATCTGCTTGTCTGCAGATTAAATAAAACTTTAATAAAAAGTTTAATCCACTTATCTGCTGATGCATGGGGCTGGGTTCCCTCCCTGTTGGTAGTTTCGCCTGAGGTGACCCAGCACTGGAGCCTACCTTGCTCTTGGTGGGGTTAATGGCGGACTCTGGGAGGGCTCACACCAAGGAGTATTTCCCAGAACTTCTGCTGCCAGTGTCGTTGTCCTCATGGTGAGCCACAGCCACAGCTACCACCTGCCTCTGCAGGAGACCCTCTAAAACTATCAGGTAGTTCTGGTCATTCTCCTACGAGTTCACTGCTCCTTCCCCTGGGTTCTGATGTGCTCACTACTTTGTGTGTGCCCTCCAAGAGTGGAGTATCTGAGTGGAGTTGAGACTCTGAGACTCTGCGTGGAGTCGCACAGACTCTGGGTCCTGTGAAGCTTCGATGCTTTGTGGTTCTAGAAATCCTATAGGAGATGGTCCACAGCAGGTGAAGCTATTGCTGTCAGTTGAGGTGGTGAAGCCAAAGATCTGCAGTTCCGACTAGAGGTGCCGATGTACATACAGGACAAAATCATCTCGTGTGAATGTAGTTCAGGCATGTTTAAGATGAATGGAGCCATGTTAATGCCTACCATATTCTATCTTGAGCCTCTCCTCAGGGACCCCCTCCTCAGTTCCTGAGGCTCCTGTAAGTCATGTACAGGGGACTGGAGAGTGGGCTCTGTCCAATCTGAGCCCTGAGTTACCCTGTGTGTATCTTAGGATACTTTGTATTTCTGTGGGGTCTGTTGTAACATCAACTCTTTCATTTCAGATTTATTTGGGCCCTCTCTTTTTAAAAAAACATACTACTGTTGTCTTTTATTCTTTACAGAAGTTTAATAAGTGTTTGATCTACCTTGACTTACTCTATGTATACTTTTTGCAGTGAGATTTTTACTTTTCTTTGTTTTCTTGTTACTATCAATAATTAGTGAGACTTCTTTTATGCTACCTTCAACATTGATTATAAAGCTGCTTTATTAGTGATGACAGAGCCTTAATGGAAGTCATGTTCTGGTTGTAAATTAGAATGCAATGTGCCAGCAAAAAGCCCCTTAAGTTTATTTCTCATTACTTCTTGGTCTTTTTTTAATTTAATTTTTATTTTTTATCAGAGCAAATTTGATTAAAATGTTTTGTTTCTTCTAGGTGTGCAAGATGTGGTTCTTTTAAACATATACATATATCTATTCTTCTTTGGATCATTTTCCCATGTAGGTTATGATACAATGTTGAGTAATCTTCTTTTGGTATTACGTAGGTCTTTGGTGATTACACATTTCACATTTGTTTCTATATCTATGTTAACCCCAATATCCTAAGGTATCCAATCCTCACACCTTTCCATTTGGTGAACCATAAGTTAGTTTAGTGAATCTGTGATTGCATTTCTCTGTGGAAATATCTTCATTGGTATCAATTTTTAGCTAAGATCTATAAGTGATATTATAGGATATGTGTCTTTTACTTTCTGACTTAGTACAATTTGCCTGATTACCTCAAGAATCATACATGGTGCTGCAAATAGCATTGTTTTATTTTTTTCCCTGGCTAATATTCCATCTGTACGTGTACCAGTTCTTCTTTGGCCACGCACCTCTTGATGGACCTTTTGGTTGTCTCCATGTCTTGGCTATTGTAATACTGCTGCAATACACATTTGCTTGCCTGTGTCTTTCCAGTTCTATCTTCTTATGTTATAGTCCAAGGAGTGGGCTTGCTGTATCATATGGTAACTCAGTGTGTACGTTTTAAAGGCACCACCATTCAGTTCTCATTAGTGGCTCTTTCCAGGTTACGTCCAACTTAAAGTTGAGGGTATGCATTTCTCCAAAACACCTTCAGTATTTATTGTTTGTAGTTTTCTTGCTGAGGGTTATTCTGACAGGTATGAGCTGATACCCCTTTGTGGTTGAATTTGCATGTATCCCATAATCTGTTGAAATTGAGCTTTAAAGCATATCCTTTTTATTTATCAAACAGTGATTACAGCTTAGTTCTTCAAGGTGTTTTCTTAAAGTATGTGTCACATTTTGAAAATTTTTGGCCATTACCTCCCTCGAGACATTTTGAGGGCAGTTTTCATTTACAGCCCTGCATTATTTGTTCATATGAAGTGACCATTAGCACAGGCTTTAAAGCTGCTTTTGCAGGTAACGGCCTGAGGGCGGCAGCCTTTCTACGTTCCCCACTCTGGTAACTAGGGAAACAGACCTTTCGGCCTGTGGTGTTCCTCGGTTATAAATTAGAGTGCAATGTGCCCGGATAAACCCACAAATGCTGATGTCTCCTTACTTTTGTTTGTTTTTTTTTTTAATTTAATTTATATTTAGTATTGGAGTAATATTCCATTGTGTACATGGACCACTTCTTCTTGGTGCATTCCTCGGTTGATGGACATTTTCATTGCTTCCAAGTGTTGACTATGGTAAATATTGGTGGAGTGAAGGATTGCCAGCCTGTGACTTTTTTTTTAATTAATTAATTTATTTATTTATTTATTATTTATGGCTGTGTTGGGTCTTCGTTTCTGTGAGAGGGCCCTCTCCAGTTGCGGCAAGCGGGGGTCACTCTTCATCGCCGTGCGTGGGCCTCTCACCATCGCGGCCTCTCTTGTTGTGGAGCACAGGCTCCAGACACGCAGGCTCAGCAATTGTGGCTCACGGGCACAGTTGCTTCATGGCATATGGGATCTTCCCAGACCAGGGCTCGAACCTGTGTCCCCTGCATTGGCAGGCAGACTCTCAACCACTGCGCCACCAGGGAAGCCCCTGCCTGTGACTTTTTGATTCTCATTTTCTCAGGTGATAGGTCCAGCAGTGGTTTTGATTGATTGACTGGTAGCTCAATGTTTCCCTTTTCAAAGCACCTACATTGTGTTTTCATTAGTGACTCTTAACATGCCCCCCCTTACAACCGAGGGTACGCATTTCTCCACAATCCCTTCAGCATTTATTTTTTGCAGCATTTTTGCTAATGGCCATTCTGACTGCTGTGAGCTGATAGGTATTTGTAATATGGGTATGCATGTCGTTAAATAGTCTAAAATTCATCATTTTTCCACGCCTTTTTCTTTTCTGTTAAAAGAAAAAAGAAAAAAAATTGTGAGTACAATATCCGTCTTGAAAGTGTCTTCCTGGAACGTTGCCCTCTTTTGAAATTTTGGTCAATTTTCAACCCCAGGATTGTTTTGAAATGTAGGTGTCATTTACAGGCCTGCAATGAGTGTGAATATTTAGGGACCATTAGCACTAGGTTTAAGCTGTAGACCTCCCTTGTTATATGGTCGGTCTTTTTGTAATATGTATATAATATGTATTTGGATCATATCCATATCATATAGTAACACAAATCTTCATTTATCCATTCCCGCCACCTTTCCCTTTAGATGAGCAAAGTTGGTTTTCTAAGTTTGTGAGTGTATTTCTCTGTGAATTGTGTTCATTTGTGTCAGTTATTAGATAACGCCTATTAGTGATATCATAGGATATAAGTCTTTTGCTTTCCGACTTACCTCATGATTTGTGATTATCTCCAGGCTCATTTGTGGTGCCTCAAAGAGCAGGGTTTCCTTGTTTTCCATGGCGAATACTCCATTGTGTACCTGGACCACTTATTCTATATCCATTCACTTGTTGATGGACATTTTTATCGCTTCACTGCCTTGGCTATTGTGAATAATGCTGCACTGCAGCTTTTGCAACCTGTGTCTTCTTGATACTTGTCTTCTCAGGTGAGAGGTCCAATGGTGCGCCTGCTGGATTGAATGGTACCTAAATTTTTACTTTTAAACGCAGCTCTTTTCTGTTCTCATTACTGGCTGTTAACCACTTTGCATCTCACCAGCAGCTAGAGGATACACAATTCTCTACAACCGCATCAGCATTTATGCTTTGTAGACTTTTTGCTGATGGTCAGTCGACTGGTGTGATTGGAAACCCTTTTGTTGATTAGATTGCATGAGTCTAATAATTCCTGAGGTTGAGCCTTAATCCATTCTCCTTTTATTTAAAGACGGTGAGTAATACTTACCTCTTTATAGTATTTTATTGAAAAATTTGCCTGTATTAAATTTTTTTTTCCGTTCCCTACCTCAGCACAATTTTTGACGGCAGGTGTCCTTTACAGCCCTGAGTCCTTGTGAATTTTAAGTGACCATTAGCTGTGGGTTTAAAGCCGCTCTTGCGGGAAACGGCCACAAGGCGGCAGCATTTCTCCTTTACCAAATCTGGTTACTATGGCAACAGAGCCTTACTGGAAGTGATGGTCTAGGTTGCAAATTAGAATGGAATGTGCCAGGAAAAAGCCCCTTAAGTTTATGTCTCATTACTTCTTGTTCATATTTTTAAGTTAATTTTTATTTTTTGTCACAACAAACTTGATTACAATGTTTTGTTTGTTCTAGGTGTGCAAGATGTGGTTCTTTCACACATATACATATACATATATCTATTCTTCTTCGGATCCTTTTCCCATGTAGGTTATGACACAATGTAGAGTAGTCTTCTCTTGGTATTCTGTAGGTCTTTGGTGATTATATATTTCACATGTATTTGTATGTCTCTGTTAACCTCAATATGGTAATGTATCCAATCCTCACACCTTTCCATCTGGTGAACCATAAGTTTCTTTAATGTATCTGTGATTGCCTTTCTCTGTGGAAATATCTTCGTTTCTATCAATTTTTAGGTAACACCTATATCTGATATGATAGGATATGTGTCTTTCACTTTCTCACTTACTACAAGTTGTGTGATTACCTCTAGACTCATCTATGGTGCTGCAAATGGCATTGCTTCATTTTGTCACTAGCTCATATTCCATCTGTACATGTAGCAGTTCTTCTTTGTCCACCCATTTGTCAGTGGACTTTTTGGTTACTTCCATATATTGGCTATTGTAATAGTATGCATTGCAGATTTGCCTGCCTGTGTCCTTCCAATTCTGTCTTTGTCGGTTATAGTCCAGGAATAGGTCTGCTAGGTCATATGGTAGCTCAGTGTTTACCTTTTAAAGGTACCTCCATTCTGTTTTCATTAGTGGCTCTTTCCAGGTTACGTCCCACTTAAAGTTGAGGGTATACATTTCTCCACAGCACCTTCAGCATTTATTATTTGTAGTTTTTGCTGATGGTTATTCTGACGGGTGTGAGCTGACACCTCTTTACGGTTGAATTTGCATGTGTCTCATATTCCGTTGCAATTGAGCTTTAAGGCAAGTCATTTTTATTTTTCAAGCTGTAATTACAGCTTAGTTCTTCAAAGTGGTTTCTTAAACTATGTGTCAAATTTTGAAATGTTTTGGCCATTACCTCCCTCAAGACATTTTGAGGGCAGGTTTCTTTTTCAGCCCTACAGTACTTGTTCATATGAAGTGACCATTAGCACAGGCTTTAAACTGCTTTTGCAGGTAACGGCCACAGGGCTGGTACCTTTCTACATTCCCCACGCTGATACTAGGGAAACAGACTTTACGGCCAGTGGTGTTCCTCGGTTGTAAATTAGAGTAGAATGTGCCCAGATAAACACAAAAAAGCTGATGATTCCTTACTTTTGTTGGATTTTTAAATTTAATTTATATTTATTATTGGAGTTAATATTCTATTCTGTACATGGACCACTTCTTGGTGCATTCCTCTGTTGATGGACATTTTCATTGCTTCCAAGTGTTGGCTATGGTAAATATTGTTGGAGTGCAGGATTGCCAGCCTGTGACTTTTTGATTCTCATTTTCTCTGGTGATAGGCCCAGCAGTGGGTGTGATTGATGGACTGGTCACTCAGTGTTTACTTTTTCAAAGCACCTCCAATGTGTTTTTATTAGTGGCTTTTACAACGTCCCCCTTAGAACCGAGGGTACGCATTTCTCCACAATCGCTTCAGCATTTATTGTTTGCACCATTTTTGCTGATGGCCATTCTGACTGCTGTGATCTGATAGGTATTTGTAATTTGGGTTTGCATATCTTTCAAAATTCCTAAAATTCATCATTTTTCCACATCTTTTTCTTTTATCAAAAGAATAATCTGTGAGCACAATATACCTCTTGAAATTATCTTCTTCGAAGGTTGCCCTCTTTTGAATTTTTTGTTCGATTTTTGACCCCAGAATTTTTTTGGAGGGCCGGTGTCATTTACAGAACTGCAAGTTGTTGAATATTAATGACAGTTTGCAGTGGGTTTAAAGCTGCTGTTGTGGGAAACGGCCAAAAGGAGGCAGCATTTCGCCATTCCCCAATCTAGGTACTAGGGCAACAGAGCCTTTCTGGAAGTCGTTGTCTTAGGTTGTAAATTAGAATGGAGTTTGCCAGGAGAAATCCCCATAAGTTTATGTCTCATTAGTTCTTATTCGTTTTTTTTTCCAAACACACACACTGTATTTTATTTTTATAAGAGATAAATAGACTGACATCAAGCATTGTACATGGATGATCACAACAAAAGCAACAATGATTGCAATTACCAAACCTGAAACACACTCATACTATGTGAAAATATTGACATTCAGTCCAGTAATCCTTCACTGTAGCAGCTGCTTTACTTTGCAGTGAAAATTGATTTGTATATTCTTTGCCTCTGAGTCCTTGTGGGATTTTTTTTTTAATTCAAACAGAAAGTAACAAAAATTATACTTATCGTCATCAGTTCACTCAGTCCCATGTAATAAATTTTTTTTTCATCTGGATCTTTTGTTAGCACTTTTATGAGTTCATTAGTTTTATCATTAGAGTTCTGAAAATGCTTATTCATTCATTTCAGCAGTACAATAGAGTTACCAGAAACCTGTACTTGTCAGAGTCTTTTCCATGAATTTCATGAAGATGAAACCCTTTTATAGGAACATATTTGCAAAAGCATCAGAGTACACCCAGAACTGTCTGTAAATGACAAAAGACTTAAAAATGACCACGGTTAAAGATTTGATGAAAGTTTATAATAATGCAGTTGACAAGAAAATTAGTTATTTCTGAGATATACATTTTAAAGTAATAACTAGGATTATGAATTATAACATTATACCAGAACATATAAGATTTTTAGAAATTTCATGTAATGTCTGAAACATTTATATTAACATATTTCCATACAAAAAACCGAATGAAAGTTTAGTATTAGTTGTTTTGTTTGTTTTTTTATACTGCAGGTTCTTATCAGTCATCAATTTTATACACATCAGTGTATACATGTCAATCCCAATAGCCCAATTCAGCACAACACCATCCCCACCCCACCGCATTCCCCCCCCCCTTGGTGTCCATGTGTCTGCGCTCTACATCTGTGTCTCAACTTATGCCCTGCAAACTGGCTCATCTGTACCAATTTTCTAGGTTCCACATACCTGCGTTAATATACGGTATTTGTTTTTCTCTTTCTGACTTACTTCACTCTGTATGACAGTCTCTAGATCCATCCACGTCTCAACAAATGACTCAATTTGGTTCCTTTTTGTGGCTGAGTAATATTCCATTCTATATATGTACCACAACTTCTTTATCCATTCGTCTGTTGATGGGCATTTAGGTTGCTTCCGTGACCAGGCTATTGTAAATAGTGCTGTAATAAACATTCGGGTGCAAGTGTACTTTTGAATTATGGTTTTCTCTGGGTGTATACACAGTAGTGGGATTGCTGGGTCATATGGTAGCTCAATGTTCACATTTTTAAGGCACGTACATTCTGTTCTCTTTAGTGCCTCTTTCCAAGTTATATCCCACTTAAAGTTCAGGGTATGCATTCCTCCACAACACCTTCAGCATTTATTGTTTGTAGTTTTCTTGCTGATGGTTATTCTGACAAGGGTGAGCTGCTACCTCTTTCTGGTTGAATTCGAATGGGCCTCATAATCTGTTGAAATTGAGCTTTAAGGCATGTCCTTTGCTATTTTTCAAGCTGTGATTACCCCTTAGTTCTTCAAAGTGTTCTCTTTAAGTATGTGTCACATTTTGAAATGTTTTGGCCTTTACCTCCCTCAAGACATTTTGAGGGCCTGTTTCATTTACAGTTCTGCAGTACTTGTTCCTATGAAGTGACCATTAGCACAGGCTTTAAAGCTGCTTTTGCAGGTAACTGCCAGAGGGCGGCAGCCTTTCTATGTCCCCCACCCTGGTAACTAGGGAAAAGCCCTTGCGGCCTGTGGTGTTTCTCGGTTATAAATTAGAGTGGAGTGTGCCCGGACAAACCCACACAAGCTGATGTCTCCTTACTTTTGTTGGATTGTTACATTTAATTTTTATTTTTTATTGGAGTACTTTTCCACTGTGTACGTGGACCACTTCTACTTTGTGCATTCCTCGGTTGATGGACATTTTCATTGCTTCCAAGTGTTGGCTATGGTAAATATTGTTGGAGTGCAGGATTGCCAGGCTGTGACTTTTCGATTCTCATTTTCTCAGGTGATAGGCCCAGCAGTGGGTGTAATTGATTGACTGGTAGCACCGTGTTTCCCTTTTCAAAGCACCTTCTTTGTGTTTTCATTAGTGGCTCTTACCACGTCCCCCCTTAGAATCGAGGGTACGCATTTCTCCACAATCGCTTCAGCATATATTGTTTGCAGCATTTATGCTAATGGCCCTTCTGGCTGCTGTGAGCTGATAGGTTTTTGTAATTTGGGTTTGCATGTCTTTGAAAATTCGTAAAACTCATCATTTTTCTCCACCGTTTTCTTTTCTGTTAAAAAAAAGGAAACAATTGGGAGTACAATAGAACTCTTGAAATTGTGTTCTTGGAAGGTTGCCCTCTTTTGAAATTTTTGGTCGATTTTCCACTCCAGAATTTTTTTAGAAAGCAGGTGTCTTTTAGCGAACTGCAAGTTTGGTGAATATTTAGTGACCTTTAGCAATGGGTTTAAAGCTGCTGTTGTGGGAAGTGGCCTCAAGCAGGCAGCATATCTCCATTCCCATATCTGGGTACTAGGGCAGCAGAGCCTTTCTGGAAGTCGTGTTCCTAGTTTGTAAATTACATTGGAATGTGCATGGAGAAAGCCCCATAAGTTTATGTCTCATTATTTCTTCTTGGTTTTAAAGTTGTTTTTAATTGGGGTAAAGCTGAGAATATTGTTTGTCCTAGGTGTACACAATCTGGTTCGTTTGTACATTATATATGTCTATTCAAGTACAGATCCTCTTCCCATGTAAAATGTTACTGAGGGTTCCGCAGACCTCCCTTGCTATATGGTTGGTCTTTTTGAGATATGGATATAATATGTGTTTGTATACATATAGTAACACTAATCTTAATTTATCCATTCCCCCCACCTTTCCTTTTAGATGAGCATAGTTTGTTTTCTAAGTCTGTGAGTGTCTTTCTCTGTGGAAATATGTTCCTTTGTGTCAGTTATTAGATAACGCCTATAAGTGATATCATAGAATATAGGTCTTTTGCTTTCCGACTTACCTCATGTTTTGTGATTATCTCCAGACTCATTTGTGGTGCCTCAGAGAGCAGTGGTTCATTGTTTTCCATGGCTATTATTCCATTGTGTACATGGACCACTTCTTCTTTATCCATTCACCTGTTGTTGGACATTTTGATTGCTCCACTGTCTTGGCTATTGTGAATAAGGCTGCACTGCAGCTTTTGCGGCCTGTGTCTTCTCGATTCTTGTCTTCTCAGGTGAGAGGTCCAATGGTGCGCCTGCTGCATTGAATGATGCCTGCAGTTTTACTTTTAAACACAGCTCCTTTCTGTTCTCATTATTGGCTGTTACCCTTTCACGTCTCACCAGCAGGTAGAGGGTACACAGTTCTCTAAAACCCCTTCAGCATTTATTGTTTGTAGACTTTTTGCTCATGTTCAGTCGACTGGTGTAAGTTGAAACTTTTTGTAGATTAGATTGCATGGGTCTAACACTCCCTGAGGTTGAGCTTTTATCCATTTTCCTTTTTTTTTAAAAGAGCGTGAGTAAAACTTAACTCTTCATACTCTCTTCTTGAAACATTTGCCTGTTTTGAATTGTTTTGTCCATTCCCTCCTTCAGCACAATTTTTTAGGGCAGGTGTCCTTTACAGCCCTGAGTCCTTGGGAATGTTAAGTGACCATTAGCTGTGAGTTTAAAGCTGTTCTTGCAGGAAACGGCCACAAGGTGGCAGCATTTCCCCTTTACCATATTTGGTTACTAGGGAAACAGAGCCTTAATGGAAGTGGTATTGTAGGTTGTAAATTAGAATGGAATGTGCCAGGGAAAAGCCCTTTAAGTTTATGTCTCATTACTTCTTGTTCATATTTGTAGTTTACTTTTTATTTTTTATCCCAGTAAATATGATTACAATGGTTTGTTTGTTCTAGGTGTGCAAGAGGTGGTTCTTTCACACATATACATGTATCTATTCTTCCTCGCCTCCTTTTCCCATGTAGGTTATGACACAATGTTGAGTAGTCTTCTCCTGGTCTTCCGTACGTCTTTGGTGGTTATATATTTCACATGGTTTGTATATCTCTGTTAACCCCAATGTGGCAATGTATCCAATCCTCATCCCTTTCTATTTGGTGAACCATAAGTTTTTTAATGAATCTGTGATTGCCTTTCTCTGTGGAAATATCTTCATTGGTATCAATTTTTAAGTAACTCTTAAAAGTGATATGATAGGATATGTGTCTTCTGCTTTCTCACTTACTACACGTGGCGTGATTACGTCTAGACTCATCTATGGTGCTGCAAACGGCATTGTTTCATTTTTTTCACTAGCGAATATTCCATCTGTACATGGAGGAGTTCTTCTTTGTCCATCCATCTGTTGGTGGACTTTTTGGTTACTTCCATATCTTGGCTATTGTAATACTGTGCAGTGCAGATTTGCCTGCCTGTGTCTTTCCAATTCTCTCTTCTTAGGTTTTACGTCGAGGAGTGGGCCTGCTGGATCATATAGTAGCTCAATGTTTACCTTTTTAAGGCACCTCCATTCTGTTCTCATTCGTGGCCCTTTCCAAGTTACGTCCCCTTTGAAGTTGAGGGTATGCATTTCTCCACAACACTTTCAGCATTTATTGTTTGTAGTTTTCTTGCTGATGGTTATTCTGACAAGTGTGAGCTGATACCTCTCTGTGGTTGAATTCGAATGTGCCACATAATCTGTTGAAATTGAGCTTTAAGGCATGTCCTTTGCTATTTTTCAAGCTGTGATTACCCCTTAGTTCTTCAAAGTGTTCTCTTTAAGTATGTGTCACATTTTGAAATGTTTTGGCCTTTACCTCCCTCAAGACATTTTGAGGGCCTGTTTCATTTACAGTTCTGCAGTACTTGTTCCTATGAAGTGACCATTAGCACAGGCTTTAAAGCTGCTTTTGCAGGTAACTGCCAGAGGGCGGCAGCCTTTCTATGTCCCCCACCCTGGTAACTAGGGAAAAGCCCTTGCGGCCTGTGGTGTTTCTCGGTTATAAATTAGAGTGGAGTGTGCCCGGACAAACCCACACAAGCTGATGTCTCCTTACTTTTGTTGGATTGTTACATTTAATTTTTATTTTTTATTGGAGTAATTTTCCACTGTGTACGTGGACCACTTCTACTTTGTGCATTCCTCGGTTGATGGACATTTTCATTGCTTCCAAGTGTTGGCTATGGTAAATATTGTTGGAGTGCAGGATTGCCAGGCTGTGACTTTTCGATTCTCATTTTCTCAGGTGATAGGCCCAGCAGTGGGTGTAATTGATTGACTGGTAGCACCGTGTTTCCCTTTTCAAAGCACCTTCTTTGTGTTTTCATTAGTGGCTCTTACCACGTCCCCCCTTAGAATCGAGGGTACGCATTTCTCCACAATCGCTTCAGCATATATTGTTTGCAGCATTTATGCTAATGGCCCTTCTGGCTGCTGTGAGCTGATAGGTTTTTGTAATTTGGGTTTGCATGTCTTTGAAAATTCGTAAAACTCATCATTTTTCTCCACCGTTTTCTTTTCTGTTAAAAAAAAGGAAACAATTGGGAGTACAATAGAACTCTTGAAATTGTGTTCTTGGAAGGTTGCCCTCTTTTGAAATTTTTGGTCGATTTTCCACTCCAGAATTTTTTTAGAAAGCAGGTGTCTTTTAGCGAACTGCAAGTTTGGTGAATATTTAGTGACCTTTAGCAATGGGTTTAAAGCTGCTGTTGTGGGAAGTGGCCTCAAGCAGGCAGCATATCTCCATTCCCATATCTGGGTCCTAGGGCAGCAGAGCCTTTCTGGAAGTCGTGTTCCTAGTTTGTAAATTACATTGGAATGTGCATGGAGAAAGCCCCATAAGTATATGTCTCATTATTTCTTCTTGGTTTTAAAGTTGTTTTTAATTGGGGTAAAGCTGAGAATATTGTTTGTCCTAGGTGTACACAATCTGGTTCGTTTGTACATTATATATGTCTATTCAAGTACAGATCCTCTTCCCATGTAAAATGTTACTGTCGGTTCCGCAGACCTCCCTTGCTATATGGTTGGTCTTTTTGAGATATGGATATAATATGTGTTTGTATACATATAGTAACACTAATCTTAATTTATCCATTCCCCCCACCTTTCCTTTTAGATGAGCATAGTTTGTTTTCTAAGTCTGTGAGTGTCTTTCTCTGTGGAAATATGTTCCTTTGTGTCAGTTATTAGATAACGCCTATAAGTGATATCATAGAATATAGGTCTTTTGCTTTCCGACTTACCTCATGTTTCGTGATTATCTCCAGACTCATTTGTGGTGCCTCAGAGAGCAGTGGTTCATTGTTTTCCATGGCTATTATTCCATTGTGTACATGGACCACTTCTTCTTTATCCATTCACCTGTTGTTGGACATTTTGATTGCTCCACTGTCTTGGCTATTGTGAATAAGGCTGCACTGCAGCTTTTGCGGCCTGTGTCTTCTCGATTCTTGTCTTCTCAGGTGAGAGGTCCAATGGTGCGCCTGCTGCATTGAATGGTGCCTGCAGTTTTACTTTTAAACACAGCTCCTTTCTGTTCTCATTATTGGCTGTTACTCCTTCACGTCTCACCAGCAGGTAGAGTGTACACAGTTCTCTAAAACCCCTTCAGCATTTATTGTTTGTTGACTTTTTGCTGATGGTAAGTCAACTGGTGTAAGTTGAAACTTTTTGTAGATTAGATTGCATGGGTCTAACACTCCCTGAGGTTGAGCTTTTATCCATTTTCCTTTTTTTTAAAAGAGCGTGAGTAAATCTTAACTCTTCATACTCTCTTCTTGAAACATTTGCCTGTTTTGAATTTTTTTGTCCATTCCTTCCTTCAGCACAATTTTTTAGGGCAGGTGTCCTTTACAGCCCTGAGTCCTTGGGAATGTTAAGTGACCATTCGCTGTGAGTTTAAAGCTGTTCTTGCAGGAAACGGCCACAAGGTGGCAGCATTTCCCCTTTACCATATTTGGTTACTAGGGAAACAGAGCCTTAATGGAAGTGGTGTTGTAGGTTGTAAATTAGAATGGAATGTGCCAGGGAAAAGCCCTTTAAGTTTATGTCTCATTACTTCTTGTTCATATTTGTAGTTTATTTTTTATTTTTTATCCCAGTAAATATGATTACAATGGTTTGTTTGTTCTAGGTGTGCAAGATGTGGTTCTTTCACACATATACATGTATCTATTGTTCCTCGCATCCTTTTCCCATGTAGGTTATGACACAATGTTGAGTAGTCTTCTCCTGGTCTTCCGTACGTCTTTGGTGGTTATATATTTCACATGGTTTGTATATCTCTGTTAACCCCAATGTGGCAATGTATCCAATCCTCATCCCTTTCTATTTGGTGAACCATAAGTTTTTTAATGAATCTGTGATTGCCTTTCTCTGTGGAAATATCTTCATTGGTATCAATTTTTAAGTAACTCTTAAAAGTGATATGATAGGATATGTGCCTTTTGCTTTCTCACTTACTACACGTGGCGTGATTACGTCTAGACTCATCTATGGTGCTGCAAACGGCATTGTTTCATTTTTTTCACTAGCGAATATTCCATCTGTACATGGAGGAGTTCTTCTTTGTCCATCCATCTGTTGGTGGACTTTTTGGTTACTTCCATATCTTGGCTATTGTAATACTGTGCAGTGCAGATTTGCCTGCCTGTGTCTTTCCAATTCTCTCTTCTTAGGTTTTACGTCGAGGAGTGGGCCTGCTGGATCATATAGTAGCTCAATGTTTACCTTTTTAAGGCACCTCCATTCTGTTCTCATTCGTGGCCCTTTCCAAGTTACGTCCCCTTTGAAGTTGAGGGTATGCATTTCTCCACAACACCTTCAGCATTTAGTGTTTGTAGTTTTCTTGCTGATGGTTATTCTGACAAGTGTGAGCTGATACCTCTCTGTGGTTGAATTCGAATGTGCCACATAATCTGTTGAAATTGAGCTTTAAGGCATGTCCTTTGCTATTTTTCAAGCTGTGATTACCCCTTAGTTCTTCAAAGTGTTCTCTTTAAGTATGTGTCACATTTTGAAATGTTTTGGCCTTTACCTCCCTCAAGACATTTTGAGGGCCTGTTTCATTTACAGTTCTGCAGTACTTGTTCCTATGAAGTGACCATTAGCACAGGCTTTAAAGCTGCTTTTGCAGGTAACTGCCAGAGGGCGGCAGCCTTTCTATGTCCCCCACCCTGGTAACTAGGGAAAAGCCCTTGCGGCCTGTGGTGTTTCTCGGTTATAAATTAGAGTGGAGTGTGCCCGGACAAACCCACACAAGCTGATGTCTCCTTACTTTTGTTGGATTGTTACATTTAATTTTTATTTTTTATTGGAGTACTTTTCCACTGTGTACGTGGACCACTTCTACTTTGTGCATTCCTCGGTTGATGGACATTTTCATTGCTTCCAAGTGTTGGCTATGGTAAATATTGTTGGAGTGCAGGATTGCCAGGCTGTGACTTTTCGATTCTCATTTTCTCAGGTGATAGGCCCAGCAGTGGGTGTAATTGATTGACTGGTAGCACCGTGTTTCCCTTTTCAAAGCACCTTCTTTGTGTTTTCATTAGTGGCTCTTACCACGTCCCCCTTAGAATCGAGGGTACGCATTTCTCCACAATCGCTTCAGCATATATTGTTTGCAGCATTTATGCTAATGGCCCTTCTGGCTGCTGTGAGCTGATAGGTTTTTGTAATTTGGGTTTGCATGTCTTTGAAAATTCGTAAAACTCATCATTTTTCTCCACCGTTTTCTTTTCTGTTAAAAAAAAGGAAACAATTGGGAGTACAATAGAACTCTTGAAATTGTGTTCTTGGAAGGTTGCCCTCTTTTGAAATTTTTGGTCGATTTTCCACTCCAGAATTTTTTTAGAAAGCAGGTGTCTTTTAGCGAACTGCAAGTTTGGTGAATATTTAGTGACCTTTAGCAATGGGTTTAAAGCTGCTGTTGTGGGAAGTGGCCTCAAGCAGGCAGCATATCTCCATTCCCATATCTGGGTCCTAGGGCAGCAGAGCCTTTCTGGAAGTCGTGTTCCTAGTTTGTAAATTACATTGGAATGTGCATGGAGAAAGCCCCATAAGTATATGTCTCATTATTTCTTCTTGGTTTTAAAATTTTTTTTAATTGGGGTAAAGCTGAGAATATTGTTTGTCCTAGGTGTACACAATCTGGTTCGTTTGTACATTATATATGTCTATTCAAGTACAGATCCTCTTCCCATGTAAAATGTTACTGTCGGTTCCGCAGACCTCCCTTGCTATATGGTTGGTCTTTTTGAGATATGGATATAATATGTGTTTGTATACATATAGTAACACTAATCTTAATTTATCCATTCCCCCCACCTTTCCTTTTAGATGAGCATAGTTTGTTTTCTAAGTCTGTGAGTGTCTTTCTCTGTGGAAATATGTTCCTTTGTGTCAGTTATTAGATAACGCCTATAAGTGATATCATAGAATATAGGTCTTTTGCTTTCCGACTTACCTCATGTTTCGTGATTATCTCCAGACTCATTTGTGGTGCCTCAGAGAGCAGTGGTTCATTGTTTTCCATGGCTATTATTCCATTGTGTACATGGACCACTTCTTCTTTATCCATTCACCTGTTGTTGGACATTTTGATTGCTCCACTGTCTTGGCTATTGTGAATAAGGCTGCACTGCAGCTTTTGCGGCCTGTGTCTTCTCGATTCTTGTCTTCTCAGGTGAGAGGTCCAATGGTGCGCCTGCTGCATTGAATGGTGCCTGCAGTTTTACTTTTAAACACAGCTCCTTTCTGTTCTCATTATTGGCTGTTACCCCTTCACGTCTCACCAGCAGGTAGAGGGTACACAGTTCTCTAAAACCCCTTCAGCATTTATAGTTTGTAGACTTTTTGCTCATGTTCAGTCGACTGGTGTAAGTTGAAACTTTTTGTAGATTAGATTGCATGGGTCTAACACTCCCTGAGGTTGAGCTTTTATCCATTTTCCTTTTTTTTTAAAAGAGCGTGAGTAAAACTTAACTCTTCATACTCTCTTCTTGAAACATTTGCCTGTTTTGAATTGTTTTGTCCATTCCCTCCTTCAGCACAATTTTTTAGGGCAGGTGTCCTTTACAGCCCTGAGTCCTTGGGAATGTTAAGTGACCATTAGCTGTGAGTTTAAAGCTGTTCTTGCAGGAAACGGCCACAAGGTGGCAGCATTTCCTCTTTACCATATTTGGTTACTAGGGAAACAGAGCCTTAATGGAAGTGGTGTTGTAGGTTGTAAATTAGAATGGAATGTGCCAGGGAAAAGCCCTTTAAGTTTATGTCTCATTACTTCTTGTTCATATTTGTAGTTTACTTTTTATTTTTTATCCCAGTAAATATGATTACAATGGTTTGTTTGTTCTAGGTGTGCAAGATGTGGTTCTTTCACACATATACATGTATCTATTGTTCCTCGCATCCTTTTCCCATGTAGGTTATGACACAATGTTGAGTAGTCTTCTCCTGGTCTTCCGTACGTCTTTGGTGGTTATATATTTCACATGGTTTGTATATCTCTGTTAACCCCAATGTGGCAATGTATCCAATCCTCATCCCTTTCTATTTGGTGAACCATAAGTTTTTTAATGAATCTGTGATTGCCTTTCTCTGTGGAAATATCTTCATTGGTATCAATTTTTAAGTAACTCTTAAAAGTGATATGATAGGATATGTGTCTTCTGCTTTCTCACTTACTACACGTGGCGTGATTACGTCTAGACTCATCTATGGTGCTGCAAACGGCATTGTTTCATTTTTTTCACTAGCGAATATTCCATCTGTACATGGAGGAGTTCTTCGTTGTCCATCCATCTGTTGGTGGACCTTTTGGTTACTTCCATATCTTGGCTATTGTAATACTGTGCAGTGCAGATTTGCCTGCCTGTGTCTTTCCAATTCTCTCTTCTTAGGTTTTACGTCGAGGAGTGGGCCTGCTGGATCATATAGTAGCTCAATGTTTACCTTTTTAAGGCACCTCCATTCTGTTCTCATTCGTGGCCCTTTCCAAGTTACGTCCCCTTTGAAGTTGAGGGTATGCATTCCTCCACAACACTTTCAGCATTTAGTGTTTGTAGTTTTCTTGCTGATGGTTATTCTGACAAGTGTGAGCTGATACCTCTCTGTGGTTGAATTCGAATGTGCCACATAATCTGTTGAAATTGAGCTTTAAGGCATGTCCTTTGCTATTTTTCAAGCTGTGATTACCCCTTAGTTCTTCAAAGTGTTCTCTTTAAGTATGTGTCACATTTTGAAATGTTTTGGCCTTTACCTCCCTCAAGACATTTTGAGGGCCTGTTTCATTTACAGTTCTGCAGTACTTGTTCCTATGAAGTGACCATTAGCACAGGCTTTAAAGCTGTTTTTGCAGGTAACTGCCAGAGGGCGGCAGCCTTTCTATGTCCCCCACCCTGGTAACTAGGGAAAAGCCCTTGCGGCCTGTGGTGTTTCTCGGTTATAAATTAGAGTGGAGTGTGCCCGGACAAACCCACACAAGCTGATGCCTCCTTACTTTTGTTGGATTTTTACATTTAATTTTTATTTTTTATTGGAGTACTTTTCCACTGTGTACGTGGACCACTTCTACTTTGTGCATTCCTCGGTTGATGGACATTTTCATTGCTTCCAAGTGTTGGCTATGGTAAATATTGTTGGAGTGCAGGATTGCCAGGCTGTGACTTTTCGATTCTCATTTTCTCAGGTGATAGGCCCAGCAGTGGGTGTAATTGATTGACTGGTAGCACCGTGTTTCCCTTTTCAAAGCACCTTCTTTGTGTTTTCATTAGTGGCTCTTACCACGTCCCCCTTAGAATCCAGGGTACGCATTTCTCCACAATCGCTTCAGCATATATTGTTTGCAGCATTTATGCTAATGGCCCTTCTGGCTGCTGTGAGCTGATAGGTTTTTGTAATTTGGGTTTGCATGTCTTTGAAAATTCGTAAAACTCATCATTTTTCTCCACCGTTTTCTTTTCTGTTAAAAAAAAGGAAACAATTGGGAGTACAATAGAACTCTTGAAATTGTGTTCTTGGAAGGTTGCCCTCTTTTGAAATTTTTGGTCGATTTTCCACTCCAGAATTTTTTTAGAAAGCAGGTGTCTTTTAGCGAACTGCAAGTTTGGTGAATATTTAGTGACCTTTAGCAATGGGTTTAAAGCTGCTGTTGTGGGAAGTGGCCTCAAGCAGGCAGCATATCTCCATTCCCATATCTGGGTACTAGGGCAGCAGAGCCTTTCTGGAAGTCGTGTTCCTAGTTTGTAAATTACATTGGAATGTGCATGGAGAAAGCCCCATAAGTTTATGTCTCATTATTTCTTCTTGGTTTTAAAGTTGTTTTTAATTGGGGTAAAGCTGAGAATATTGTTTGTCCTAGGTGTACACAATCTGGTTCGTTTGTACATTATATATGTCTATTCAAGTACAGATCCTCTTCCCATGTAAAATGTTACTGTCGGTTCCGCAGACCTCCCTTGCTATATGGTTGGTCTTTTTGAGATATGGATATAATATGTGTTTGTATACATATAGTAACACTAATCTTAATTTATCCATTCCCCCCACCTTTCCTTTTAGATGAGCATAGTTTGTTTTCTAAGTCTGTGAGTGTCTTTCTCTGTGGAAATATGTTCCTTTGTGTCAGTTATTAGATAACGCCTATAAGTGATATCATAGAATATAGTTCTTTTGCTTTCCGACTTACCTCATGTTTCGTGATTATCTCCAGACTCATTTGTGGTGCCTCAGAGAGCAGTGGTTCATTGTTTTCCATGGCTATTATTCCATTGTGTACATGGACCACTTCTTTATCCATTCACCTGTTGTTGGACATTTTGATTGCTCCACTGTCTTGGCTATTGTGAATAAGGCTGCACTGCAGCTTTTGCGGCCTGTGTCTTCTCGATTCTTGTCTTCTCAGGTGAGAGGTCCAATGGTGCGCCTGCTGCATTGAATGGTGCCTGCAGTTTTACTTTTAAACACAGCTCCTTTCTGTTCTCATTATTGGCTGTTACTCCTTCACGTCTCACCAGCAGGTAGAGTGTACACAGTTCTCTAAAACCCCTTCAGCATTTATTGTTTGTTGACTTTTTGCTGATGGTAAGTCAACTGGTGTAAGTTGAAACTTTTTGTAGATTAGATTGCATGGGTCTAACACTCCCTGAGGTTGAGCTTTTATCCATTTTCCTTTTTTTTAAAAGAACGTGAGTAAATCTTAACTCTTCATACTCTCTTCTTGAAACATTTGCCTGTTTTGAATTGTTTTGTCCATTCCTTCCTTCAGCACAATTTTTTAGGGCAGGTGTCCTTTACAGCCCTGAGTCCTTGGGAATGTTAAGTGACCATTCGCTGTGAGTTTAAAGCTGTTCTTGCAGGAAACGGCCACAAGGTGGCAGCATTTCCCCTTTACCATATTTGGTTACTAGGGAAACAGAGCCTTAATGGAAGTGGTGTTGTAGGTTGTAAATTAGAATGGAATGTGCCAGGGAAAAGCCCTTTAAGTTTATGTCTCATTACTTCTTGTTCATATTTGTAGTTTACTTTTTATTTTTTATCCCAGTAAATATGATTACAATGGTTTGTTTGTTCTAGGTGTGCAAGATGTGGTTCTTTCACACATATACATGTATCTATTGTTCCTCGCATCCTTTTCCCATGTAGGTTATGACACAATGTTGAGTAGTCTTCTCCTGGTCTTCCGTACGTCTTTGGTGGTTATATATTTCACATGGTTTGTATATCTCTGTTAACCCCAATGTGGCAATGTATCCAATCCTCATCCCTTTCTATTTGGTGAACCATAAGTTTTTTAATGAATCTGTGATTGCCTTTCTCTGTGGAAATATCTTCATTGGTATCAATTTTTAAGTAACTCTTAAAAGTGATATGATAGGATATGTGCCTTTTGCTTTCTCACTTACTACACGTGGCGTGATTACGTCTAGACTCATCTATGGTGCTGCAAACGGCATTGTTTCATTTTTTTCACTAGCGAATATTCCATCTGTACATGGAGGAGTTCTTCTTTGTCCATCCATCTGTTGGTGGACTTTTTGGTTACTTCCATATCTTGGCTATTGTAATACTGTGCAGTGCAGATTTGCCTGCCTGTGTCTTTCCAATTCTCTCTTCTTAGGTTTTACGTCGAGGAGTGGGCCTGCTGGATCATATAGTAGCTCAATGTTTACCTTTTTAAGGCACCTCCATTCTGTTCTCATTCGTGGCCCTTTCCAAGTTACGTCCCCTTTGAAGTTGAGGGTATGCATTTCTCCACAACACCTTCAGCATTTAGTGTTTGTAGTTTTCTTGCTGATGGTTATTCTGACAAGTGTGAGCTGATACCTCTCTGTGGTTGAATTCGAATGTGCCACATAATCTGTTGAAGTTGAGCTTTAAGGCATGTCCTTTGCTATTTTTCAAGCTGTGATTACCCCTTAGTTCTTCAAAGTGTTCTCTTTAAGTATGTGTCACATTTTGAAATGTTTTGGCCTTTACCTCCCTCAAGACATTTTGAGGGCCTGTTTCATTTACAGTTCTGCAGTACTTGTTCCTATGAAGTGACCATTAGCACAGGCTTTAAAGCTGCTTTTGCAGGTAACTGCCAGAGGGCGGCAGCCTTTCTATGTCCCCCACCCTGGTAACTAGGGAAAAGCCCTTGCGGCCTGTGGTGTTTCTCGGTTATAAATTAGAGTGGAGTGTGCCCGGACAAACCCACACAAGCTGATGTCTCCTTACTTTTGTTGGATTTTTACATTTAATTTTTATTTTTTTATTGGAGTAATTTTCCACTGTGTACGTGGACCACTTCTACTTTGTGCATTCCTCGGTTGATGGACATTTTCATTGCTTCCAAGTGTTGGCTATGGTAAATATTGTTGGAGTGCAGGATTGCCAGGCTGTGACTTTTCGATTCTCATTTTCTCAGGTGATAGGCCCAGCAGTGGGTGTAATTGATTGACTGGTAGCACCGTGTTTCCCTTTTCAAAGCACCTTCTTTGTGTTTTCATTAGTGGCTCTTACCACGTCCCCCTTAGAATCGAGGGTACGCATTTCTCCACAATCGCTTCAGCATATATTGTTTGCAGCATTTATGCTAATGGCCCTTCTGGCTGCTGTGAGCTGATAGGTTTTTGTAATTTGGGTTTGCATGTCTTTGAAAATTCGTAAAACTCATCATTTTTCTCCACCGTTTTCTTTTCTGTTAAAAAAAAGGAAACAATTGGGAGTACAGTAGAACTCTTGAAATTGTGTTCTTGGAAGGTTGCCCTCTTTTGAAATTTTTGGTCGATTTTCCACTCCAGAATTTTTTTAGAAAGCAGGTGTCTTTTAGCGAACTGCAAGTTTGGTGAATATTTAGTGACCTTTAGCAATGGGTTTAAAGCTGCTGTTGTGGGAAGTGGCCTCAAGCAGGCAGCATATCTCCATTCCCATATCTGGGTACTAGGGCAGCAGAGCCTTTCTGGAAGTCGTGTTCCTAGTTTGTAAATTACATTGGAATGTGCATGGAGAAAGCCCCATAAGTTTATGTCTCATTATTTCTTCTTGGTTTTAAAATTTTTTTTAATTGGGGTAAAGCTTAGAATATTGTTTGTCCTAGGTGTACACAATCTGGTTCGTTTGTACGTTATATATGTCTATTCAAGTACAGATCCTCTTCCCATGTAAAATGTTACTGAGGGTTCCGCAGACCTCCCTTGCTATATGGTTGGTCTTTTTGAGATATGGATATAATATGTGTTTGTATACATATAGTAACACTAATCTTAATTTATCCATTCCCCCCACCTTTCCTTTTAGATGAGCATAGTTTGTTTTCTAAGTCTGTGAGTGTCTTTCTCTGTGGAAATATGTTCCTTTGTGTCAGTTATTAGATAACGCCTATAAGTGATATCATAGAATATAGGTCTTTTGCTTTCCGACTTACCTCATGTTTTGTGATTATCTCCAGACTCATTTGTGGTGCCTCAGAGAGCAGTGGTTCATTGTTTTCCATGGCTATTATTCCATTGTGTACATGGACCACTTCTTCTTTATCCATTCACCTGTTGTTGGACATTTTGATTGCTCCACTGTCTTGGCTATTGTGAATAAGGCTGCACTGCAGCTTTTGCGGCCTGTGTCTTCTCGATTCTTGTCTTCTCAAGTGAGAGGTCCATTGGTGCGCCTGCTGGATTGAATGGTACCTCCATTTTTACTTTTAAACACAGCTCCTTTCTGTTCTCATTATTGGCTGTTACCCCTTTACGTCTCACCAGCAGGTAGAGGGTACACAGTTCCCTAAAACCCCTTCAGCATTTATTGTTTGTAGACTTTTTGCTCATGGTCAGTCGACTGGTGTAAGTTGAAACTTTTTGTAGATTAGATTGCATGGGTCTAACACTCCCTGAGGTTGAGCTTTTATCCATTTTCCTTTTTTTTAAAAGAGCGTGAGTAAAACTTAACTCTTCATACTCTCTTCTTGAAACATTTGCCTGTTTTGAATTGTTTTGTCCATTCCCTCCTTCAGCACAATTTTTTAGGGCAGGTGTCCTTTACAGCCCTGAGTCCTTGGGAATGTTAAGTGACCATTCGCTGTGAGTTTAAAGCTGTTCTTGCAGGAAACGGCCACAAGGTGGCAGCATTTCCCCTTTACCATATTTGGTTACTAGGGAAACAGAGCCTTAATGGAAGTGGTGTTGTAGGTTGTAAATTAGAATGGAATGTGCCAGGGAAAAGCCCTTTAAGTTTATGTCTCATTACTTCTTGTTCATATTTGTAGTTTACTTTTTATTTTTTATCCCAGTAAATATGATTACAATGGTTTGTTTGTTCTAGGTGTGCAAGATGTGGTTCTTTCACACATATACATGTATCTATTGTTCCTCGCCTCCTTTTCCCATGTAGGTTATGACACAATGTTGAGTAGTCTTCTCCTGGTCTTCCGTACGTCTTTGGTGGTTATATATTTCACATGGTTTGTATATCTCTGTTAACCCCAATGTGGCAATGTATCCAATCCTCATCCCTTTCTATTTGGTGAACCATAAGTTTTTTAATGAATCTGTGATTGCCTTTCTCTGTGGAAATATCTTCATTGGTATCAATTTTTAAGTAACTCTTAAAAGTGATATGATAGGATATGTGCCTTTTGCTTTCTCACTTACTACACGTGGCGTGATTACGTCTAGACTCATCTATGGTGCTGCAAACGGCATTGTTTCATTTTTTTCACTAGCGAATATTCCATCTGTACATGGAGGAGTTCTTCTTTGTCCATCCATCTGTTGGTGGACTTTTTGGTTACTTCCATATCTTGGCTATTGTAATACTGTGCAGTGCAGATTTGCCTGCCTGTGTCTTTCCAATTCTCTCTTCTTAGGTTTTACGTCGAGGAGTGGGCCTGCTGGATCATATAGTAGCTCAATGTTTACCTTTTTAAGGCACCTCCATTCTGTTCTCATTCGTGGCCCTTTCCAAGTTACGTCCCCTTTGAAGTTGAGGGTATGCATTTCTCCACAACACCTTCAGCATTTAGTGTTTGTAGTTTTCTTGCTGATGGTTATTCTGACAAGTGTGAGCTGATACCTCTCTGTGGTTGAATTCGAATGTGCCACATAATCTGTTGAAGTTGAGCTTTAAGGCATGTCCTTTGCTATTTTTCAAGCTGTGATTACCCCTTAGTTCTTCAAAGTGTTCTCTTTAAGTATGTGTCACATTTTGAAATGTTTTGGCCTTTACCTCCCTCAAGACATTTTGAGGGCCTGTTTCATTTACAGTTCTGCAGTACTTGTTCCTATGAAGTGACCATTAGCACAGGCTTTAAAGCTGCTTTTGCAGGTAACTGCCAGAGGGCGGCAGCCTTTCTATGTCCCCCACCCTGGTAACTAGGGAAAAGCCCTTGCGGCCTGTGGTGTTTCTCGGTTATAAATTAGAGTGGAGTGTGCCCGGACAAACCCACACAAGCTGATGTCTCCTTACTTTTGTTGGATTGTTACATTTAATTTTTATTTTTTATTGGAGTACTTTTCCACTGTGTACGTGGACCACTTCTACTTTGTGCATTCCTCGGTTGATGGACATTTTCATTGCTTCCAAGTGTTGGCTATGGTAAATATTGTTGGAGTGCAGGATTGCCAGGCTGTGACTTTTCGATTCTCATTTTCTCAGGTGATAGGCCCAGCAGTGGGTGTAATTGATTGACTGGTAGCACCGTGTTTCCCTTTTCAAAGCACCTTCTTTGTGTTTTCATTAGTGGCTCTTACCACGTCCCCCTTAGAATCGAGGGTACGCATTTCTCCACAATCGCTTCAGCATATATTGTTTGCAGCATTTATGCTAATGGCCCTTCTGGCTGCTGTGAGCTGATAGGTTTTTGTAATTTGGGTTTGCATGTCTTTGAAAATTCGTAAAACTCATCATTTTTCTCCACCGTTTTCTTTTCTGTTAAAAAAAAGGAAACAATTGGGAGTACAGTAGAACTCTTGAAATTGTGTTCTTGGAAGGTTGCCCTCTTTTGAAATTTTTGGTCGATTTTCCACTCCAGAATTTTTTTAGAAAGCAGGTGTCTTTTAGCGAACTGCAAGTTTGGTGAATATTTAGTGACCTTTAGCAGTGGGTTTAAAGCTGCTGTTGTGGGAAGTGGCCTCAAGCAGGCAGCATATCTCCATTCCCATATCTGGGTACTAGGGCAGCAGAGCCTTTCTGGAAGTCGTGTTCCTAGTTTGTAAATTACATTGGAATGTGCATGGAGAAAGCCCCATAAGTTTATGTCTCATTATTTCTTCTTGGTTTTAAAATTTTTTTTAATTGGGGTAAAGCTTAGAATATTGTTTGTCCTAGGTGTACACAATCTGGTTCGTTTGTACGTTATATATGTCTATTCAAGTACAGATCCTCTTCCCATGTAAAATGTTACTGAGGGTTCCGCAGACCTCCCTTGCTATATGGTTGGTCTTTTTGAGATATGGATATAATATGTGTTTGTATACATATAGTAACACTAATCTTAATTTATCCATTCCCCCCACCTTTCCTTTTAGATGAGCATAGTTTGTTTTCTAAGTCTGTGAGTGTCTTTCTCTGTGGAAATATGTTCCTTTGTGTCAGTTATTAGATAACGCCTATAAGTGATATCATAGAATATAGGTCTTTTGCTTTCCGACTTACCTCATGTTTTGTGATTATCTCCAGACTCATTTGTGGTGCCTCAGAGAGCAGTGGTTCATTGTTTTCCATGGCTATTATTCCATTGTGTACATGGACCACTTCTTCTTTATCCATTCACCTGTTGTTGGACATTTTGATTGCTCCACTGTCTTGGCTATTGTGAATAAGGCTGCACTGCAGCTTTTGCGGCCTGTGTCTTCTCGATTCTTGTCTTCTCAAGTGAGAGGTCCATTGGTGCGCCTGCTGGATTGAATGGTACCTCCATTTTTACTTTTAAACACAGCTCCTTTCTGTTCTCATTATTGGCTGTTACCCCTTTACGTCTCACCAGCAGGTAGAGGGTACACAGTTCCCTAAAACCCCTTCAGCATTTATTGTTTGTAGACTTTTTGCTCATGGTCAGTCGACTGGTGTAAGTTGAAACTTTTTGTAGATTAGATTGCATGGGTCTAACACTCCCTGAGGTTGAGCTTTTATCCATTTTCCTTTTTTTTAAAAGAGCGTGAGTAAAACTTAACTCTTCATACTCTCTTCTTGAAACATTTGCCTGTTTTGAATTGTTTTGTCCATTCCCTCCTTCAGCACAATTTTTTAGGGCAGGTGTTCTTTACAGCCCTGAGTCCTTGGGAATGTTAAGTGACCATTCGCTGTGAGTTTAAAGCTGTTCTTGCAGGAAACGGCCACAAGGTGGCAGCATTTCCCCTTTACCATATTTGGTTACTAGGGAAACAGAGCCTTAATGGAAGTGGTGTTGTAGGTTGTAAATTAGAATGGAATGTGCCAGGGAAAAGCCCTTTAAGTTTATGTCTCATTACTTCTTGTTCATATTTGTAGTTTACTTTTTATTTTTTATCCCAGTAAATATGATTACAATGGTTTGTTTGTTCTAGGTGTGCAAGATGTGGTTCTTTCACACATATACATGTATCTATTGTTCCTCGCCTCCTTTTCCCATGTAGGTTATGACACAATGTTGAGTAGTCTTCTCCTGGTCTTCCGTACGTCTTTGGTGGTTATATATTTCACATGGTTTGTATATCTCTGTTAACCCCAATGTGGCAATGTATCCAATCCTCATCCCTTTCTATTTGGTGAACCATAAGTTTTTTAATGAATCTGTGATTGCCTTTCTCTGTGGAAATATCTTCATTGGTATCAATTTTTAAGTAACTCTTAAAAGTGATATGATAGGATATGTGCCTTTTGCTTTCTCACTTACTACACGTGGCGTGATTACGTCTAGACTCATCTATGGTGCTGCAAACGGCATTGTTTCATTTTTTTCACTAGCGAATATTCCATCTGTACATGGAGGAGTTCTTCTTTGTCCATCCATCTGTTGGTGGACTTTTTGGTTACTTCCATATCTTGGCTATTGTAATACTGTGCAGTGCAGATTTGCCTGCCTGTGTCTTTCCAATTCTCTCTTCTTAGGTTTTACGTCGAGGAGTGGGCCTGCTGGATCATATAGTAGCTCAATGTTTACCTTTTTAAGGCACCTCCATTCTGTTCTCATTCGTGGCCCTTTCCAAGTTACGTCCCCTTTGAAGTTGAGGGTATGCATTTCTCCACAACACCTTCAGCATTTAGTGTTTGTAGTTTTCTTGCTGATGGTTATTCTGACAAGTGTGAGCTGATACCTCTCTGTGGTTGAATTCGAATGTGCCACATAATCTGTTGAAGTTGAGCTTTAAGGCATGTCCTTTGCTATTTTTCAAGCTGTGATTACCCCTTAGTTCTTCAAAGTGTTCTCTTTAAGTATGTGTCACATTTTGAAATGTTTTGGCCTTTACCTCCCTCAAGACATTTTGAGGGCCTGTTTCATTTACAGTTCTGCAGTACTTGTTCCTATGAAGTGACCATTAGCACAGGCTTTAAAGCTGCTTTTGCAGGTAACTGCCAGAGGGCGGCAGCCTTTCTATGTCCCCCACCCTGGTAACTAGGGAAAAGCCCTTGCGGCCTGTGGTGTTTCTCGGTTATAAATTAGAGTGGAGTGTGCCCGGACAAACCCACACAAGCTGATGTCTCCTTACTTTTGTTGGATTGTTACATTTAATTTTTATTTTTTATTGGAGTACTTTTCCACTGTGTACGTGGACCACTTCTACTTTGTGCATTCCTCGGTTGATGGACATTTTCATTGCTTCCAAGTGTTGGCTATGGTAAATATTGTTGGAGTGCAGGATTGCCAGGCTGTGACTTTTCGATTCTCATTTTCTCAGGTGATAGGCCCAGCAGTGGGTGTAATTGATTGACTGGTAGCACCGTGTTTCCCTTTTCAAAGCACCTTCTTTGTGTTTTCATTAGTGGCTCTTACCACGTCCCCCTTAGAATCGAGGGTACGCATTTCTCCACAATCGCTTCAGCATATATTGTTTGCAGCATTTATGCTAATGGCCCTTCTGGCTGCTGTGAGCTGATAGGTTTTTGTAATTTGGGTTTGCATGTCTTTGAAAATTCGTAAAACTCATCATTTTTCTCCACCGTTTTCTTTTCTGTTAAAAAAAAGGAAACAATTGGGAGTACAGTAGAACTCTTGAAATTGTGTTCTTGGAAGGTTGCCCTCTTTTGAAATTTTTGGTCGATTTTCCACTCCAGAATTTTTTTAGAAAGCAGGTGTCTTTTAGCGAACTGCAAGTTTGGTGAATATTTAGTGACCTTTAGCAATGGGTTTAAAGCTGCTGTTGTGGGAAGTGGCCTCAAGCAGGCAGCATATCTCCATTCCCATATCTGGGTACTAGGGCAGCAGAGCCTTTCTGGAAGTCGTGTTCCTAGTTTGTAAATTACATTGGAATGTGCATGGAGAAAGCCCCATAAGTTTATGTCTCATTATTTCTTCTTGGTTTTAAAATTTTTTTTAATTGGGGTAAAGCTTAGAATATTGTTTGTCCTAGGTGTACACAATCTGGTTCGTTTGTACATTATATATGTCTATTCAAGTACAGATCCTCTTCCCATGTAAAATGTTACTGAGGGTTCCGCAGACCTCCCTTGCTATATGGTTGGTCTTTTTGAGATATGGATATAATATGTGTTTGTATACATATAGTAACACTAATCTTAATTTATCCATTCCCCCCACCTTTCCTTTTAGATGAGCATAGTTTGTTTTCTAAGTCTGTGAGTGTCTTTCTCTGTGGAAATATGTTCCTTTGTGTCAGTTATTAGATAACGCCTATAAGTGATATCATAGAATATAGGTCTTTTGCTTTCCGACTTACCTCATGTTTTGTGATTATCTCCAGACTCATTTGTGGTGCCTCAGAGAGCAGTGGTTCATTGTTTTCCATGGCTATTATTCCATTGTGTACATGGACCACTTCTTCTTTATCCATTCACCTGTTGTTGGACATTTTGATTGCTCCACTGTCTTGGCTATTGTGAATAAGGCTGCACTGCAGCTTTTGCGGCCTGTGTCTTCTCGATTCTTGTCTTCTCAAGTGAGAGGTCCATTGGTGCGCCTGCTGGATTGAATGGTACCTCCATTTTTACTTTTAAACACAGCTCCTTTCTGTTCTCATTATTGGCTGTTACCCCTTTACGTCTCACCAGCAGGTAGAGGGTACACAGTTCCCTAAAACCCCTTCAGCATTTATTGTTTGTAGACTTTTTGCTCATGGTCAGTCGACTGGTGTAAGTTGAAACTTTTTGTAGATTAGATTGCATGGGTCTAACACTCCCTGAGGTTGAGCTTTTATCCATTTTCCTTTTTTTTAAAAGAGCGTGAGTAAAACTTAACTCTTCATACTCTCTTCTTGAAACATTTGCCTGTTTTGAATTGTTTTGTCCATTCCCTCCTTCAGCACAATTTTTTAGGGCAGGTGTTCTTTACAGCCCTGAGTCCTTGGGAATGTTAAGTGACCATTCGCTGTGAGTTTAAAGCTGTTCTTGCAGGAAACGGCCACAAGGTGGCAGCATTTCCCCTTTACCATATTTGGTTACTAGGGAAACAGAGCCTTAATGGAAGTGGTGTTGTAGGTTGTAAATTAGAATGGAATGTGCCAGGGAAAAGCCCTTTAAGTTTATGTCTCATTACTTCTTGTTCATATTTGTAGTTTACTTTTTATTTTTTATCCCAGTAAATATGATTACAATGGTTTGTTTGTTCTAGGTGTGCAAGATGTGGTTCTTTCACACATATACATGTATCTATTGTTCCTCGCCTCCTTTTCCCATGTAGGTTATGACACAATGTTGAGTAGTCTTCTCCTGGTCTTCCGTACGTCTTTGGTGGTTATATATTTCACATGGTTTGTATATCTCTGTTAACCCCAATGTGGCAATGTATCCAATCCTCATCCCTTTCTATTTGGTGAACCATAAGTTTTTTAATGAATCTGTGATTGCCTTTCTCTGTGGAAATATCTTCATTGGTATCAATTTTTAAGTAACTCTTAAAAGTGATATGATAGGATATGTGCCTTTTGCTTTCTCACTTACTACACGTGGCGTGATTACGTCTAGACTCATCTATGGTGCTGCAAACGGCATTGTTTCATTTTTTTCACTAGCGAATATTCCATCTGTACATGGAGGAGTTCTTCTTTGTCCATCCATCTGTTGGTGGACTTTTTGGTTACTTCCATATCTTGGCTATTGTAATACTGTGCAGTGCAGATTTGCCTGCCTGTGTCTTTCCAATTCTCTCTTCTTAGGTTTTACGTCGAGGAGTGGGCCTGCTGGATCATATAGTAGCTCAATGTTTACCTTTTTAAGGCACCTCCATTCTGTTCTCATTCGTGGCCCTTTCCAAGTTACGTCCCCTTTGAAGTTGAGGGTATGCATTTCTCCACAACACCTTCAGCATTTAGTGTTTGTAGTTTTCTTGCTGATGGTTATTCTGACAAGTGTGAGCTGATACCTCTCTGTGGTTGAATTCGAATGTGCCACATAATCTGTTGAAGTTGAGCTTTAAGGCATGTCCTTTGCTATTTTTCAAGCTGTGATTACCCCTTAGTTCTTCAAAGTGTTCTCTTTAAGTATGTGTCACATTTTGAAATGTTTTGGCCTTTACCTCCCTCAAGACATTTTGAGGGCCTGTTTCATTTACAGTTCTGCAGTACTTGTTCCTATGAAGTGACCATTAGCACAGGCTTTAAAGCTGCTTTTGCAGGTAACTGCCAGAGGGCGGCAGCCTTTCTATGTCCCCCACCCTGGTAACTAGGGAAAAGCCCTTGCGGCCTGTGGTGTTTCTCGGTTATAAATTAGAGTGGAGTGTGCCCGGACAAACCCACACAAGCTGATGTCTCCTTACTTTTGTTGGATTTTTACATTTAATTTTTATTTTTTATTGGAGTACTTTTCCACTGTGTACGTGGACCACTTCTACTTTGTGCATTCCTCGGTTGATGGACATTTTCATTGCTTCCAAGTGTTGGCTATGGTAAATATTGTTGGAGTGCAGGATTGCCAGGCTGTGACTTTTCGATTCTCATTTTCTCAGGTGATAGGCCCAGCAGTGGGTGTAATTGATTGACTGGTAGCACCGTGTTTCCCTTTTCAAAGCACCTTCTTTGTGTTTTCATTAGTGGCTCTTACCACGTCCCCCTTAGAATCGAGGGTACGCATTTCTCCACAATCGCTTCAGCATATATTGTTTGCAGCATTTATGCTAATGGCCCTTCTGGCTGCTGTGAGCTGATAGGTTTTTGTAATTTGGGTTTGCATGTCTTTGAAAATTCGTAAAACTCATCATTTTTCTCCACCGTTTTCTTTTCTGTTAAAAAAAAGGAAACAATTGGGAGTACAGTAGAACTCTTGAAATTGTGTTCTTGGAAGGTTGCCCTCTTTTGAAATTTTTGGTCGATTTTCCACTCCAGAATTTTTTTAGAAAGCAGGTGTCTTTTAGCGAACTGCAAGTTTGGTGAATATTTAGTGACCTTTAGCAATGGGTTTAAAGCTGCTGTTGTGGGAAGTGGCCTCAAGCAGGCAGCATATCTCCATTCCCATATCTGGGTACTAGGGCAGCAGAGCCTTTCTGGAAGTCGTGTTCCTAGTTTGTAAATTACATTGGAATGTGCATGGAGAAAGCCCCATAAGTTTATGTCTCATTATTTCTTCTTGGTTTTAAAATTTTTTTTAATTGGGGTAAAGCTTAGAATATTGTTTGTCCTAGGTGTACACAATCTGGTTCGTTTGTACATTATATATGTCTATTCAAGTACAGATCCTCTTCCCATGTAAAATGTTACTGAGGGTTCCGCAGACCTCCCTTGCTATATGGTTGGTCTTTTTGAGATATGGATATAATATGTGTTTGTATACATATAGTAACACTAATCTTAATTTATCCATTCCCCCCACCTTTCCTTTTAGATGAGCATAGTTTGTTTTCTAAGTCTGTGAGTGTCTTTCTCTGTGGAAATATGTTCCTTTGTGTCAGTTATTAGATAACGCCTATAAGTGATATCATAGAATATAGGTCTTTTGCTTTCCGACTTACCTCATGTTTTGTGATTATCTCCAGACTCATTTGTGGTGCCTCAGAGAGCAGTGGTTCATTGTTTTCCATGGCTATTATTCCATTGTGTACATGGACCACTTCTTCTTTATCCATTCACCTGTTGTTGGACATTTTGATTGCTCCACTGTCTTGGCTATTGTGAATAAGGCTGCACTGCAGCTTTTGCGGCCTGTGTCTTCTCGATTCTTGTCTTCTCAAGTGAGAGGTCCATTGGTGCGCCTGCTGGATTGAATGGTACCTCCATTTTTACTTTTAAACACAGCTCCTTTCTGTTCTCATTATTGGCTGTTACCCCTTTACGTCTCACCAGCAGGTAGAGGGTACACAGTTCCCTAAAACCCCTTCAGCATTTATTGTTTGTAGACTTTTTGCTCATGGTCAGTCGACTGGTGTAAGTTGAAACTTTTTGTAGATTAGATTGCATGGGTCTAACACTCCCTGAGGTTGAGCTTTTATCCATTTTCCTTTTTTTTAAAAGAGCGTGAGTAAAACTTAACTCTTCATACTCTCTTCTTGAAACATTTGCCTGTTTTGAATTGTTTTGTCCATTCCCTCCTTCAGCACAATTTTTTAGGGCAGGTGTTCTTTACAGCCCTGAGTCCTTGGGAATGTTAAGTGACCATTCGCTGTGAGTTTAAAGCTGTTCTTGCAGGAAACGGCCACAAGGTGGCAGCATTTCCCCTTTACCATATTTGGTTACTAGGGAAACAGAGCCTTAATGGAAGTGGTGTTGTAGGTTGTAAATTAGAATGGAATGTGCCAGGGAAAAGCCCTTTAAGTTTATGTCTCATTACTTCTTGTTCATATTTGTAGTTTACTTTTTATTTTTTATCCCAGTAAATATGATTACAATGGTTTGTTTGTTCTAGGTGTGCAAGATGTGGTTCTTTCACACATATACATGTATCTATTGTTCCTCGCCTCCTTTTCCCATGTAGGTTATGACACAATGTTGAGTAGTCTTCTCCTGGTCTTCCGTACGTCTTTGGTGGTTATATATTTCACATGGTTTGTATATCTCTGTTAACCCCAATGTGGCAATGTATCCAATCCTCATCCCTTTCTATTTGGTGAACCATAAGTTTTTTAATGAATCTGTGATTGCCTTTCTCTGTGGAAATATCTTCATTGGTATCAATTTTTAAGTAACTCTTAAAAGTGATATGATAGGATATGTGCCTTTTGCTTTCTCACTTACTACACGTGGCGTGATTACGTCTAGACTCATCTATGGTGCTGCAAACGGCATTGTTTCATTTTTTTCACTAGCGAATATTCCATCTGTACATGGAGGAGTTCTTCTTTGTCCATCCATCTGTTGGTGGACTTTTTGGTTACTTCCATATCTTGGCTATTGTAATACTGTGCAGTGCAGATTTGCCTGCCTGTGTCTTTCCAATTCTCTCTTCTTAGGTTTTACGTCGAGGAGTGGGCCTGCTGGATCATATAGTAGCTCAATGTTTACCTTTTTAAGGCACCTCCATTCTGTTCTCATTCGTGGCCCTTTCCAAGTTACGTCCCCTTTGAAGTTGAGGGTATGCATTTCTCCACAACACCTTCAGCATTTAGTGTTTGTAGTTTTCTTGCTGATGGTTATTCTGACAAGTGTGAGCTGATACCTCTCTGTGGTTGAATTCGAATGTGCCACATAATCTGTTGAAATTGAGCTTTAAGGCATGTCCTTTGCTATTTTTCAAGCTGTGATTACCCCTTAGTTCTTCAAAGTGTTCTCTTTAAGTATGTGTCACATTTTGAAATGTTTTGGCCTTTACCTCCCTCAAGACATTTTGAGGGCCTGTTTCATTTACAGTTCTGCAGTACTTGTTCCTATGAAGTGACCATTAGCACAGGCTTTAAAGCTGCTTTTGCAGGTAACTGCCAGAGGGCGGCAGCCTTTCTATGTCCCCCACCCTGGTAACTAGGGAAAAGCCCTTGCGGCCTGTGGTGTTTCTCGGTTATAAATTAGAGTGGAGTGTGCCCGGACAAACCCACACAAGCTGATGCCTCCTTACTTTTGTTGGATTTTTACATTTAATTTTTATTTTTTATTGGAGTACTTTTCCACTGTGTACGTGGACCACTTCTACTTTGTGCATTCCTCGGTTGATGGACATTTTCATTGCTTCCAAGTGTTGGCTATGGTAAATATTGTTGGAGTGCAGGATTGCCAGGCTGTGACTTTTCGATTCTCATTTTCTCAGGTGATAGGCCCAGCAGTGGGTGTAATTGATTGACTGGTAGCACCGTGTTTCCCTTTTCAAAGCACCTTCTTTGTGTTTTCATTAGTGGCTCTTACCACGTCCCCCTTAGAATCGAGGGTACGCATTTCTCCACAATCGCTTCAGCATATATTGTTTGCAGCATTTATGCTAATGGCCCTTCTGGCTGCTGTGAGCTGATAGGTTTTTGTAATTTGGGTTTGCATGTCTTTGAAAATTCGTAAAACTCATCATTTTTCTCCACCGTTTTCTTTTCTGTTAAAAAAAAGGAAACAATTGGGAGTACAGTAGAACTCTTGAAATTGTGTTCTTGGAAGGTTGCCCTCTTTTGAAATTTTTGGTCGATTTTCCACTCCAGAATTTTTTTAGAAAGCAGGTGTCTTTTAGCGAACTGCAAGTTTGGTGAATATTTAGTGACCTTTAGCAATGGGTTTAAAGCTGCTGTTGTGGGAAGTGGCCTCAAGCAGGCAGCATATCTCCATTCCCATATCTGGGTACTAGGGCAGCAGAGCCTTTCTGGAAGTCGTGTTCCTAGTTTGTAAATTACATTGGAATGTGCATGGAGAAAGCCCCATAAGTTTATGTCTCATTATTTCTTCTTGGTTTTAAAATTTTTTTTAATTGGGGTAAAGCTTAGAATATTGTTTGTCCTAGGTGTACACAATCTGGTTCGTTTGTACATTATATATGTCTATTCAAGTACAGATCCTCTTCCCATGTAAAATGTTACTGAGGGTTCCGCAGACCTCCCTTGCTATATGGTTGGTCTTTTTGAGATATGGATATAATATGTGTTTGTATACATATAGTAACACTAATCTTAATTTATCCATTCCCCCCACCTTTCCTTTTAGATGAGCATAGTTTGTTTTCTAAGTCTGTGAGTGTCTTTCTCTGTGGAAATATGTTCCTTTGTGTCAGTTATTAGATAACGCCTATAAGTGATATCATAGAATATAGGTCTTTTGCTTTCCGACTTACCTCATGTTTTGTGATTATCTCCAGACTCATTTGTGGTGCCTCAGAGAGCAGTGGTTCATTGTTTTCCATGGCTATTATTCCATTGTGTACATGGACCACTTCTTCTTTATCCATTCACCTGTTGTTGGACATTTTGATTGCTCCACTGTCTTGGCTATTGTGAATAAGGCTGCACTGCAGCTTTTGCGGCCTGTGTCTTCTCGATTCTTGTCTTCTCAAGTGAGAGGTCCATTGGTGCGCCTGCTGGATTGAATGGTACCTCCATTTTTACTTTTAAACACAGCTCCTTTCTGTTCTCATTATTGGCTGTTACCCCTTTACGTCTCACCAGCAGGTAGAGGGTACACAGTTCCCTAAAACCCCTTCAGCATTTATTGTTTGTAGACTTTTTGCTCATGGTCAGTCGACTGGTGTAAGTTGAAACGTTTTGTAGATTAGATTGCATGGGTCTAACACTCCCTGAGGTTGAGCTTTTATCCATTTTCCTTTTTTTTAAAAGAGCGTGGGTAAAACTTAACTCTTCATACTCTCTTCTTGAAACATTTGCCTGTTTTGAATTGTTTTGTCCATTCCCTCCTTCAGCACAATTTTTTAGGGCAGGTGTTCTTTACAGCCCTGAGTCCTTGGGAATGTTAAGTGACCATTCGCTGTGAGTTTAAAGCTGTTCTTGCAGGAAACGGCCACAAGGTGGCAGCATTTCCCCTTTACCATATTTGGTTACTAGGGAAACAGAGCCTTAATGGAAGTGGTGTTGTAGGTTGTAAATTAGAATGGAATGTGCCAGGGAAAAGCCCTTTAAGTTTATGTCTCATTACTTCTTGTTCATATTTGTAGTTTACTTTTTATTTTTTATCCCAGTAAATATGATTACAATGGTTTGTTTGTTCTAGGTGTGCAAGATGTGGTTCTTTCACACATATACATGTATCTATTGTTCCTCGCATCCTTTTCCCATGTAGGTTATGACACAATGTTGAGTAGTCTTCTCCTGGTCTTCCGTACGTCTTTGGTGGTTATATATTTCACATGGTTTGTATATCTCTGTTAACCCCAATGTGGCAATGTATCCAATCCTCATCCCTTTCTATTTGGTGAACCATAAGTTTTTTAATGAATCTGTGATTGCCTTTCTCTGTGGAAATATCTTCATTGGTATCAATTTTTAAGTAACTCTTAAAAGTGATATGATAGGATATGTGCCTTTTGCTTTCTCACTTACTACACGTGGCGTGATTACGTCTAGACTCATCTATGGTGCTGCAAACGGCATTGTTTCATTTTTTTCACTAGCGAATATTCCATCTGTACATGGAGGAGTTCTTCTTTGTCCATCCATCTGTTGGTGGACTTTTTGGTTACTTCCATATCTTGGCTATTGTAATACTGTGCAGTGCAGATTTGCCTGCCTGTGTCTTTCCAATTCTCTCTTCTTAGGTTTTACGTCGAGGAGTGGGCCTGCTGGATCATATAGTAGCTCAATGTTTACCTTTTTAAGGCACCTCCATTCTGTTCTCATTCGTGGCCCTTTCCAAGTTACGTCCCCTTTGAAGTTGAGGGTATGCATTTCTCCACAACACCTTCAGCATTTAGTGTTTGTAGTTTTCTTGCTGATGGTTATTCTGACAAGTGTGAGCTGATACCTCTCTGTGGTTGAATTCGAATGTGCCACATAATCTGTTGAAGTTGAGCTTTAAGGCATGTCCTTTGCTATTTTTCAAGCTGTGATTACCCCTTAGTTCTTCAAAGTGTTCTCTTTAAGTATGTGTCACATTTTGAAATGTTTTGGCCTTTACCTCCCTCAAGACATTTTGAGGGCCTGTTTCATTTACAGTTCTGCAGTACTTGTTCCTATGAAGTGACCATTAGCACAGGCTTTAAAGCTGCTTTTGCAGGTAACTGCCAGAGGGCGGCAGCCTTTCTATGTCCCCCACCCTGGTAACTAGGGAAAAGCCCTTGCGGCCTGTGGTGTTTCTCGGTTATAAATTAGAGTGGAGTGTGCCCGGACAAACCCACACAAGCTGATGTCTCCTTACTTTTGTTGGATTTTTACATTTAATTTTTATTTTTTATTGGAGTACTTTTCCACTGTGTACGTGGACCACTTCTACTTTGTGCATTCCTCGGTTGATGGACATTTTCATTGCTTCCAAGTGTTGGCTATGGTAAATATTGTTGGAGTGCAGGATTGCCAGGCTGTGACTTTTCGATTCTCATTTTCTCAGGTGATAGGCCCAGCAGTGGGTGTAATTGATTGACTGGTAGCACCGTGTTTCCCTTTTCAAAGCACCTTCTTTGTGTTTTCATTAGTGGCTCTTACCACGTCCCCCTTAGAATCGAGGGTACGCATTTCTCCACAATCGCTTCAGCATATATTGTTTGCAGCATTTATGCTAATGGCCCTTCTGGCTGCTGTGAGCTGATAGGTTTTTGTAATTTGGGTTTGCATGTCTTTGAAAATTCGTAAAACTCATCATTTTTCTCCACCGTTTTCTTTTCTGTTAAAAAAAAAGGAAACAATTGGGAGTACAGTAGAACTCTTGAAATTGTGTTCTTGGAAGGTTGCCCTCTTTTGAAATTTTTGGTCGATTTTCCACTCCAGAATTTTTTTAGAAAGCAGGTGTCTTTTAGCGAACTGCAAGTTTGGTGAATATTTAGTGACCTTTAGCAATGGGTTTAAAGCTGCTGTTGTGGGAAGTGGCCTCAAGCAGGCAGCATATCTCCATTCCCATATCTGGGTACTAGGGCAGCAGAGCCTTTCTGGAAGTCGTGTTCCTAGTTTGTAAATTACATTGGAATGTGCATGGAGAAAGCCCCATAAGTTTATGTCTCATTATTTCTTCTTGGTTTTAAAATTTTTTTTAATTGGGGTAAAGCTTAGAATATTGTTTGTCCTAGGTGTACACAATCTGGTTCGTTTGTACATTATATATGTCTATTCAAGTACAGATCCTCTTCCCATGTAAAATGTTACTGAGGGTTCCGCAGACCTCCCTTGCTATATGGTTGGTCTTTTTGAGATATGGATATAATATGTGTTTGTATACATATAGTAACACTAATCTTAATTTATCCATTCCCCCCACCTTTCCTTTTAGATGAGCATAGTTTGTTTTCTAAGTCTGTGAGTGTCTTTCTCTGTGGAAATATGTTCCTTTGTGTCAGTTATTAGATAACGCCTATAAGTGATATCATAGAATATAGGTCTTTTGCTTTCCGACTTACCTCATGTTTTGTGATTATCTCCAGACTCATTTGTGGTGCCTCAGAGAGCAGTGGTTCATTGTTTTCCATGGCTATTATTCCATTGTGTACATGGACCACTTCTTCTTTATCCATTCACCTGTTGTTGGACATTTTGATTGCTCCACTGTCTTGGCTATTGTGAATAAGGCTGCACTGCAGCTTTTGCGGCCTGTGTCTTCTCGATTCTTGTCTTCTCAAGTGAGAGGTCCATTGGTGCGCCTGCTGGATTGAATGGTACCTCCATTTTTACTTTTAAACACAGCTCCTTTCTGTTCTCATTATTGGCTGTTACCCCTTTACGTCTCACCAGCAGGTAGAGGGTACACAGTTCCCTAAAACCCCTTCAGCATTTATTGTTTGTAGACTTTTTGCTCATGGTCAGTCGACTGGTGTAAGTTGAAACTTTTTGTAGATTAGATTGCATGGGTCTAACACTCCCTGAGGTTGAGCTTTTATCCATTTTCCTTTTTTTTAAAAGAGCGTGAGTAAAACTTAACTCTTCATACTCTCTTCTTGAAACATTTGCCTGTTTTGAATTGTTTTGTCCATTCCCTCCTTCAGCACAATTTTTTAGGGCAGGTGTTCTTTACAGCCCTGAGTCCTTGGGAATGTTAAGTGACCATTCGCTGTGAGTTTAAAGCTGTTCTTGCAGGAAACGGCCACAAGGTGGCAGCATTTCCCCTTTACCATATTTGGTTACTAGGGAAACAGAGCCTTAATGGAAGTGGTGTTGTAGGTTGTAAATTAGAATGGAATGTGCCAGGGAAAAGCCCTTTAAGTTTATGTCTCATTACTTCTTGTTCATATTTGTAGTTTACTTTTTATTTTTTATCCCAGTAAATATGATTACAATGGTTTGTTTGTTCTAGGTGTGCAAGATGTGGTTCTTTCACACATATACATGTATCTATTGTTCCTCGCCTCCTTTTCCCATGTAGGTTATGACACAATGTTGAGTAGTCTTCTCCTGGTCTTCCGTACGTCTTTGGTGGTTATATATTTCACATGGTTTGTATATCTCTGTTAACCCCAATGTGGCAATGTATCCAATCCTCATCCCTTTCTATTTGGTGAACCATAAGTTTTTTAATGAATCTGTGATTGCCTTTCTCTGTGGAAATATCTTCATTGGTATCAATTTTTAAGTAACTCTTAAAAGTGATATGATAGGATATGTGCCTTTTGCTTTCTCACTTACTACACGTGGCGTGATTACGTCTAGACTCATCTATGGTGCTGCAAACGGCATTGTTTCATTTTTTTCACTAGCGAATATTCCATCTGTACATGGAGGAGTTCTTCTTTGTCCATCCATCTGTTGGTGGACTTTTTGGTTACTTCCATATCTTGGCTATTGTAATACTGTGCAGTGCAGATTTGCCTGCCTGTGTCTTTCCAATTCTCTCTTCTTAGGTTTTACGTCGAGGAGTGGGCCTGCTGGATCATATAGTAGCTCAATGTTTACCTTTTTAAGGCACCTCCATTCTGTTCTCATTCGTGGCCCTTTCCAAGTTACGTCCCCTTTGAAGTTGAGGGTATGCATTTCTCCACAACACCTTCAGCATTTAGTGTTTGTAGTTTTCTTGCTGATGGTTATTCTGACAAGTGTGAGCTGATACCTCTCTGTGGTTGAATTCGAATGTGCCACATAATCTGTTGAAGTTGAGCTTTAAGGCATGTCCTTTGCTATTTTTCAAGCTGTGATTACCCCTTAGTTCTTCAAAGTGTTCTCTTTAAGTATGTGTCACATTTTGAAATGTTTTGGCCTTTACCTCCCTCAAGACATTTTGAGGGCCTGTTTCATTTACAGTTCTGCAGTACTTGTTCCTATGAAGTGACCATTAGCACAGGCTTTAAAGCTGCTTTTGCAGGTAACTGCCAGAGGGCGGCAGCCTTTCTATGTCCCCCACCCTGGTAACTAGGGAAAAGCCCTTGCGGCCTGTGGTGTTTCTCGGTTATAAATTAGAGTGGAGTGTGCCCGGACAAACCCACACAAGCTGATGTCTCCTTACTTTTGTTGGATTTTTACATTTAATTTTTATTTTTTTATTGGAGTAATTTTCCACTGTGTACGTGGACCACTTCTACTTTGTGCATTCCTCGGTTGATGGACATTTTCATTGCTTCCAAGTGTTGGCTATGGTAAATATTGTTGGAGTGCAGGATTGCCAGGCTGTGACTTTTCGATTCTCATTTTCTCAGGTGATAGGCCCAGCAGTGGGTGTAATTGATTGACTGGTAGCACCGTGTTTCCCTTTTCAAAGCACCTTCTTTGTGTTTTCATTAGTGGCTCTTACCACGTCCCCCTTAGAATCGAGGGTACGCATTTCTCCACAATCGCTTCAGCATATATTGTTTGCAGCATTTATGCTAATGGCCCTTCTGGCTGCTGTGAGCTGATAGGTTTTTGTAATTTGGGTTTGCATGTCTTTGAAAATTCGTAAAACTCATCATTTTTCTCCACCGTTTTCTTTTCTGTTAAAAAAAAGGAAACAATTGGGAGTACAGTAGAACTCTTGAAATTGTGTTCTTGGAAGGTTGCCCTCTTTTGAAATTTTTGGTCGATTTTCCACTCCAGAATTTTTTTAGAAAGCAGGTGTCTTTTAGCGAACTGCAAGTTTGGTGAATATTTAGTGACCTTTAGCAATGGGTTTAAAGCTGCTGTTGTGGGAAGTGGCCTCAAGCAGGCAGCATATCTCCATTCCCATATCTGGGTACTAGGGCAGCAGAGCCTTTCTGGAAGTCGTGTTCCTAGTTTGTAAATTACATTGGAATGTGCATGGAGAAAGCCCCATAAGTTTATGTCTCATTATTTCTTCTTGGTTTTAAAATTTTTTTTAATTGGGGTAAAGCTTAGAATATTGTTTGTCCTAGGTGTACACAATCTGGTTCGTTTGTACATTATATATGTCTATTCAAGTACAGATCCTCTTCCCATGTAAAATGTTACTGAGGGTTCCGCAGACCTCCCTTGCTATATGGTTGGTCTTTTTGAGATATGGATATAATATGTGTTTGTATACATATAGTAACACTAATCTTAATTTATCCATTCCCCCCCACCTTTCCTTTTAGATGAGCATAGTTTGTTTTCTAAGTCTGTGAGTGTCTTTCTCTGTGGAAATATGTTCCTTTGTGTCAGTTATTAGATAACGCCTATAAGTGATATCATAGAATATAGGTCTTTTGCTTTCCGACTTACCTCATGTTTTGTGATTATCTCCAGACTCATTTGTGGTGCCTCAGAGAGCAGTGGTTCATTGTTTTCCATGGCTATTATTCCATTGTGTACATGGACCACTTCTTCTTTATCCATTCACCTGTTGTTGGACATTTTGATTGCTCCACTGTCTTGGCTATTGTGAATAAGGCTGCACTGCAGCTTTTGCGGCCTGTGTCTTCTCGATTCTTGTCTTCTCAAGTGAGAGGTCCATTGGTGCGCCTGCTGGATTGAATGGTACCTCCATTTTTACTTTTAAACACAGCTCCTTTCTGTTCTCATTATTGGCTGTTACCCCTTTACGTCTCACCAGCAGGTAGAGGGTACACAGTTCCCTAAAACCCCTTCAGCATTTATTGTTTGTAGACTTTTTGCTCATGGTCAGTCGACTGGTGTAAGTTGAAACTTTTTGTAGATTAGATTGCATGGGTCTAACACTCCCTGAGGTTGAGCTTTTATCCATTTTCCTTTTTTTTAAAAGAGCGTGAGTAAAACTTAACTCTTCATACTCTCTTCTTGAAACATTTGCCTGTTTTGAATTGTTTTGTCCATTCCCTCCTTCAGCACAATTTTTTAGGGCAGGTGTTCTTTACAGCCCTGAGTCCTTGGGAATGTTAAGTGACCATTCGCTGTGAGTTTAAAGCTGTTCTTGCAGGAAACGGCCACAAGGTGGCAGCATTTCCCCTTTACCATATTTGGTTACTAGGGAAACAGAGCCTTAATGGAAGTGGTGTTGTAGGTTGTAAATTAGAATGGAATGTGCCAGGGAAAAGCCCTTTAAGTTTATGTCTCATTACTTCTTGTTCATATTTGTAGTTTACTTTTTATTTTTTATCCCAGTAAATATGATTACAATGGTTTGTTTGTTCTAGGTGTGCAAGATGTGGTTCTTTCACACATATACATGTATCTATTGTTCCTCGCCTCCTTTTCCCATGTAGGTTATGACACAATGTTGAGTAGTCTTCTCCTGGTCTTCCGTACGTCTTTGGTGGTTATATATTTCACATGGTTTGTATATCTCTGTTAACCCCAATGTGGCAATGTATCCAATCCTCATCCCTTTCTATTTGGTGAACCATAAGTTTTTTAATGAATCTGTGATTGCCTTTCTCTGTGGAAATATCTTCATTGGTATCAATTTTTAAGTAACTCTTAAAAGTGATATGATAGGATATGTGCCTTTTGCTTTCTCACTTACTACACGTGGCGTGATTACGTCTAGACTCATCTATGGTGCTGCAAACGGCATTGTTTCATTTTTTTCACTAGCGAATATTCCATCTGTACATGGAGGAGTTCTTCTTTGTCCATCCATCTGTTGGTGGACTTTTTGGTTACTTCCATATCTTGGCTATTGTAATACTGTGCAGTGCAGATTTGCCTGCCTGTGTCTTTCCAATTCTCTCTTCTTAGGTTTTACGTCGAGGAGTGGGCCTGCTGGATCATATAGTAGCTCAATGTTTACCTTTTTAAGGCACCTCCATTCTGTTCTCATTCGTGGCCCTTTCCAAGTTACGTCCCCTTTGAAGTTGAGGGTATGCATTTCTCCACAACACCTTCAGCATTTAGTGTTTGTAGTTTTCTTGCTGATGGTTATTCTGACAAGTGTGAGCTGATACCTCTCTGTGGTTGAATTCGAATGTGCCACATAATCTGTTGAAGTTGAGCTTTAAGGCATGTCCTTTGCTATTTTTCAAGCTGTGATTACCCCTTAGTTCTTCAAAGTGTTCTCTTTAAGTATGTGTCACATTTTGAAATGTTTTGGCCTTTACCTCCCTCAAGACATTTTGAGGGCCTGTTTCATTTACAGTTCTGCAGTACTTGTTCCTATGAAGTGACCATTAGCACAGGCTTTAAAGCTGCTTTTGCAGGTAACTGCCAGAGGGCGGCAGCCTTTCTATGTCCCCCACCCTGGTAACTAGGGAAAAGCCCTTGCGGCCTGTGGTGTTTCTCGGTTATAAATTAGAGTGGAGTGTGCCCGGACAAACCCACACAAGCTGATGTCTCCTTACTTTTGTTGGATTTTTACATTTAATTTTTATTTTTTATTGGAGTACTTTTCCACTGTGTACGTGGACCACTTCTACTTTGTGCATTCCTCGGTTGATGGACATTTTCATTGCTTCCAAGTGTTGGCTATGGTAAATATTGTTGGAGTGCAGGATTGCCAGGCTGTGACTTTTCGATTCTCATTTTCTCAGGTGATAGGCCCAGCAGTGGGTGTAATTGATTGACTGGTAGCACCGTGTTTCCCTTTTCAAAGCACCTTCTTTGTGTTTTCATTAGTGGCTCTTACCACGTCCCCCTTAGAATCGAGGGTACGCATTTCTCCACAATCGCTTCAGCATATATTGTTTGCAGCATTTATGCTAATGGCCCTTCTGGCTGCTGTGAGCTGATAGGTTTTTGTAATTTGGGTTTGCATGTCTTTGAAAATTCGTAAAACTCATCATTTTTCTCCACCGTTTTCTTTTCTGTTAAAAAAAAGGAAACAATTGGGAGTACAGTAGAACTCTTGAAATTGTGTTCTTGGAAGGTTGCCCTCTTTTGAAATTTTTGGTCGATTTTCCACTCCAGAATTTTTTTAGAAAGCAGGTGTCTTTTAGCGAACTGCAAGTTTGGTGAATATTTAGTGACCTTTAGCAATGGGTTTAAAGCTGCTGTTGTGGGAAGTGGCCTCAAGCAGGCAGCATATCTCCATTCCCATATCTGGGTACTAGGGCAGCAGAGCCTTTCTGGAAGTCGTGTTCCTAGTTTGTAAATTACATTGGAATGTGCATGGAGAAAGCCCCATAAGTTTATGTCTCATTATTTCTTCTTGGTTTTAAAATTTTTTTTAATTGGGGTAAAGCTTAGAATATTGTTTGTCCTAGGTGTACACAATCTGGTTCGTTTGTACATTATATATGTCTATTCAAGTACAGATCCTCTTCCCATGTAAAATGTTACTGAGGGTTCCGCAGACCTCCCTTGCTATATGGTTGGTCTTTTTGAGATATGGATATAATATGTGTTTGTATACATATAGTAACACTAATCTTAATTTATCCATTCCCCCCACCTTTCCTTTTAGATGAGCATAGTTTGTTTTCTAAGTCTGTGAGTGTCTTTCTCTGTGGAAATATGTTCCTTTGTGTCAGTTATTAGATAACGCCTATAAGTGATATCATAGAATATAGGTCTTTTGCTTTCCGACTTACCTCATGTTTTGTGATTATCTCCAGACTCATTTGTGGTGCCTCAGAGAGCAGTGGTTCATTGTTTTCCATGGCTATTATTCCATTGTGTACATGGACCACTTCTTCTTTATCCATTCACCTGTTGTTGGACATTTTGATTGCTCCACTGTCTTGGCTATTGTGAATAAGGCTGCACTGCAGCTTTTGCGGCCTGTGTCTTCTCGATTCTTGTCTTCTCAAGTGAGAGGTCCATTGGTGCGCCTGCTGGATTGAATGGTACCTCCATTTTTACTTTTAAACACAGCTCCTTTCTGTTCTCATTATTGGCTGTTACCCCTTTACGTCTCACCAGCAGGTAGAGGGTACACAGTTCCCTAAAACCCCTTCAGCATTTATTGTTTGTAGACTTTTTGCTCATGGTCAGTCGACTGGTGTAAGTTGAAACTTTTTGTAGATTAGATTGCATGGGTCTAACACTCCCTGAGGTTGAGCTTTTATCCATTTTCCTTTTTTTTAAAAGAGCGTGAGTAAAACTTAACTCTTCATACTCTCTTCTTGAAACATTTGCCTGTTTTGAATTGTTTTGTCCATTCCCTCCTTCAGCACAATTTTTTAGGGCAGGTGTTCTTTACAGCCCTGAGTCCTTGGGAATGTTAAGTGACCATTCGCTGTGAGTTTAAAGCTGTTCTTGCAGGAAACGGCCACAAGGTGGCAGCATTTCCCCTTTACCATATTTGGTTACTAGGGAAACAGAGCCTTAATGGAAGTGGTGTTGTAGGTTGTAAATTAGAATGGAATGTGCCAGGGAAAAGCCCTTTAAGTTTATGTCTCATTACTTCTTGTTCATATTTGTAGTTTACTTTTTATTTTTTATCCCAGTAAATATGATTACAATGGTTTGTTTGTTCTAGGTGTGCAAGATGTGGTTCTTTCACACATATACATGTATCTATTGTTCCTCGCATCCTTTTCCCATGTAGGTTATGACACAATGTTGAGTAGTCTTCTCCTGGTCTTCCGTACGTCTTTGGTGGTTATATATTTCACATGGTTTGTATATCTCTGTTAACCCCAATGTGGCAATGTATCCAATCCTCATCCCTTTCTATTTGGTGAACCATAAGTTTTTTAATGAATCTGTGATTGCCTTTCTCTGTGGAAATATCTTCATTGGTATCAATTTTTAAGTAACTCTTAAAAGTGATATGATAGGATATGTGCCTTTTGCTTTCTCACTTACTACACGTGGCGTGATTACGTCTAGACTCATCTATGGTGCTGCAAACGGCATTGTTTCATTTTTTTCACTAGCGAATATTCCATCTGTACATGGAGGAGTTCTTCTTTGTCCATCCATCTGTTGGTGGACTTTTTGGTTACTTCCATATCTTGGCTATTGTAATACTGTGCAGTGCAGATTTGCCTGCCTGTGTCTTTCCAATTCTCTCTTCTTAGGTTTTACGTCGAGGAGTGGGCCTGCTGGATCATATAGTAGCTCAATGTTTACCTTTTTAAGGCACCTCCATTCTGTTCTCATTCGTGGCCCTTTCCAAGTTACGTCCCCTTTGAAGTTGAGGGTATGCATTTCTCCACAACACCTTCAGCATTTAGTGTTTGTAGTTTTCTTGCTGATGGTTATTCTGACAAGTGTGAGCTGATACCTCTCTGTGGTTGAATTCGAATGTGCCACATAATCTGTTGAAGTTGAGCTTTAAGGCATGTCCTTTGCTATTTTTCAAGCTGTGATTACCCCTTAGTTCTTCAAAGTGTTCTCTTTAAGTATGTGTCACATTTTGAAATGTTTTGGCCTTTACCTCCCTCAAGACATTTTGAGGGCCTGTTTCATTTACAGTTCTGCAGTACTTGTTCCTATGAAGTGACCATTAGCACAGGCTTTAAAGCTGCTTTTGCAGGTAACTGCCAGAGGGCGGCAGCCTTTCTATGTCCCCCACCCTGGTAACTAGGGAAAAGCCCTTGCGGCCTGTGGTGTTTCTCGGTTATAAATTAGAGTGGAGTGTGCCCGGACAAACCCACACAAGCTGATGTCTCCTTACTTTTGTTGGATTTTTACATTTAATTTTTATTTTTTTATTGGAGTAATTTTCCACTGTGTACGTGGACCACTTCTACTTTGTGCATTCCTCGGTTGATGGACATTTTCATTGCTTCCAAGTGTTGGCTATGGTAAATATTGTTGGAGTGCAGGATTGCCAGGCTGTGACTTTTCGATTCTCATTTTCTCAGGTGATAGGCCCAGCAGTGGGTGTAATTGATTGACTGGTAGCACCGTGTTTCCCTTTTCAAAGCACCTTCTTTGTGTTTTCATTAGTGGCTCTTACCACGTCCCCCTTAGAATCGAGGGTACGCATTTCTCCACAATCGCTTCAGCATATATTGTTTGCAGCATTTATGCTAATGGCCCTTCTGGCTGCTGTGAGCTGATAGGTTTTTGTAATTTGGGTTTGCATGTCTTTGAAAATTCGTAAAACTCATCATTTTTCTCCACCGTTTTCTTTTCTGTTAAAAAAAAGGAAACAATTGGGAGTACAGTAGAACTCTTGAAATTGTGTTCTTGGAAGGTTGCCCTCTTTTGAAATTTTTGGTCGATTTTCCACTCCAGAATTTTTTTAGAAAGCAGGTGTCTTTTAGCGAACTGCAAGTTTGGTGAATATTTAGTGACCTTTAGCAATGGGTTTAAAGCTGCTGTTGTGGGAAGTGGCCTCAAGCAGGCAGCATATCTCCATTCCCATATCTGGGTACTAGGGCAGCAGAGCCTTTCTGGAAGTCGTGTTCCTAGTTTGTAAATTACATTGGAATGTGCATGGAGAAAGCCCCATAAGTTTATGTCTCATTATTTCTTCTTGGTTTTAAAATTTTTTTTAATTGGGGTAAAGCTTAGAATATTGTTTGTCCTAGGTGTACACAATCTGGTTCGTTTGTACATTATATATGTCTATTCAAGTACAGATCCTCTTCCCATGTAAAATGTTACTGAGGGTTCCGCAGACCTCCCTTGCTATATGGTTGGTCTTTTTGAGATATGGATATAATATGTGTTTGTATACATATAGTAACACTAATCTTAATTTATCCATTCCCCCCCACCTTTCCTTTTAGATGAGCATAGTTTGTTTTCTAAGTCTGTGAGTGTCTTTCTCTGTGGAAATATGTTCCTTTGTGTCAGTTATTAGATAACGCCTATAAGTGATATCATAGAATATAGGTCTTTTGCTTTCCGACTTACCTCATGTTTTGTGATTATCTCCAGACTCATTTGTGGTGCCTCAGAGAGCAGTGGTTCATTGTTTTCCATGGCTATTATTCCATTGTGTACATGGACCACTTCTTCTTTATCCATTCACCTGTTGTTGGACATTTTGATTGCTCCACTGTCTTGGCTATTGTGAATAAGGCTGCACTGCAGCTTTTGCGGCCTGTGTCTTCTCGATTCTTGTCTTCTCAAGTGAGAGGTCCATTGGTGCGCCTGCTGGATTGAATGGTACCTCCATTTTTACTTTTAAACACAGCTCCTTTCTGTTCTCATTATTGGCTGTTACCCCTTTACGTCTCACCAGCAGGTAGAGGGTACACAGTTCCCTAAAACCCCTTCAGCATTTATTGTTTGTAGACTTTTTGCTCATGGTCAGTCGACTGGTGTAAGTTGAAACTTTTTGTAGATTAGATTGCATGGGTCTAACACTCCCTGAGGTTGAGCTTTTATCCATTTTCCTTTTTTTTAAAAGAGCGTGAGTAAAACTTAACTCTTCATACTCTCTTCTTGAAACATTTGCCTGTTTTGAATTGTTTTGTCCATTCCCTCCTTCAGCACAATTTTTTAGGGCAGGTGTTCTTTACAGCCCTGAGTCCTTGGGAATGTTAAGTGACCATTCGCTGTGAGTTTAAAGCTGTTCTTGCAGGAAACGGCCACAAGGTGGCAGCATTTCCCCTTTACCATATTTGGTTACTAGGGAAACAGAGCCTTAATGGAAGTGGTGTTGTAGGTTGTAAATTAGAATGGAATGTGCCAGGGAAAAGCCCTTTAAGTTTATGTCTCATTACTTCTTGTTCATATTTGTAGTTTACTTTTTATTTTTTATCCCAGTAAATATGATTACAATGGTTTGTTTGTTCTAGGTGTGCAAGATGTGGTTCTTTCACACATATACATGTATCTATTGTTCCTCGCATCCTTTTCCCATGTAGGTTATGACACAATGTTGAGTAGTCTTCTCCTGGTCTTCCGTACGTCTTTGGTGGTTATATATTTCACATGGTTTGTATATCTCTGTTAACCCCAATGTGGCAATGTATCCAATCCTCATCCCTTTCTATTTGGTGAACCATAAGTTTTTTAATGAATCTGTGATTGCCTTTCTCTGTGGAAATATCTTCATTGGTATCAATTTTTAAGTAACTCTTAAAAGTGATATGATAGGATATGTGCCTTTTGCTTTCTCACTTACTACACGTGGCGTGATTACGTCTAGACTCATCTATGGTGCTGCAAACGGCATTGTTTCATTTTTTTCACTAGCGAATATTCCATCTGTACATGGAGGAGTTCTTCTTTGTCCATCCATCTGTTGGTGGACTTTTTGGTTACTTCCATATCTTGGCTATTGTAATACTGTGCAGTGCAGATTTGCCTGCCTGTGTCTTTCCAATTCTCTCTTCTTAGGTTTTACGTCGAGGAGTGGGCCTGCTGGATCATATAGTAGCTCAATGTTTACCTTTTTAAGGCACCTCCATTCTGTTCTCATTCGTGGCCCTTTCCAAGTTACGTCCCCTTTGAAGTTGAGGGTATGCATTTCTCCACAACACCTTCAGCATTTAGTGTTTGTAGTTTTCTTGCTGATGGTTATTCTGACAAGTGTGAGCTGATACCTCTCTGTGGTTGAATTCGAATGTGCCACATAATCTGTTGAAGTTGAGCTTTAAGGCATGTCCTTTGCTATTTTTCAAGCTGTGATTACCCCTTAGTTCTTCAAAGTGTTCTCTTTAAGTATGTGTCACATTTTGAAATGTTTTGGCCTTTACCTCCCTCAAGACATTTTGAGGGCCTGTTTCATTTACAGTTCTGCAGTACTTGTTCCTATGAAGTGACCATTAGCACAGGCTTTAAAGCTGCTTTTGCAGGTAACTGCCAGAGGGCGGCAGCCTTTCTATGTCCCCCACCCTGGTAACTAGGGAAAAGCCCTTGCGGCCTGTGGTGTTTCTCGGTTATAAATTAGAGTGGAGTGTGCCCGGACAAACCCACACAAGCTGATGTCTCCTTACTTTTGTTGGATTTTTACATTTAATTTTTATTTTTTATTGGAGTACTTTTCCACTGTGTACGTGGACCACTTCTACTTTGTGCATTCCTCGGTTGATGGACATTTTCATTGCTTCCAAGTGTTGGCTATGGTAAATATTGTTGGAGTGCAGGATTGCCAGGCTGTGACTTTTCGATTCTCATTTTCTCAGGTGATAGGCCCAGCAGTGGGTGTAATTGATTGACTGGTAGCACCGTGTTTCCCTTTTCAAAGCACCTTCTTTGTGTTTTCATTAGTGGCTCTTACCACGTCCCCCTTAGAATCGAGGGTACGCATTTCTCCACAATCGCTTCAGCATATATTGTTTGCAGCATTTATGCTAATGGCCCTTCTGGCTGCTGTGAGCTGATAGGTTTTTGTAATTTGGGTTTGCATGTCTTTGAAAATTCGTAAAACTCATCATTTTTCTCCACCGTTTTCTTTTCTGTTAAAAAAAAGGAAACAATTGGGAGTACAGTAGAACTCTTGAAATTGTGTTCTTGGAAGGTTGCCCTCTTTTGAAATTTTTGGTCGATTTTCCACTCCAGAATTTTTTTAGAAAGCAGGTGTCTTTTAGCGAACTGCAAGTTTGGTGAATATTTAGTGACCTTTAGCAATGGGTTTAAAGCTGCTGTTGTGGGAAGTGGCCTCAAGCAGGCAGCATATCTCCATTCCCATATCTGGGTACTAGGGCAGCAGAGCCTTTCTGGAAGTCGTGTTCCTAGTTTGTAAATTACATTGGAATGTGCATGGAGAAAGCCCCATAAGTTTATGTCTCATTATTTCTTCTTGGTTTTAAAATTTTTTTTAATTGGGGTAAAGCTTAGAATATTGTTTGTCCTAGGTGTACACAATCTGGTTCGTTTGTACGTTATATATGTCTATTCAAGTACAGATCCTCTTCCCATGTAAAATGTTACTGAGGGTTCCGCAGACCTCCCTTGCTATATGGTTGGTCTTTTTGAGATATGGATATAATATGTGTTTGTATACATATAGTAACACTAATCTTAATTTATCCATTCCCCCCACCTTTCCTTTTAGATGAGCATAGTTTGTTTTCTAAGTCTGTGAGTGTCTTTCTCTGTGGAAATATGTTCCTTTGTGTCAGTTATTAGATAACGCCTATAAGTGATATCATAGAATATAGGTCTTTTGCTTTCCGACTTACCTCATGTTTTGTGATTATCTCCAGACTCATTTGTGGTGCCTCAGAGAGCAGTGGTTCATTGTTTTCCATGGCTATTATTCCATTGTGTACATGGACCACTTCTTCTTTATCCATTCACCTGTTGTTGGACATTTTGATTGCTCCACTGTCTTGGCTATTGTGAATAAGGCTGCACTGCAGCTTTTGCGGCCTGTGTCTTCTCGATTCTTGTCTTCTCAAGTGAGAGGTCCATTGGTGCGCCTGCTGGATTGAATGGTACCTCCATTTTTACTTTTAAACACAGCTCCTTTCTGTTCTCATTATTGGCTGTTACCCCTTTACGTCTCACCAGCAGGTAGAGGGTACACAGTTCCCTAAAACCCCTTCAGCATTTATTGTTTGTAGACTTTTTGCTCATGGTCAGTCGACTGGTGTAAGTTGAAACTTTTTGTAGATTAGATTGCATGGGTCTAACACTCCCTGAGGTTGAGCTTTTATCCATTTTCCTTTTTTTTAAAAGAGCGTGAGTAAAACTTAACTCTTCATACTCTCTTCTTGAAACATTTGCCTGTTTTGAATTGTTTTGTCCATTCCCTCCTTCAGCACAATTTTTTAGGGCAGGTGTCCTTTACAGCCCTGAGTCCTTGGGAATGTTAAGTGACCATTCGCTGTGAGTTTAAAGCTGTTCTTGCAGGAAATGGCCACAAGGTGGCAGCATTTCCCCTTTACCATATTTGGTTACTAGGGAAACAGAGCCTTAATGGAAGTGGTGTTGTAGGTTGTAAATTAGAATGGAATGTGCCAGGGAAAAGCCCTTTAAGTTTATGTCTCATTACTTCTTGTTCATATTTGTAGTTTACTTTTTATTTTTTATCCCAGTAAATATGATTACAATGGTTTGTTTGTTCTAGGTGTGCAAGATGTGGTTCTTTCACACATATACATGTATCTATTGTTCCTCGCATCCTTTTCCCATGTAGGTTATGACACAATGTTGAGTAGTCTTCTCCTGGTCTTCCGTACGTCTTTGGTGGTTATATATTTCACATGGTTTGTATATCTCTGTTAACCCCAATGTGGCAATGTATCCAATCCTCATCCCTTTCTATTTGGTGAACCATAAGTTTTTTAATGAATCTGTGATTGCCTTTCTCTGTGGAAATATCTTCATTGGTATCAATTTTTAAGTAACTCTTAAAAGTGATATGATAGGATATGTGCCTTTTGCTTTCTCACTTACTACACGTGGCGTGATTACGTCTAGACTCATCTATGGTGCTGCAAACGGCATTGTTTCATTTTTTTCACTAGCGAATATTCCATCTGTACATGGAGGAGTTCTTCTTTGTCCATCCATCTGTTGGTGGACTTTTTGGTTACTTCCATATCTTGGCTATTGTAATACTGTGCAGTGCAGATTTGCCTGCCTGTGTCTTTCCAATTCTCTCTTCTTAGGTTTTACGTCGAGGAGTGGGCCTGCTGGATCATATAGTAGCTCAATGTTTACCTTTTTAAGGCACCTCCATTCTGTTCTCATTCGTGGCCCTTTCCAAGTTACGTCCCCTTTGAAGTTGAGGGTATGCATTTCTCCACAACACCTTCAGCATTTAGTGTTTGTAGTTTTCTTGCTGATGGTTATTCTGACAAGTGTGAGCTGATACCTCTCTGTGGTTGAATTCGAATGTGCCACATAATCTGTTGAAGTTGAGCTTTAAGGCATGTCCTTTGCTATTTTTCAAGCTGTGATTACCCCTTAGTTCTTCAAAGTGTTCTCTTTAAGTATGTGTCACATTTTGAAATGTTTTGGCCTTTACCTCCCTCAAGACATTTTGAGGGCCTGTTTCATTTACAGTTCTGCAGTACTTGTTCCTATGAAGTGACCATTAGCACAGGCTTTAAAGCTGCTTTTGCAGGTAACTGCCAGAGGGCGGCAGCCTTTCTATGTCCCCCACCCTGGTAACTAGGGAAAAGCCCTTGCGGCCTGTGGTGTTTCTCGGTTATAAATTAGAGTGGAGTGTGCCCGGACAAACCCACACAAGCTGATGTCTCCTTACTTTTGTTGGATTTTTACATTTAATTTTTATTTTTTATTGGAGTAATTTTCCACTGTGTACGTGGACCACTTCTACTTTGTGCATTCCTCGGTTGATGGACATTTTCATTGCTTCCAAGTGTTGGCTATGGTAAATATTGTTGGAGTGCAGGATTGCCAGGCTGTGACTTTTCGATTCTCATTTTCTCAGGTGATAGGCCCAGCAGTGGGTGTAATTGATTGACTGGTAGCACCGTGTTTCCCTTTTCAAAGCACCTTCTTTGTGTTTTCATTAGTGGCTCTTACCACGTCCCCCTTAGAATCGAGGGTACGCATTTCTCCACAATCGCTTCAGCATATATTGTTTGCAGCATTTATGCTAATGGCCCTTCTGGCTGCTGTGAGCTGATAGGTTTTTGTAATTTGGGTTTGCATGTCTTTGAAAATTCGTAAAACTCATCATTTTTCTCCACCGTTTTCTTTTCTGTTAAAAAAAAGGAAACAATTGGGAGTACAGTAGAACTCTTGAAATTGTGTTCTTGGAAGGTTGCCCTCTTTTGAAATTTTTGGTCGATTTTCCACTCCAGAATTTTTTTAGAAAGCAGGTGTCTTTTAGCGAACTGCAAGTTTGGTGAATATTTAGTGACCTTTAGCAATGGGTTTAAAGCTGCTGTTGTGGGAAGTGGCCTCAAGCAGGCAGCATATCTCCATTCCCATATCTGGGTACTAGGGCAGCAGAGCCTTTCTGGAAGTCGTGTTCCTAGTTTGTAAATTACATTGGAATGTGCATGGAGAAAGCCCCATAAGTTTATGTCTCATTATTTCTTCTTGGTTTTAAAATTTTTTTTAATTGGGGTAAAGCTTAGAATATTGTTTGTCCTAGGTGTACACAATCTGGTTCGTTTGTACGTTATATATGTCTATTCAAGTACAGATCCTCTTCCCATGTAAAATGTTACTGAGGGTTCCGCAGACCTCCCTTGCTATATGGTTGGTCTTTTTGAGATATGGATATAATATGTGTTTGTATACATATAGTAACACTAATCTTAATTTATCCATTCCCCCCACCTTTCCTTTTAGATGAGCATAGTTTGTTTTCTAAGTCTGTGAGTGTCTTTCTCTGTGGAAATATGTTCCTTTGTGTCAGTTATTAGATAACGCCTATAAGTGATATCATAGAATATAGGTCTTTTGCTTTCCGACTTACCTCATGTTTTGTGATTATCTCCAGACTCATTTGTGGTGCCTCAGAGAGCAGTGGTTCATTGTTTTCCATGGCTATTATTCCATTGTGTACATGGACCACTTCTTCTTTATCCATTCACCTGTTGTTGGACATTTTGATTGCTCCACTGTCTTGGCTATTGTGAATAAGGCTGCACTGCAGCTTTTGCGGCCTGTGTCTTCTCGATTCTTGTCTTCTCAAGTGAGAGGTCCATTGGTGCGCCTGCTGGATTGAATGGTACCTCCATTTTTACTTTTAAACACAGCTCCTTTCTGTTCTCATTATTGGCTGTTACCCCTTTACGTCTCACCAGCAGGTAGAGGGTACACAGTTCCCTAAAACCCCTTCAGCATTTATTGTTTGTAGACTTTTTGCTCATGGTCAGTCGACTGGTGTAAGTTGAAACGTTTTGTAGATTAGATTGCATGGGTCTAACACTCCCTGAGGTTGAGCTTTTATCCATTTTCCTTTTTTTTAAAAGAGCGTGGGTAAAACTTAACTCTTCATACTCTCTTCTTGAAACATTTGCCTGTTTTGAATTGTTTTGTCCATTCCCTCCTTCAGCACAATTTTTTAGGGCAGGTGTTCTTTACAGCCCTGAGTCCTTGGGAATGTTAAGTGACCATTCGCTGTGAGTTTAAAGCTGTTCTTGCAGGAAACGGCCACAAGGTGGCAGCATTTCCCCTTTACCATATTTGGTTACTAGGGAAACAGAGCCTTAATGGAAGTGGTGTTGTAGGTTGTAAATTAGAATGGAATGTGCCAGGGAAAAGCCCTTTAAGTTTATGTCTCATTACTTCTTGTTCATATTTGTAGTTTACTTTTTATTTTTTATCCCAGTAAATATGATTACAATGGTTTGTTTGTTCTAGGTGTGCAAGATGTGGTTCTTTCACACATATACATGTATCTATTGTTCCTCGCATCCTTTTCCCATGTAGGTTATGACACAATGTTGAGTAGTCTTCTCCTGGTCTTCCGTACGTCTTTGGTGGTTATATATTTCACATGGTTTGTATATCTCTGTTAACCCCAATGTGGCAATGTATCCAATCCTCATCCCTTTCTATTTGGTGAACCATAAGTTTTTTAATGAATCTGTGATTGCCTTTCTCTGTGGAAATATCTTCATTGGTATCAATTTTTAAGTAACTCTTAAAAGTGATATGATAGGATATGTGCCTTTTGCTTTCTCACTTACTACACGTGGCGTGATTACGTCTAGACTCATCTATGGTGCTGCAAACGGCATTGTTTCATTTTTTTCACTAGCGAATATTCCATCTGTACATGGAGGAGTTCTTCTTTGTCCATCCATCTGTTGGTGGACTTTTTGGTTACTTCCATATCTTGGCTATTGTAATACTGTGCAGTGCAGATTTGCCTGCCTGTGTCTTTCCAATTCTCTCTTCTTAGGTTTTACGTCGAGGAGTGGGCCTGCTGGATCATATAGTAGCTCAATGTTTACCTTTTTAAGGCACCTCCATTCTGTTCTCATTCGTGGCCCTTTCCAAGTTACGTCCCCTTTGAAGTTGAGGGTATGCATTTCTCCACAACACCTTCAGCATTTAGTGTTTGTAGTTTTCTTGCTGATGGTTATTCTGACAAGTGTGAGCTGATACCTCTCTGTGGTTGAATTCGAATGTGCCACATAATCTGTTGAAGTTGAGCTTTAAGGCATGTCCTTTGCTATTTTTCAAGCTGTGATTACCCCTTAGTTCTTCAAAGTGTTCTCTTTAAGTATGTGTCACATTTTGAAATGTTTTGGCCTTTACCTCCCTCAAGACATTTTGAGGGCCTGTTTCATTTACAGTTCTGCAGTACTTGTTCCTATGAAGTGACCATTAGCACAGGCTTTAAAGCTGCTTTTGCAGGTAACTGCCAGAGGGCGGCAGCCTTTCTATGTCCCCCACCCTGGTAACTAGGGAAAAGCCCTTGCGGCCTGTGGTGTTTCTCGGTTATAAATTAGAGTGGAGTGTGCCCGGACAAACCCACACAAGCTGATGTCTCCTTACTTTTGTTGGATTTTTACATTTAATTTTTATTTTTTATTGGAGTACTTTTCCACTGTGTACGTGGACCACTTCTACTTTGTGCATTCCTCGGTTGATGGACATTTTCATTGCTTCCAAGTGTTGGCTATGGTAAATATTGTTGGAGTGCAGGATTGCCAGGCTGTGACTTTTCGATTCTCATTTTCTCAGGTGATAGGCCCAGCAGTGGGTGTAATTGATTGACTGGTAGCACCGTGTTTCCCTTTTCAAAGCACCTTCTTTGTGTTTTCATTAGTGGCTCTTACCACGTCCCCCTTAGAATCGAGGGTACGCATTTCTCCACAATCGCTTCAGCATATATTGTTTGCAGCATTTATGCTAATGGCCCTTCTGGCTGCTGTGAGCTGATAGGTTTTTGTAATTTGGGTTTGCATGTCTTTGAAAATTCGTAAAACTCATCATTTTTCTCCACCGTTTTCTTTTCTGTTAAAAAAAAGGAAACAATTGGGAGTACAGTAGAACTCTTGAAATTGTGTTCTTGGAAGGTTGCCCTCTTTTGAAATTTTTGGTCGATTTTCCACTCCAGAATTTTTTTAGAAAGCAGGTGTCTTTTAGCGAACTGCAAGTTTGGTGAATATTTAGTGACCTTTAGCAATGGGTTTAAAGCTGCTGTTGTGGGAAGTGGCCTCAAGCAGGCAGCATATCTCCATTCCCATATCTGGGTACTAGGGCAGCAGAGCCTTTCTGGAAGTCGTGTTCCTAGTTTGTAAATTACATTGGAATGTGCATGGAGAAAGCCCCATAAGTTTATGTCTCATTATTTCTTCTTGGTTTTAAAATTTTTTTTAATTGGGGTAAAGCTGAGAATATTGTTTGTCCTAGGTGTACACAATCTGGTTCGTTTGTACATTATATATGTCTATTCAAGTACAGATCCTCTTCCCATGTAAAATGTTACTGAGGGTTCCGCAGACCTCCCTTGCTATATGGTTGGTCTTTTTGAGATATGGATATAATATGTGTTTGTATACATATAGTAACACTAATCTTAATTTATCCATTCCCCCCACCTTTCCTTTTAGATGAGCATAGTTTGTTTTCTAAGTCTGTGAGTGTCTTTCTCTGTGGAAATATGTTCCTTTGTGTCAGTTATTAGATAACGCCTATAAGTGATATCATAGAATATAGGTCTTTTGCTTTCCGACTTACCTCATGTTTTGTGATTATCTCCAGACTCATTTGTGGTGCCTCAGAGAGCAGTGGTTCATTGTTTTCCATGGCTATTATTCCATTGTGTACATGGACCACTTCTTCTTTATCCATTCACCTGTTGTTGGACATTTTGATTGCTCCACTGTCTTGGCTATTGTGAATAAGGCTGCACTGCAGCTTTTGCGGCCTGTGTCTTCTCGATTCTTGTCTTCTCAAGTGAGAGGTCCATTGGTGCGCCTGCTGGATTGAATGGTACCTCCATTTTTACTTTTAAACACAGCTCCTTTCTGTTCTCATTATTGGCTGTTACCCCTTTACGTCTCACCAGCAGGTAGAGTGTACACAGTTCCCTAAAACCCCTTCAGCATTTATTGTTTGTAGACTTTTTGCTCATGGTCAGTCGACTGGTGTAAGTTGAAACGTTTTGTAGATTAGATTGCATGGGTCTAACACTCCCTGAGGTTGAGCTTTTATCCATTTTCCTTTTTTTTAAAAGAGCGTGAGTAAAACTTAACTCTTCATACTCTCTTCTTGAAACATTTGCCTGTTTTGAATTGTTTTGTCCATTCCCTCCTTCAGCACAATTTTTTAGGGCAGGTGTTCTTTACAGCCCTGAGTCCTTGGGAATGTTAAGTGACCATTCGCTGTGAGTTTAAAGCTGTTCTTGCAGGAAACGGCCACAAGGTGGCAGCATTTCCCCTTTACCATATTTGGTTACTAGGGAAACAGAGCCTTAATGGAAGTGGTGTTGTAGGTTGTAAATTAGAATGGAATGTGCCAGGGAAAAGCCCTTTAAGTTTATGTCTCATTACTTCTTGTTCATATTTGTAGTTTACTTTTTATTTTTTATCCCAGTAAATATGATTACAATGGTTTGTTTGTTCTAGGTGTGCAAGATGTGGTTCTTTCACACATATACATGTATCTATTGTTCCTCGCCTCCTTTTCCCATGTAGGTTATGACACAATGTTGAGTAGTCTTCTCCTGGTCTTCCGTACGTCTTTGGTGGTTATATATTTCACATGGTTTGTATATCTCTGTTAACCCCAATGTGGCAATGTATCCAATCCTCATCCCTTTCTATTTGGTGAACCATAAGTTTTTTAATGAATCTGTGATTGCCTTTCTCTGTGGAAATATCTTCATTGGTATCAATTTTTAAGTAACTCTTAAAAGTGATATGATAGGATATGTGCCTTTTGCTTTCTCACTTACTACACGTGGCGTGATTACGTCTAGACTCATCTATGGTGCTGCAAACGGCATTGTTTCATTTTTTTCACTAGCGAATATTCCATCTGTACATGGAGGAGTTCTTCTTTGTCCATCCATCTGTTGGTGGACTTTTTGGTTACTTCCATATCTTGGCTATTGTAATACTGTGCAGTGCAGATTTGCCTGCCTGTGTCTTTCCAATTCTCTCTTCTTAGGTTTTACGTCGAGGAGTGGGCCTGCTGGATCATATAGTAGCTCAATGTTTACCTTTTTAAGGCACCTCCATTCTGTTCTCATTCGTGGCCCTTTCCAAGTTACGTCCCCTTTGAAGTTGAGGGTATGCATTTCTCCACAACACCTTCAGCATTTAGTGTTTTTAGTTTTCTTGCTGATGGTTATTCTGACAAGTGTGAGCTGATACCTCTCTGTGGTTGAATTCGAATGTGCCACATAATCTGTTGAAATTGAGCTTTAAGGCATGTCCTTTGCTATTTTTCAAGCTGTGATTACCCCTTAGTTCTTCAAAGTGTTCTCTTTAAGTATGTGTCACATTTTGAAATGTTTTGGCCTTTACCTCCCTCAAGACATTTTGAGGGCCTGTTTCATTTACAGTTCTGCAGTACTTGTTCCTATGAAGTGACCATTAGCACAGGCTTTAAAGCTGCTTTTGCAGGTAACTGCCAGAGGGCGGCAGCCTTTCTATGTCCCCCACCCTGGTAACTAGGGAAAAGCCCTTGCGGCCTGTGGTGTTTCTCGGTTATAAATTAGAGTGGAGTGTGCCCGGACAAACCCACACAAGCTGATGTCTCCTTACTTTTGTTGGATTTTTACATTTAATTTTTATTTTTTATTGGAGTACTTTTCCACTGTGTACGTGGACCACTTCTACTTTGTGCATTCCTCGGTTGATGGACATTTTCATTGCTTCCAAGTGTTGGCTATGGTAAATATTGTTGGAGTGCAGGATTGCCAGGCTGTGACTTTTCGATTCTCATTTTCTCAGGTGATAGGCCCAGCAGTGGGTGTAATTGATTGACTGGTAGCACCGTGTTTCCCTTTTCAAAGCACCTTCTTTGTGTTTTCATTAGTGGCTCTTACCACGTCCCCCTTAGAATCGAGGGTACGCATTTCTCCACAATCGCTTCAGCATATATTGTTTGCAGCATTTATGCTAATGGCCCTTCTGGCTGCTGTGAGCTGATAGGTTTTTGTAATTTGGGTTTGCATGTCTTTGAAAATTCGTAAAACTCATCATTTTTCTCCACCGTTTTCTTTTCTGTTAAAAAAAAGGAAACAATTGGGAGTACAGTAGAACTCTTGAAATTGTGTTCTTGGAAGGTTGCCCTCTTTTGAAATTTTTGGTCGATTTTCCACTCCAGAATTTTTTTAGAAAGCAGGTGTCTTTTAGCGAACTGCAAGTTTGGTGAATATTTAGTGACCTTTAGCAATGGGTTTAAAGCTGCTGTTGTGGGAAGTGGCCTCAAGCAGGCAGCATATCTCCATTCCCATATCTGGGTACTAGGGCAGCAGAGCCTTTCTGGAAGTCGTGTTCCTAGTTTGTAAATTACATTGGAATGTGCATGGAGAAAGCCCCATAAGTTTATGTCTCATTATTTCTTCTTGGTTTTAAAATTTTTTTTAATTGGGGTAAAGCTGAGAATATTGTTTGTCCTAGGTGTACACAATCTGGTTCGTTTGTACATTATATATGTCTATTCAAGTACAGATCCTCTTCCCATGTAAAATGTTACTGAGGGTTCCGCAGACCTCCCTTGCTATATGGTTGGTCTTTTTGAGATATGGATATAATATGTGTTTGTATACATATAGTAACACTAATCTTAATTTATCCATTCCCCCCACCTTTCCTTTTAGATGAGCATAGTTTGTTTTCTAAGTCTGTGAGTGTCTTTCTCTGTGGAAATATGTTCCTTTGTGTCAGTTATTAGATAACGCCTATAAGTGATATCATAGAATATAGGTCTTTTGCTTTCCGACTTACCTCATGTTTTGTGATTATCTCCAGACTCATTTGTGGTGCCTCAGAGAGCAGTGGTTCATTGTTTTCCATGGCTATTATTCCATTGTGTACATGGACCACTTCTTCTTTATCCATTCACCTGTTGTTGGACATTTTGATTGCTCCACTGTCTTGGCTATTGTGAATAAGGCTGCACTGCAGCTTTTGCGGCCTGTGTCTTCTCGATTCTTGTCTTCTCAAGTGAGAGGTCCATTGGTGCGCCTGCTGGATTGAATGGTACCTCCATTTTTACTTTTAAACACAGCTCCTTTCTGTTCTCATTATTGGCTGTTACCCCTTTACGTCTCACCAGCAGGTAGAGGGTACACAGTTCCCTAAAACCCCTTCAGCATTTATTGTTTGTAGACTTTTTGCTCATGGTCAGTCGACTGGTGTAAGTTGAAACGTTTTGTAGATTAGATTGCATGGGTCTAACACTCCCTGAGGTTGAGCTTTTATCCATTTTCCTTTTTTTTAAAAGAGCGTGAGTAAAACTTAACTCTTCATACTCTCTTCTTGAAACATTTGCCTGTTTTGAATTGTTTTGTCCATTCCCTCCTTCAGCACAATTTTTTAGGGCAGGTGTTCTTTACAGCCCTGAGTCCTTGGGAATGTTAAGTGACCATTCGCTGTGAGTTTAAAGCTGTTCTTGCAGGAAACGGCCACAAGGTGGCAGCATTTCCCCTTTACCATATTTGGTTACTAGGGAAACAGAGCCTTAATGGAAGTGGTGTTGTAGGTTGTAAATTAGAATGGAATGTGCCAGGGAAAAGCCCTTTAAGTTTATGTCTCATTACTTCTTGTTCATATTTGTAGTTTACTTTTTATTTTTTATCCCAGTAAATATGATTACAATGGTTTGTTTGTTCTAGGTGTGCAAGATGTGGTTCTTTCACACATATACATGTATCTATTGTTCCTCGCATCCTTTTCCCATGTAGGTTATGACACAATGTTGAGTAGTCTTCTCCTGGTCTTCCGTACGTCTTTGGTGGTTATATATTTCACATGGTTTGTATATCTCTGTTAACCCCAATGTGGCAATGTATCCAATCCTCATCCCTTTCTATTTGGTGAACCATAAGTTTTTTAATGAATCTGTGATTGCCTTTCTCTGTGGAAATATCTTCATTGGTATCAATTTTTAAGTAACTCTTAAAAGTGATATGATAGGATATGTGCCTTTTGCTTTCTCACTTACTACACGTGGCGTGATTACGTCTAGACTCATCTATGGTGCTGCAAACGGCATTGTTTCATTTTTTTCACTAGCGAATATTCCATCTGTACATGGAGGAGTTCTTCTTTGTCCATCCATCTGTTGGTGGACTTTTTGGTTACTTCCATATCTTGGCTATTGTAATACTGTGCAGTGCAGATTTGCCTGCCTGTGTCTTTCCAATTCTCTCTTCTTAGGTTTTACGTCGAGGAGTGGGCCTGCTGGATCATATAGTAGCTCAATGTTTACCTTTTTAAGGCACCTCCATTCTGTTCTCATTCGTGGCCCTTTCCAAGTTACGTCCCCTTTGAAGTTGAGGGTATGCATTTCTCCACAACACCTTCAGCATTTAGTGTTTGTAGTTTTCTTGCTGATGGTTATTCTGACAAGTGTGAGCTGATACCTCTCTGTGGTTGAATTCGAATGTGCCACATAATCTGTTGAAATTGAGCTTTAAGGCATGTCCTTTGCTATTTTTCAAGCTGTGATTACCCCTTAGTTCTTCAAAGTGTTCTCTTTAAGTATGTGTCACATTTTGAAATGTTTTGGCCTTTACCTCCCTCAAGACATTTTGAGGGCCTGTTTCATTTACAGTTCTGCAGTACTTGTTCCTATGAAGTGACCATTAGCACAGGCTTTAAAGCTGCTTTTGCAGGTAACTGCCAGAGGGCGGCAGCCTTTCTATGTCCCCCACCCTGGTAACTAGGGAAAAGCCCTTGCGGCCTGTGGTGTTTCTCGGTTATAAATTAGAGTGGAGTGTGCCCGGACAAACCCACACAAGCTGATGTCTCCTTACTTTTGTTGGATTTTTACATTTAATTTTTATTTTTTATTGGAGTACTTTTCCACTGTGTACGTGGACCACTTCTACTTTGTGCATTCCTCGGTTGATGGACATTTTCATTGCTTCCAAGTGTTGGCTATGGTAAATATTGTTGGAGTGCAGGATTGCCAGGCTGTGACTTTTCGATTCTCATTTTCTCAGGTGATAGGCCCAGCAGTGGGTGTAATTGATTGACTGGTAGCACCGTGTTTCCCTTTTCAAAGCACCTTCTTTGTGTTTTCATTAGTGGCTCTTACCACGTCCCCCTTAGAATCGAGGGTACGCATTTCTCCACAATCGCTTCAGCATATATTGTTTGCAGCATTTATGCTAATGGCCCTTCTGGCTGCTGTGAGCTGATAGGTTTTTGTAATTTGGGTTTGCATGTCTTTGAAAATTCGTAAAACTCATCATTTTTCTCCACCGTTTTCTTTTCTGTTAAAAAAAAGGAAACAATTGGGAGTACAGTAGAACTCTTGAAATTGTGTTCTTGGAAGGTTGCCCTCTTTTGAAATTTTTGGTCGATTTTCCACTCCAGAATTTTTTTAGAAAGCAGGTGTCTTTTAGCGAACTGCAAGTTTGGTGAATATTTAGTGACCTTTAGCAATGGGTTTAAAGCTGCTGTTGTGGGAAGTGGCCTCAAGCAGGCAGCATATCTCCATTCCCATATCTGGGTACTAGGGCAGCAGAGCCTTTCTGGAAGTCGTGTTCCTAGTTTGTAAATTACATTGGAATGTGCATGGAGAAAGCCCCATAAGTTTATGTCTCATTATTTCTTCTTGGTTTTAAAATTTTTTTTAATTGGGGTAAAGCTGAGAATATTGTTTGTCCTAGGTGTACACAATCTGGTTCGTTTGTACATTATATATGTCTATTCAAGTACAGATCCTCTTCCCATGTAAAATGTTACTGAGGGTTCCGCAGACCTCCCTTGCTATATGGTTGGTCTTTTTGAGATATGGATATAATATGTGTTTGTATACATATAGTAACACTAATCTTAATTTATCCATTCCCCCCACCTTTCCTTTTAGATGAGCATAGTTTGTTTTCTAAGTCTGTGAGTGTCTTTCTCTGTGGAAATATGTTCCTTTGTGTCAGTTATTAGATAACGCCTATAAGTGATATCATAGAATATAGGTCTTTTGCTTTCCGACTTACCTCATGTTTTGTGATTATCTCCAGACTCATTTGTGGTGCCTCAGAGAGCAGTGGTTCATTGTTTTCCATGGCTATTATTCCATTGTGTACATGGACCACTTCTTCTTTATCCATTCACCTGTTGTTGGACATTTTGATTGCTCCACTGTCTTGGCTATTGTGAATAAGGCTGCACTGCAGCTTTTGCGGCCTGTGTCTTCTCGATTCTTGTCTTCTCAAGTGAGAGGTCCATTGGTGCGCCTGCTGGATTGAATGGTACCTCCATTTTTACTTTTAAACACAGCTCCTTTCTGTTCTCATTATTGGCTGTTACCCCTTTACGTCTCACCAGCAGGTAGAGGGTACACAGTTCCCTAAAACCCCTTCAGCATTTATTGTTTGTAGACTTTTTGCTCATGGTCAGTCGACTGGTGTAAGTTGAAACGTTTTGTAGATTAGATTGCATGGGTCTAACACTCCCTGAGGTTGAGCTTTTATCCATTTTCCTTTTTTTTAAAAGAGCGTGAGTAAAACTTAACTCTTCATACTCTCTTCTTGAAACATTTGCCTGTTTTGAATTGTTTTGTCCATTCCCTCCTTCAGCACAATTTTTTAGGGCAGGTGTTCTTTACAGCCCTGAGTCCTTGGGAATGTTAAGTGACCATTCGCTGTGAGTTTAAAGCTGTTCTTGCAGGAAACGGCCACAAGGTGGCAGCATTTCCCCTTTACCATATTTGGTTACTAGGGAAACAGAGCCTTAATGGAAGTGGTGTTGTAGGTTGTAAATTAGAATGGAATGTGCCAGGGAAAAGCCCTTTAAGTTTATGTCTCATTACTTCTTGTTCATATTTGTAGTTTACTTTTTATTTTTTATCCCAGTAAATATGATTACAATGGTTTGTTTGTTCTAGGTGTGCAAGATGTGGTTCTTTCACACATATACATGTATCTATTGTTCCTCGCATCCTTTTCCCATGTAGGTTATGACACAATGTTGAGTAGTCTTCTCCTGGTCTTCCGTACGTCTTTGGTGGTTATATATTTCACATGGTTTGTATATCTCTGTTAACCCCAATGTGGCAATGTATCCAATCCTCATCCCTTTCTATTTGGTGAACCATAAGTTTTTTAATGAATCTGTGATTGCCTTTCTCTGTGGAAATATCTTCATTGGTATCAATTTTTAAGTAACTCTTAAAAGTGATATGATAGGATATGTGCCTTTTGCTTTCTCACTTACTACACGTGGCGTGATTACGTCTAGACTCATCTATGGTGCTGCAAACGGCATTGTTTCATTTTTTTCACTAGCGAATATTCCATCTGTACATGGAGGAGTTCTTCTTTGTCCATCCATCTGTTGGTGGACTTTTTGGTTACTTCCATATCTTGGCTATTGTAATACTGTGCAGTGCAGATTTGCCTGCCTGTGTCTTTCCAATTCTCTCTTCTTAGGTTTTACGTCGAGGAGTGGGCCTGCTGGATCATATAGTAGCTCAATGTTTACCTTTTTAAGGCACCTCCATTCTGTTCTCATTCGTGGCCCTTTCCAAGTTACGTCCCCTTTGAAGTTGAGGGTATGCATTTCTCCACAACACCTTCAGCATTTAGTGTTTGTAGTTTTCTTGCTGATGGTTATTCTGACAAGTGTGAGCTGATACCTCTCTGTGGTTGAATTCGAATGTGCCACATAATCTGTTGAAGTTGAGCTTTAAGGCATGTCCTTTGCTATTTTTCAAGCTGTGATTACCCCTTAGTTCTTCAAAGTGTTCTCTTTAAGTATGTGTCACATTTTGAAATGTTTTGGCCTTTACCTCCCTCAAGACATTTTGAGGGCCTGTTTCATTTACAGTTCTGCAGTACTTGTTCCTATGAAGTGACCATTAGCACAGGCTTTAAAGCTGCTTTTGCAGGTAACTGCCAGAGGGCGGCAGCCTTTCTATGTCCCCCACCCTGGTAACTAGGGAAAAGCCCTTGCGGCCTGTGGTGTTTCTCGGTTATAAATTAGAGTGGAGTGTGCCCGGACAAACCCACACAAGCTGATGTCTCCTTACTTTTGTTGGATTTTTACATTTAATTTTTATTTTTTATTGGAGTACTTTTCCACTGTGTACGTGGACCACTTCTACTTTGTGCATTCCTCGGTTGATGGACATTTTCATTGCTTCCAAGTGTTGGCTATGGTAAATATTGTTGGAGTGCAGGATTGCCAGGCTGTGACTTTTCGATTCTCATTTTCTCAGGTGATAGGCCCAGCAGTGGGTGTAATTGATTGACTGGTAGCACCGTGTTTCCCTTTTCAAAGCACCTTCTTTGTGTTTTCATTAGTGGCTCTTACCACGTCCCCCTTAGAATCGAGGGTACGCATTTCTCCACAATCGCTTCAGCATATATTGTTTGCAGCATTTATGCTAATGGCCCTTCTGGCTGCTGTGAGCTGATAGGTTTTTGTAATTTGGGTTTGCATGTCTTTGAAAATTCGTAAAACTCATCATTTTTCTCCACCGTTTTCTTTTCTGTTAAAAAAAAGGAAACAATTGGGAGTACAGTAGAACTCTTGAAATTGTGTTCTTGGAAGGTTGCCCTCTTTTGAAATTTTTGGTCGATTTTCCACTCCAGAATTTTTTTAGAAAGCAGGTGTCTTTTAGCGAACTGCAAGTTTGGTGAATATTTAGTGACCTTTAGCAATGGGTTTAAAGCTGCTGTTGTGGGAAGTGGCCTCAAGCAGGCAGCATATCTCCATTCCCATATCTGGGTACTAGGGCAGCAGAGCCTTTCTGGAAGTCGTGTTCCTAGTTTGTAAATTACATTGGAATGTGCATGGAGAAAGCCCCATAAGTTTATGTCTCATTATTTCTTCTTGGTTTTAAATTTTTTTTTAATTGGGGTAAAGCTTAGAATATTGTTTGTCCTAGGTGTACACAATCTGGTTCGTTTGTACATTATATATGTCTATTCAAGTACAGATCCTCTTCCCATGTAAAATGTTACTGAGGGTTCCGCAGACCTCCCTTGCTATATGGTTGGTCTTTTTGAGATATGGATATAATATGTGTTTGTATACATATAGTAACACTAATCTTAATTTATCCATTCCCCCCACCTTTCCTTTTAGATGAGCATAGTTTGTTTTCTAAGTCTGTGAGTGTCTTTCTCTGTGGAAATATGTTCCTTTGTGTCAGTTATTAGATAACGCCTATAAGTGATATCATAGAATATAGGTCTTTTGCTTTCCGACTTACCTCATGTTTTGTGATTATCTCCAGACTCATTTGTGGTGCCTCAGAGAGCAGTGGTTCATTGTTTTCCATGGCTATTATTCCATTGTGTACATGGACCACTTCTTCTTTATCCATTCACCTGTTGTTGGACATTTTGATTGCTCCACTGTCTTGGCTATTGTGAATAAGGCTGCACTGCAGCTTTTGCGGCCTGTGTCTTCTCGATTCTTGTCTTCTCAAGTGAGAGGTCCATTGGTGCGCCTGCTGGATTGAATGGTACCTCCATTTTTACTTTTAAACACAGCTCCTTTCTGTTCTCATTATTGGCTGTTACCCCTTTACGTCTCACCAGCAGGTAGAGGGTACACAGTTCCCTAAAACCCCTTCAGCATTTATTGTTTGTAGACTTTTTGCTCATGGTCAGTCGACTGGTGTAAGTTGAAACGTTTTGTAGATTAGATTGCATGGGTCTAACACTCCCTGAGGTTGAGCTTTTATCCATTTTCCTTTTTTTTAAAAGAGCGTGAGTAAAACTTAACTCTTCATACTCTCTTCTTGAAACATTTGCCTGTTTTGAATTGTTTTGTCCATTCCCTCCTTCAGCACAATTTTTTAGGGCAGGTGTTCTTTACAGCCCTGAGTCCTTGGGAATGTTAAGTGACCATTCGCTGTGAGTTTAAAGCTGTTCTTGCAGGAAACGGCCACAAGGTGGCAGCATTTCCCCTTTACCATATTTGGTTACTAGGGAAACAGAGCCTTAATGGAAGTGGTGTTGTAGGTTGTAAATTAGAATGGAATGTGCCAGGGAAAAGCCCTTTAAGTTTATGTCTCATTACTTCTTGTTCATATTTGTAGTTTACTTTTTATTTTTTATCCCAGTAAATATGATTACAATGGTTTGTTTGTTCTAGGTGTGCAAGATGTGGTTCTTTCACACATATACATGTATCTATTGTTCCTCGCATCCTTTTCCCATGTAGGTTATGACACAATGTTGAGTAGTCTTCTCCTGGTCTTCCGTACGTCTTTGGTGGTTATATATTTCACATGGTTTGTATATCTCTGTTAACCCCAATGTGGCAATGTATCCAATCCTCATCCCTTTCTATTTGGTGAACCATAAGTTTTTTAATGAATCTGTGATTGCCTTTCTCTGTGGAAATATCTTCATTGGTATCAATTTTTAAGTAACTCTTAAAAGTGATATGATAGGATATGTGCCTTTTGCTTTCTCACTTACTACACGTGGCGTGATTACGTCTAGACTCATCTATGGTGCTGCAAACGGCATTGTTTCATTTTTTTCACTAGCGAATATTCCATCTGTACATGGAGGAGTTCTTCTTTGTCCATCCATCTGTTGGTGGACTTTTTGGTTACTTCCATATCTTGGCTATTGTAATACTGTGCAGTGCAGATTTGCCTGCCTGTGTCTTTCCAATTCTCTCTTCTTAGGTTTTACGTCGAGGAGTGGGCCTGCTGGATCATATAGTAGCTCAATGTTTACCTTTTTAAGGCACCTCCATTCTGTTCTCATTCGTGGCCCTTTCCAAGTTACGTCCCCTTTGAAGTTGAGGGTATGCATTTCTCCACAACACCTTCAGCATTTAGTGTTTGTAGTTTTCTTGCTGATGGTTATTCTGACAAGTGTGAGCTGATACCTCTCTGTGGTTGAATTCGAATGTGCCACATAATCTGTTGAAATTGAGCTTTAAGGCATGTCCTTTGCTATTTTTCAAGCTGTGATTACCCCTTAGTTCTTCAAAGTGTTCTCTTTAAGTATGTGTCACATTTTGAAATGTTTTGGCCTTTACCTCCCTCAAGACATTTTGAGGGCCTGTTTCATTTACAGTTCTGCAGTACTTGTTCCTATGAAGTGACCATTAGCACAGGCTTTAAAGCTGCTTTTGCAGGTAACTGCCAGAGGGCGGCAGCCTTTCTATGTCCCCCACCCTGGTAACTAGGGAAAAGCCCTTGCGGCCTGTGGTGTTTCTCGGTTATAAATTAGAGTGGAGTGTGCCCGGACAAACCCACACAAGCTGATGTCTCCTTACTTTTGTTGGATTTTTACATTTAATTTTTATTTTTTATTGGAGTACTTTTCCACTGTGTACGTGGACCACTTCTACTTTGTGCATTCCTCGGTTGATGGACATTTTCATTGCTTCCAAGTGTTGGCTATGGTAAATATTGTTGGAGTGCAGGATTGCCAGGCTGTGACTTTTCGATTCTCATTTTCTCAGGTGATAGGCCCAGCAGTGGGTGTAATTGATTGACTGGTAGCACCGTGTTTCCCTTTTCAAAGCACCTTCTTTGTGTTTTCATTAGTGGCTCTTACCACGTCCCCCTTAGAATCGAGGGTACGCATTTCTCCACAATCGCTTCAGCATATATTGTTTGCAGCATTTATGCTAATGGCCCTTCTGGCTGCTGTGAGCTGATAGGTTTTTGTAATTTGGGTTTGCATGTCTTTGAAAATTCGTAAAACTCATCATTTTTCTCCACCGTTTTCTTTTCTGTTAAAAAAAAGGAAACAATTGGGAGTACAGTAGAACTCTTGAAATTGTGTTCTTGGAAGGTTGCCCTCTTTTGAAATTTTTGGTCGATTTTCCACTCCAGAATTTTTTTAGAAAGCAGGTGTCTTTTAGCGAACTGCAAGTTTGGTGAATATTTAGTGACCTTTAGCAATGGGTTTAAAGCTGCTGTTGTGGGAAGTGGCCTCAAGCAGGCAGCATATCTCCATTCCCATATCTGGGTACTAGGGCAGCAGAGCCTTTCTGGAAGTCGTGTTCCTAGTTTGTAAATTACATTGGAATGTGCATGGAGAAAGCCCCATAAGTTTATGTCTCATTATTTCTTCTTGGTTTTAAATTTTTTTTTAATTGGGGTAAAGCTTAGAATATTGTTTGTCCTAGGTGTACACAATCTGGTTCGTTTGTACATTATATATGTCTATTCAAGTACAGATCCTCTTCCCATGTAAAATGTTACTGAGGGTTCCGCAGACCTCCCTTGCTATATGGTTGGTCTTTTTGAGATATGGATATAATATGTGTTTGTATACATATAGTAACACTAATCTTAATTTATCCATTCCCCCCACCTTTCCTTTTAGATGAGCATAGTTTGTTTTCTAAGTCTGTGAGTGTCTTTCTCTGTGGAAATATGTTCCTTTGTGTCAGTTATTAGATAACGCCTATAAGTGATATCATAGAATATAGGTCTTTTGCTTTCCGACTTACCTCATGTTTTGTGATTATCTCCAGACTCATTTGTGGTGCCTCAGAGAGCAGTGGTTCATTGTTTTCCATGGCTATTATTCCATTGTGTACATGGACCACTTCTTCTTTATCCATTCACCTGTTGTTGGACATTTTGATTGCTCCACTGTCTTGGCTATTGTGAATAAGGCTGCACTGCAGCTTTTGCGGCCTGTGTCTTCTCGATTCTTGTCTTCTCAAGTGAGAGGTCCATTGGTGCGCCTGCTGGATTGAATGGTACCTCCATTTTTACTTTTAAACACAGCTCCTTTCTGTTCTCATTATTGGCTGTTACCCCTTTACGTCTCACCAGCAGGTAGAGGGTACACAGTTCCCTAAAACCCCTTCAGCATTTATTGTTTGTAGACTTTTTGCTCATGGTCAGTCGACTGGTGTAAGTTGAAACGTTTTGTAGATTAGATTGCATGGGTCTAACACTCCCTGAGGTTGAGCTTTTATCCATTTTCCTTTTTTTTAAAAGAGCGTGAGTAAAACTTAACTCTTCATACTCTCTTCTTGAAACATTTGCCTGTTTTGAATTGTTTTGTCCATTCCCTCCTTCAGCACAATTTTTTAGGGCAGGTGTTCTTTACAGCCCTGAGTCCTTGGGAATGTTAAGTGACCATTCGCTGTGAGTTTAAAGCTGTTCTTGCAGGAAACGGCCACAAGGTGGCAGCATTTCCCCTTTACCATATTTGGTTACTAGGGAAACAGAGCCTTAATGGAAGTGGTGTTGTAGGTTGTAAATTAGAATGGAATGTGCCAGGGAAAAGCCCTTTAAGTTTATGTCTCATTACTTCTTGTTCATATTTGTAGTTTACTTTTTATTTTTTATCCCAGTAAATATGATTACAATGGTTTGTTTGTTCTAGGTGTGCAAGATGTGGTTCTTTCACACATATACATGTATCTATTGTTCCTCGCATCCTTTTCCCATGTAGGTTATGACACAATGTTGAGTAGTCTTCTCCTGGTCTTCCGTACGTCTTTGGTGGTTATATATTTCACATGGTTTGTATATCTCTGTTAACCCCAATGTGGCAATGTATCCAATCCTCATCCCTTTCTATTTGGTGAACCATAAGTTTTTTAATGAATCTGTGATTGCCTTTCTCTGTGGAAATATCTTCATTGGTATCAATTTTTAAGTAACTCTTAAAAGTGATATGATAGGATATGTGCCTTTTGCTTTCTCACTTACTACACGTGGCGTGATTACGTCTAGACTCATCTATGGTGCTGCAAACGGCATTGTTTCATTTTTTTCACTAGCGAATATTCCATCTGTACATGGAGGAGTTCTTCTTTGTCCATCCATCTGTTGGTGGACTTTTTGGTTACTTCCATATCTTGGCTATTGTAATACTGTGCAGTGCAGATTTGCCTGCCTGTGTCTTTCCAATTCTCTCTTCTTAGGTTTTACGTCGAGGAGTGGGCCTGCTGGATCATATAGTAGCTCAATGTTTACCTTTTTAAGGCACCTCCATTCTGTTCTCATTCGTGGCCCTTTCCAAGTTACGTCCCCTTTGAAGTTGAGGGTATGCATTTCTCCACAACACCTTCAGCATTTAGTGTTTGTAGTTTTCTTGCTGATGGTTATTCTGACAAGTGTGAGCTGATACCTCTCTGTGGTTGAATTCGAATGTGCCACATAATCTGTTGAAATTGAGCTTTAAGGCATGTCCTTTGCTATTTTTCAAGCTGTGATTACCCCTTAGTTCTTCAAAGTGTTCTCTTTAAGTATGTGTCACATTTTGAAATGTTTTGGCCTTTACCTCCCTCAAGACATTTTGAGGGCCTGTTTCATTTACAGTTCTGCAGTACTTGTTCCTATGAAGTGACCATTAGCACAGGCTTTAAAGCTGCTTTTGCAGGTAACTGCCAGAGGGCGGCAGCCTTTCTATGTCCCCCACCCTGGTAACTAGGGAAAAGCCCTTGCGGCCTGTGGTGTTTCTCGGTTATAAATTAGAGTGGAGTGTGCCCGGACAAACCCACACAAGCTGATGTCTCCTTACTTTTGTTGGATTTTTACATTTAATTTTTATTTTTTATTGGAGTACTTTTCCACTGTGTACGTGGACCACTTCTACTTTGTGCATTCCTCGGTTGATGGACATTTTCATTGCTTCCAAGTGTTGGCTATGGTAAATATTGTTGGAGTGCAGGATTGCCAGGCTGTGACTTTTCGATTCTCATTTTCTCAGGTGATAGGCCCAGCAGTGGGTGTAATTGATTGACTGGTAGCACCGTGTTTCCCTTTTCAAAGCACCTTCTTTGTGTTTTCATTAGTGGCTCTTACCACGTCCCCCTTAGAATCGAGGGTACGCATTTCTCCACAATCGCTTCAGCATATATTGTTTGCAGCATTTATGCTAATGGCCCTTCTGGCTGCTGTGAGCTGATAGGTTTTTGTAATTTGGGTTTGCATGTCTTTGAAAATTCGTAAAACTCATCATTTTTCTCCACCGTTTTCTTTTCTGTTAAAAAAAAGGAAACAATTGGGAGTACAGTAGAACTCTTGAAATTGTGTTCTTGGAAGGTTGCCCTCTTTTGAAATTTTTGGTCGATTTTCCACTCCAGAATTTTTTTAGAAAGCAGGTGTCTTTTAGCGAACTGCAAGTTTGGTGAATATTTAGTGACCTTTAGCAATGGGTTTAAAGCTGCTGTTGTGGGAAGTGGCCTCAAGCAGGCAGCATATCTCCATTCCCATATCTGGGTACTAGGGCAGCAGAGCCTTTCTGGAAGTCGTGTTCCTAGTTTGTAAATTACATTGGAATGTGCATGGAGAAAGCCCCATAAGTTTATGTCTCATTATTTCTTCTTGGTTTTAAAATTTTTTTTAATTGGGGTAAAGCTTAGAATATTGTTTGTCCTAGGTGTACACAATCTGGTTCGTTTGTACATTATATATGTCTATTCAAGTACAGATCCTCTTCCCATGTAAAATGTTACTGAGGGTTCCGCAGACCTCCCTTGCTATATGGTTGGTCTTTTTGAGATATGGATATAATATGTGTTTGTATACATATAGTAACACTAATCTTAATTTATCCATTCCCCCCACCTTTCCTTTTAGATGAGCATAGTTTGTTTTCTAAGTCTGTGAGTGTCTTTCTCTGTGGAAATATGTTCCTTTGTGTCAGTTATTAGATAACGCCTATAAGTGATATCATAGAATATAGGTCTTTTGCTTTCCGACTTACCTCATGTTTTGTGATTATCTCCAGACTCATTTGTGGTGCCTCAGAGAGCAGTGGTTCATTGTTTTCCATGGCTATTATTCCATTGTGTACATGGACCACTTCTTCTTTATCCATTCACCTGTTGTTGGACATTTTGATTGCTCCACTGTCTTGGCTATTGTGAATAAGGCTGCACTGCAGCTTTTGCGGCCTGTGTCTTCTCGATTCTTGTCTTCTCAAGTGAGAGGTCCATTGGTGCGCCTGCTGGATTGAATGGTACCTCCATTTTTACTTTTAAACACAGCTCCTTTCTGTTCTCATTATTGGCTGTTACCCCTTTACGTCTCACCAGCAGGTAGAGGGTACACAGTTCCCTAAAACCCCTTCAGCATTTATTGTTTGTAGACTTTTTGCTCATGGTCAGTCGACTGGTGTAAGTTGAAACGTTTTGTAGATTAGATTGCATGGGTCTAACACTCCCTGAGGTTGAGCTTTTATCCATTTTCCTTTTTTTTAAAAGAGCGTGAGTAAAACTTAACTCTTCATACTCTCTTCTTGAAACATTTGCCTGTTTTGAATTGTTTTGTCCATTCCCTCCTTCAGCACAATTTTTTAGGGCAGGTGTTCTTTACAGCCCTGAGTCCTTGGGAATGTTAAGTGACCATTCGCTGTGAGTTTAAAGCTGTTCTTGCAGGAAACGGCCACAAGGTGGCAGCATTTCCCCTTTACCATATTTGGTTACTAGGGAAACAGAGCCTTAATGGAAGTGGTGTTGTAGGTTGTAAATTAGAATGGAATGTGCCAGGGAAAAGCCCTTTAAGTTTATGTCTCATTACTTCTTGTTCATATTTGTAGTTTACTTTTTATTTTTTATCCCAGTAAATATGATTACAATGGTTTGTTTGTTCTAGGTGTGCAAGATGTGGTTCTTTCACACATATACATGTATCTATTGTTCCTCGCATCCTTTTCCCATGTAGGTTATGACACAATGTTGAGTAGTCTTCTCCTGGTCTTCCGTACGTCTTTGGTGGTTATATATTTCACATGGTTTGTATATCTCTGTTAACCCCAATGTGGCAATGTATCCAATCCTCATCCCTTTCTATTTGGTGAACCATAAGTTTTTTAATGAATCTGTGATTGCCCTTCTCTGTGGAAATATCTTCATTGGTATCAATTTTTAAGTAACTCTTAAAAGTGATATGATAGGATATGTGCCTTTTGCTTTCTCACTTACTACACGTGGCGTGATTACGTCTAGACTCATCTATGGTGCTGCAAACGGCATTGTTTCATTTTTTTCACTAGCGAATATTCCATCTGTACATGGAGGAGTTCTTCTTTGTCCATCCATCTGTTGATGGACTTTTTGGTTACTTCCATATCTTGGCTATTGTAATACTGTGCAGTGCAGATTTGCCTGCCTGTGTCTTTCCAATTCTCTCTTCTTAGGTTTTACGTCGAGGAGTGGGCCTGCTGGATCATATAGTAGCTCAATGTTTACCTTTTTAAGGCACCTCCATTCTGTTCTCATTCGTGGCCCTTTCCAAGTTACGTCCCCTTTGAAGTTGAGGGTATGCATTTCTCCACAACACCTTCAGCATTTAGTGTTTGTAGTTTTCTTGCTGATGGTTATTCTGACAAGTGTGAGCTGATACCTCTCTGTGGTTGAATTCGAATGTGCCACATAATCTGTTGAAATTGAGCTTTAAGGCATGTCCTTTGCTATTTTTCAAGCTGTGATTACCCCTTAGTTCTTCAAAGTGTTCTCTTTAAGTATGTGTCACATTTTGAAATGTTTTGGCCTTTACCTCCCTCAAGACATTTTGAGGGCCTGTTTCATTTACAGTTCTGCAGTACTTGTTCCTATGAAGTGACCATTAGCACAGGCTTTAAAGCTGCTTTTGCAGGTAACTGCCAGAGGGCGGCAGCCTTTCTATGTCCCCCACCCTGGTAACTAGGGAAAAGCCCTTGCGGCCTGTGGTGTTTCTCGGTTATAAATTAGAGTGGAGTGTGCCCGGACAAACCCACACAAGCTGATGTCTCCTTACTTTTGTTGGATTTTTACATTTAATTTTTATTTTTTATTGGAGTACTTTTCCACTGTGTACGTGGACCACTTCTACTTTGTGCATTCCTCGGTTGATGGACATTTTCATTGCTTCCAAGTGTTGGCTATGGTAAATATTGTTGGAGTGCAGGATTGCCAGGCTGTGACTTTTCGATTCTCATTTTCTCAGGTGATAGGCCCAGCAGTGGGTGTAATTGATTGACTGGTAGCACCGTGTTTCCCTTTTCAAAGCACCTTCTTTGTGTTTTCATTAGTGGCTCTTACCACGTCCCCCTTAGAATCGAGGGTACGCATTTCTCCACAATCGCTTCAGCATATATTGTTTGCAGCATTTATGCTAATGGCCCTTCTGGCTGCTGTGAGCTGATAGGTTTTTGTAATTTGGGTTTGCATGTCTTTGAAAATTCGTAAAACTCATCATTTTTCTCCACCGTTTTCTTTTCTGTTAAAAAAAAGGAAACAATTGGGAGTACAGTAGAACTCTTGAAATTGTGTTCTTGGAAGGTTGCCCTCTTTTGAAATTTTTGGTCGATTTTCCACTCCAGAATTTTTTTAGAAAGCAGGTGTCTTTTAGCGAACTGCAAGTTTGGTGAATATTTAGTGACCTTTAGCAATGGGTTTAAAGCTGCTGTTGTGGGAAGTGGCCTCAAGCAGGCAGCATATCTCCATTCCCATATCTGGGTACTAGGGCAGCAGAGCCTTTCTGGAAGTCGTGTTCCTAGTTTGTAAATTACATTGGAATGTGCATGGAGAAAGCCCCATAAGTTTATGTCTCATTATTTCTTCTTGGTTTTAAAATTTTTTTTAATTGGGGTAAAGCTTAGAATATTGTTTGTCCTAGGTGTACACAATCTGGTTCGTTTGTACATTATATATGTCTATTCAAGTACAGATCCTCTTCCCATGTAAAATGTTACTGAGGGTTCCGCAGACCTCCCTTGCTATATGGTTGGTCTTTTTGAGATATGGATATAATATGTGTTTGTATACATATAGTAACACTAATCTTAATTTATCCATTCCCCCCACCTTTCCTTTTAGATGAGCATAGTTTGTTTTCTAAGTCTGTGAGTGTCTTTCTCTGTGGAAATATGTTCCTTTGTGTCAGTTATTAGATAACGCCTATAAGTGATATCATAGAATATAGGTCTTTTGCTTTCCGACTTACCTCATGTTTTGTGATTATCTCCAGACTCATTTGTGGTGCCTCAGAGAGCAGTGGTTCATTGTTTTCCATGGCTATTATTCCATTGTGTACATGGACCACTTCTTCTTTATCCATTCACCTGTTGTTGGACATTTTGATTGCTCCACTGTCTTGGCTATTGTGAATAAGGCTGCACTGCAGCTTTTGCGGCCTGTGTCTTCTCGATTCTTGTCTTCTCAAGTGAGAGGTCCATTGGTGCGCCTGCTGGATTGAATGGTACCTCCATTTTTACTTTTAAACACAGCTCCTTTCTGTTCTCATTATTGGCTGTTACCCCTTTACGTCTCACCAGCAGGTAGAGGGTACACAGTTCCCTAAAACCCCTTCAGCATTTATTGTTTGTAGACTTTTTGCTCATGGTCAGTCGACTGGTGTAAGTTGAAACGTTTTGTAGATTAGATTGCATGGGTCTAACACTCCCTGAGGTTGAGCTTTTATCCATTTTCCTTTTTTTTAAAAGAGCGTGAGTAAAACTTAACTCTTCATACTCTCTTCTTGAAACATTTGCCTGTTTTGAATTGTTTTGTCCATTCCCTCCTTCAGCACAATTTTTTAGGGCAGGTGTTCTTTACAGCCCTGAGTCCTTGGGAATGTTAAGTGACCATTCGCTGTGAGTTTAAAGCTGTTCTTGCAGGAAACGGCCACAAGGTGGCAGCATTTCCCCTTTACCATATTTGGTTACTAGGGAAACAGAGCCTTAATGGAAGTGGTGTTGTAGGTTGTAAATTAGAATGGAATGTGCCAGGGAAAAGCCCTTTAAGTTTATGTCTCATTACTTCTTGTTCATATTTGTAGTTTACTTTTTATTTTTTATCCCAGTAAATATGATTACAATGGTTTGTTTGTTCTAGGTGTGCAAGATGTGGTTCTTTCACACATATACATGTATCTATTGTTCCTCGCATCCTTTTCCCATGTAGGTTATGACACAATGTTGAGTAGTCTTCTCCTGGTCTTCCGTACGTCTTTGGTGGTTATATATTTCACATGGTTTGTATATCTCTGTTAACCCCAATGTGGCAATGTATCCAATCCTCATCCCTTTCTATTTGGTGAACCATAAGTTTTTTAATGAATCTGTGATTGCCTTTCTCTGTGGAAATATCTTCATTGGTATCAATTTTTAAGTAACTCTTAAAAGTGATATGATAGGATATGTGCCTTTTGCTTTCTCACTTACTACACGTGGCGTGATTACGTCTAGACTCATCTATGGTGCTGCAAACGGCATTGTTTCATTTTTTTCACTAGCGAATATTCCATCTGTACATGGAGGAGTTCTTCTTTGTCCATCCATCTGTTGGTGGACTTTTTGGTTACTTCCATATCTTGGCTATTGTAATACTGTGCAGTGCAGATTTGCCTGCCTGTGTCTTTCCAATTCTCTCTTCTTAGGTTTTACGTCGAGGAGTGGGCCTGCTGGATCATATAGTAGCTCAATGTTTACCTTTTTAAGGCACCTCCATTCTGTTCTCATTCGTGGCCCTTTCCAAGTTACGTCCCCTTTGAAGTTGAGGGTATGCATTTCTCCACAACACCTTCAGCATTTAGTGTTTGTAGTTTTCTTGCTGATGGTTATTCTGACAAGTGTGAGCTGATACCTCTCTGTGGTTGAATTCGAATGTGCCACATAATCTGTTGAAATTGAGCTTTAAGGCATGTCCTTTGCTATTTTTCAAGCTGTGATTACCCCTTAGTTCTTCAAAGTGTTCTCTTTAAGTATGTGTCACATTTTGAAATGTTTTGGCCTTTACCTCCCTCAAGACATTTTGAGGGCCTGTTTCATTTACAGTTCTGCAGTACTTGTTCCTATGAAGTGACCATTAGCACAGGCTTTAAAGCTGCTTTTGCAGGTAACTGCCAGAGGGCGGCAGCCTTTCTATGTCCCCCACCCTGGTAACTAGGGAAAAGCCCTTGCGGCCTGTGGTGTTTCTCGGTTATAAATTAGAGTGGAGTGTGCCCGGACAAACCCACACAAGCTGATGTCTCCTTACTTTTGTTGGATTTTTACATTTAATTTTTATTTTTTATTGGAGTACTTTTCCACTGTGTACGTGGACCACTTCTACTTTGTGCATTCCTCGGTTGATGGACATTTTCATTGCTTCCAAGTGTTGGCTATGGTAAATATTGTTGGAGTGCAGGATTGCCAGGCTGTGACTTTTCGATTCTCATTTTCTCAGGTGATAGGCCCAGCAGTGGGTGTAATTGATTGACTGGTAGCACCGTGTTTCCCTTTTCAAAGCACCTTCTTTGTGTTTTCATTAGTGGCTCTTACCACGTCCCCCCTTAGAATCGAGGGTACGCATTTCTCCACAATCGCTTCAGCATATATTGTTTGCAGCATTTATGCTAATGGCCCTTCTGGCTGCTGTGAGCTGATAGGTTTTTGTAATTTGGGTTTGCATGTCTTTGAAAATTCGTAAAACTCATCATTTTTCTCCACCGTTTTCTTTTCTGTTAAAAAAAAGGAAACAATTGGGAGTACAGTAGAACTCTTGAAATTGTGTTCTTGGAAGGTTGCCCTCTTTTGAAATTTTTGGTCGATTTTCCACTCCAGAATTTTTTTAGAAAGCAGGTGTCTTTTAGCGAACTGCAAGTTTGGTGAATATTTAGTGACCTTTAGCAATGGGTTTAAAGCTGCTGTTGTGGGAAGTGGCCTCAAGCAGGCAGCATATCTCCATTCCCATATCTGGGTACTAGGGCAGCAGAGCCTTTCTGGAAGTCGTGTTCCTAGTTTGTAAATTACATTGGAATGTGCATGGAGAAAGCCCCATAAGTTTATGTCTCATTATTTCTTCTTGGTTTTAAAATTTTTTTTTAATTGGGGTAAAGCTGAGAATATTGTTTGTCCTAGGTGTACACAATCTGGTTCGTTTGTACATTATATATGTCTATTCAAGTACAGATCCTCTTCCCATGTAAAATGTTACTGAGGGTTCCGCAGACCTCCCTTGCTATATGGTTGGTCTTTTTGAGATATGGATATAATATGTGTTTGTATACATATAGTAACACTAATCTTAATTTATCCATTCCCCCCACCTTTCCTTTTAGATGAGCATAGTTTGTTTTCTAAGTCTGTGAGTGTCTTTCTCTGTGGAAATATGTTCCTTTGTGTCAGTTATTAGATAACGCCTATAAGTGATATCATAGAATATAGGTCTTTTGCTTTCCGACTTACCTCATGTTTTGTGATTATCTCCAGACTCATTTGTGGTGCCTCAGAGAGCAGTGGTTCATTGTTTTCCATGGCTATTATTCCATTGTGTACATGGACCACTTCTTCTTTATCCATTCACCTGTTGTTGGACATTTTGATTGCTCCACTGTCTTGGCTATTGTGAATAAGGCTGCACTGCAGCTTTTGCGGCCTGTGTCTTCTCGATTCTTGTCTTCTCAAGTGAGAGGTCCATTGGTGCGCCTGCTGGATTGAATGGTACCTCCATTTTTACTTTTAAACACAGCTCCTTTCTGTTCTCATTATTGGCTGTTACCCCTTTACGTCTCACCAGCAGGTAGAGGGTACACAGTTCCCTAAAACCCCTTCAGCATTTATTGTTTGTAGACTTTTTGCTCATGGTCAGTCGACTGGTGTAAGTTGAAACGTTTTGTAGATTAGATTGCATGGGTCTAACACTCCCTGAGGTTGAGCTTTTATCCATTTTCCTTTTTTTTAAAAGAGCGTGAGTAAAACTTAACTCTTCATACTCTCTTCTTGAAACATTTGCCTGTTTTGAATTGTTTTGTCCATTCCCTCCTTCAGCACAATTTTTTAGGGCAGGTGTTCTTTACAGCCCTGAGTCCTTGGGAATGTTAAGTGACCATTCGCTGTGAGTTTAAAGCTGTTCTTGCAGGAAACGGCCACAAGGTGGCAGCATTTCCCCTTTACCATATTTGGTTACTAGGGAAACAGAGCCTTAATGGAAGTGGTGTTGTAGGTTGTAAATTAGAATGGAATGTGCCAGGGAAAAGCCCTTTAAGTTTATGTCTCATTACTTCTTGTTCATATTTGTAGTTTACTTTTTATTTTTTATCCCAGTAAATATGATTACAATGGTTTGTTTGTTCTAGGTGTGCAAGATGTGGTTCTTTCACACATATACATGTATCTATTGTTCCTCGCCTCCTTTTCCCATGTAGGTTATGACACAATGTTGAGTAGTCTTCTCCTGGTCTTCCGTACGTCTTTGGTGGTTATATATTTCACATGGTTTGTATATCTCTGTTAACCCCAATGTGGCAATGTATCCAATCCTCATCCCTTTCTATTTGGTGAACCATAAGTTTTTTAATGAATCTGTGATTGCCTTTCTCTGTGGAAATATCTTCATTGGTATCAATTTTTAAGTAACTCTTAAAAGTGATATGATAGGATATGTGCCTTTTGCTTTCTCACTTACTACACGTGGCGTGATTACGTCTAGACTCATCTATGGTGCTGCAAACGGCATTGTTTCATTTTTTTCACTAGCGAATATTCCATCTGTACATGGAGGAGTTCTTCTTTGTCCATCCATCTGTTGGTGGACTTTTTGGTTACTTCCATATCTTGGCTATTGTAATACTGTGCAGTGCAGATTTGCCTGCCTGTGTCTTTCCAATTCTCTCTTCTTAGGTTTTACGTCGAGGAGTGGGCCTGCTGGATCATATAGTAGCTCAATGTTTACCTTTTTAAGGCACCTCCATTCTGTTCTCATTCGTGGCCCTTTCCAAGTTACGTCCCCTTTGAAGTTGAGGGTATGCATTTCTCCACAACACCTTCAGCATTTAGTGTTTGTAGTTTTCTTGCTGATGGTTATTCTGACAAGTGTGAGCTGATACCTCTCTGTGGTTGAATTCAAATGTGCCACATAATCTGTTGAAATTGAGCTTTAAGGCATGTCCTTTGCTATTTTTCAAGCTGTGATTACCCCTTAGTTCTTCAAAGTGTTCTCTTTAAGTATGTGTCACATTTTGAAATGTTTTGGCCTTTACCTCCCTCAAGACATTTTGAGGGCCTGTTTCATTTACAGTTCTGCAGTACTTGTTCCTATGAAGTGACCATTAGCACAGGCTTTAAAGCTGCTTTTGCAGGTAACTGCCAGAGGGCGGCAGCCTTTCTATGTCCCCCACCCTGGTAACTAGGGAAAAGCCCTTGCGGCCTGTGGTGTTTCTCGGTTATAAATTAGAGTGGAGTGTGCCCGGACAAACCCACACAAGCTGATGTCTCCTTACTTTTGTTGGATTTTTACATTTAATTTTTATTTTTTATTGGAGTACTTTTCCACTGTGTACGTGGACCACTTCTACTTTGTGCATTCCTCGGTTGATGGACATTTTCATTGCTTCCAAGTGTTGGCTATGGTAAATATTGTTGGAGTGCAGGATTGCCAGGCTGTGACTTTTCGATTCTCATTTTCTCAGGTGATAGGCCCAGCAGTGGGTGTAATTGATTGACTGGTAGCACCGTGTTTCCCTTTTCAAAGCACCTTCTTTGTGTTTTCATTAGTGGCTCTTACCACGTCCCCCCTTAGAATCGAGGGTACGCATTTCTCCACAATCGCTTCAGCATATATTGTTTGCAGCATTTATGCTAATGGCCCTTCTGGCTGCTGTGAGCTGATAGGTTTTTGTAATTTGGGTTTGCATGTCTTTGAAAATTCGTAAAACTCATCATTTTTCTCCACCGTTTTCTTTTCTGTTAAAAAAAAGGAAACAATTGGGAGTACAGTAGAACTCTTGAAATTGTGTTCTTGGAAGGTTGCCCTCTTTTGAAATTTTTGGTCGATTTTCCACTCCAGAATTTTTTTAGAAAGCAGGTGTCTTTTAGCGAACTGCAAGTTTGGTGAATATTTAGTGACCTTTAGCAATGGGTTTAAAGCTGCTGTTGTGGGAAGTGGCCTCAAGCAGGCAGCATATCTCCATTCCCATATCTGGGTACTAGGGCAGCAGAGCCTTTCTGGAAGTCGTGTTCCTAGTTTGTAAATTACATTGGAATGTGCATGGAGAAAGCCCCATAAGTTTATGTCTCATTATTTCTTCTTGGTTTTAAAATTTTTTTTAATTGGGGTAAAGCTGAGAATATTGTTTGTCCTAGGTGTACACAATCTGGTTCGTTTGTACATTATATATGTCTATTCAAGTACAGATCCTCTTCCCATGTAAAATGTTACTGAGGGTTCCGCAGACCTCCCTTGCTATATGGTTGGTCTTTTTGAGATATGGATATAATATGTGTTTGTATACATATAGTAACACTAATCTTAATTTATCCATTCCCCCCACCTTTCCTTTTAGATGAGCATAGTTTGTTTTCTAAGTCTGTGAGTGTCTTTCTCTGTGGAAATATGTTCCTTTGTGTCAGTTATTAGATAACGCCTATAAGTGATATCATAGAATATAGGTCTTTTGCTTTCCGACTTACCTCATGTTTTGTGATTATCTCCAGACTCATTTGTGGTGCCTCAGAGAGCAGTGGTTCATTGTTTTCCATGGCTATTATTCCATTGTGTACATGGACCACTTCTTCTTTATCCATTCACCTGTTGTTGGACATTTTGATTGCTCCACTGTCTTGGCTATTGTGAATAAGGCTGCACTGCAGCTTTTGCGGCCTGTGTCTTCTCGATTCTTGTCTTCTCAAGTGAGAGGTCCATTGGTGCGCCTGCTGGATTGAATGGTACCTCCATTTTTACTTTTAAACACAGCTCCTTTCTGTTCTCATTATTGGCTGTTACCCCTTTACGTCTCACCAGCAGGTAGAGGGTACACAGTTCCCTAAAACCCCTTCAGCATTTATTGTTTGTAGACTTTTTGCTCATGGTCAGTCGACTGGTGTAAGTTGAAACGTTTTGTAGATTAGATTGCATGGGTCTAACACTCCCTGAGGTTGAGCTTTTATCCATTTTCCTTTTTTTTAAAAGAGCGTGAGTAAAACTTAACTCTTCATACTCTCTTCTTGAAACATTTGCCTGTTTTGAATTGTTTTGTCCATTCCCTCCTTCAGCACAATTTTTTAGGGCAGGTGTTCTTTACAGCCCTGAGTCCTTGGGAATGTTAAGTGACCATTCGCTGTGAGTTTAAAGCTGTTCTTGCAGGAAACGGCCACAAGGTGGCAGCATTTCCCCTTTACCATATTTGGTTACTAGGGAAACAGAGCCTTAATGGAAGTGGTGTTGTAGGTTGTAAATTAGAATGGAATGTGCCAGGGAAAAGCCCTTTAAGTTTATGTCTCATTACTTCTTGTTCATATTTGTAGTTTACTTTTTATTTTTTATCCCAGTAAATATGATTACAATGGTTTGTTTGTTCTAGGTGTGCAAGATGTGGTTCTTTCACACATATACATGTATCTATTGTTCCTCGCATCCTTTTCCCATGTAGGTTATGACACAATGTTGAGTAGTCTTCTCCTGGTCTTCCGTACGTCTTTGGTGGTTATATATTTCACATGGTTTGTATATCTCTGTTAACCCCAATGTGGCAATGTATCCAATCCTCATCCCTTTCTATTTGGTGAACCATAAGTTTTTTAATGAATCTGTGATTGCCTTTCTCTGTGGAAATATCTTCATTGGTATCAATTTTTAAGTAACTCTTAAAAGTGATATGATAGGATATGTGCCTTTTGCTTTCTCACTTACTACACGTGGCGTGATTACGTCTAGACTCATCTATGGTGCTGCAAACGGCATTGTTTCATTTTTTTCACTAGCGAATATTCCATCTGTACATGGAGGAGTTCTTCTTTGTCCATCCATCTGTTGGTGGACTTTTTGGTTACTTCCATATCTTGGCTATTGTAATACTGTGCAGTGCAGATTTGCCTGCCTGTGTCTTTCCAATTCTCTCTTCTTAGGTTTTACGTCGAGGAGTGGGCCTGCTGGATCATATAGTAGCTCAATGTTTACCTTTTTAAGGCACCTCCATTCTGTTCTCATTCGTGGCCCTTTCCAAGTTACGTCCCCTTTGAAGTTGAGGGTATGCATTTCTCCACAACACCTTCAGCATTTAGTGTTTGTAGTTTTCTTGCTGATGGTTATTCTGACAAGTGTGAGCTGATACCTCTCTGTGGTTGAATTCGAATGTGCCACATAATCTGTTGAAATTGAGCTTTAAGGCATGTCCTTTGCTATTTTTCAAGCTGTGATTACCCCTTAGTTCTTCAAAGTGTTCTCTTTAAGTATGTGTCACATTTTGAAATGTTTTGGCCTTTACCTCCCTCAAGACATTTTGAGGGCCTGTTTCATTTACAGTTCTGCAGTACTTGTTCCTATGAAGTGACCATTAGCACAGGCTTTAAAGCTGCTTTTGCAGGTAACTGCCAGAGGGCGGCAGCCTTTCTATGTCCCCCACCCTGGTAACTAGGGAAAAGCCCTTGCGGCCTGTGGTGTTTCTCGGTTATAAATTAGAGTGGAGTGTGCCCGGACAAACCCACACAAGCTGATGTCTCCTTACTTTTGTTGGATTTTTACATTTAATTTTTATTTTTTATTGGAGTACTTTTCCACTGTGTACGTGGACCACTTCTACTTTGTGCATTCCTCGGTTGATGGACATTTTCATTGCTTCCAAGTGTTGGCTATGGTAAATATTGTTGGAGTGCAGGATTGCCAGGCTGTGACTTTTCGATTCTCATTTTCTCAGGTGATAGGCCCAGCAGTGGGTGTAATTGATTGACTGGTAGCACCGTGTTTCCCTTTTCAAAGCACCTTCTTTGTGTTTTCATTAGTGGCTCTTACCACGTCCCCCCTTAGAATCGAGGGTACGCATTTCTCCACAATCGCTTCAGCATATATTGTTTGCAGCATTTATGCTAATGGCCCTTCTGGCTGCTGTGAGCTGATAGGTTTTTGTAATTTGGGTTTGCATGTCTTTGAAAATTCGTAAAACTCATCATTTTTCTCCACCGTTTTCTTTTCTGTTAAAAAAAAGGAAACAATTGGGAGTACAGTAGAACTCTTGAAATTGTGTTCTTGGAAGGTTGCCCTCTTTTGAAATTTTTGGTCGATTTTCCACTCCAGAATTTTTTTAGAAAGCAGGTGTCTTTTAGCGAACTGCAAGTTTGGTGAATATTTAGTGACCTTTAGCAATGGGTTTAAAGCTGCTGTTGTGGGAAGTGGCCTCAAGCAGGCAGCATATCTCCATTCCCATATCTGGGTACTAGGGCAGCAGAGCCTTTCTGGAAGTCGTGTTCCTAGTTTGTAAATTACATTGGAATGTGCATGGAGAAAGCCCCATAAGTTTATGTCTCATTATTTCTTCTTGGTTTTAAAATTTTTTTTAATTGGGGTAAAGCTGAGAATATTGTTTGTCCTAGGTGTACACAATCTGGTTCGTTTGTACATTATATATGTCTATTCAAGTACAGATCCTCTTCCCATGTAAAATGTTACTGAGGGTTCCGCAGACCTCCCTTGCTATATGGTTGGTCTTTTTGAGATATGGATATAATATGTGTTTGTATACATATAGTAACACTAATCTTAATTTATCCATTCCCCCCACCTTTCCTTTTAGATGAGCATAGTTTGTTTTCTAAGTCTGTGAGTGTCTTTCTCTGTGGAAATATGTTCCTTTGTGTCAGTTATTAGATAACGCCTATAAGTGATATCATAGAATATAGGTCTTTTGCTTTCCGACTTACCTCATGTTTTGTGATTATCTCCAGACTCATTTGTGGTGCCTCAGAGAGCAGTGGTTCATTGTTTTCCATGGCTATTATTCCATTGTGTACATGGACCACTTCTTCTTTATCCATTCACCTGTTGTTGGACATTTTGATTGCTCCACTGTCTTGGCTATTGTGAATAAGGCTGCACTGCAGCTTTTGCGGCCTGTGTCTTCTCGATTCTTGTCTTCTCAGGTGAGAGGTCCATTGGTGCGCCTGCTGGATTGAATGGTACCTCCATTTTTACTTTTAAACACAGCTCCTTTCTGTTCTCATTATTGGCTGTTACCCCTTTACGTCTCACCAGCAGGTAGAGGGTACACAGTTCCCTAAAACCCCTTCAGCATTTATTGTTTGTAGACTTTTTGCTCATGGTCAGTCGACTGGTGTAAGTTGAAACGTTTTGTAGATTAGATTGCATGGGTCTAACACTCCCTGAGGTTGAGCTTTTATCCATTTTCCTTTTTTTTAAAAGAGCGTGAGTAAAACTTAACTCTTCATACTCTCTTCTTGAAACATTTGCCTGTTTTGAATTGTTTTGTCCATTCCCTCCTTCAGCACAATTTTTTAGGGCAGGTGTTCTTTACAGCCCTGAGTCCTTGGGAATGTTAAGTGACCATTCGCTGTGAGTTTAAAGCTGTTCTTGCAGGAAACGGCCACAAGGTGGCAGCATTTCCCCTTTACCATATTTGGTTACTAGGGAAACAGAGCCTTAATGGAAGTGGTGTTGTAGGTTGTAAATTAGAATGGAATGTGCCAGGGAAAAGCCCTTTAAGTTTATGTCTCATTACTTCTTGTTCATATTTGTAGTTTACTTTTTATTTTTTATCCCAGTAAATATGATTACAATGGTTTGTTTGTTCTAGGTGTGCAAGATGTGGTTCTTTCACACATATACATGTATCTATTGTTCCTCGCATCCTTTTCCCATGTAGGTTATGACACAATGTTGAGTAGTCTTCTCCTGGTCTTCCGTACGTCTTTGGTGGTTATATATTTCACATGGTTTGTATATCTCTGTTAACCCCAATGTGGCAATGTATCCAATCCTCATCCCTTTCTATTTGGTGAACCATAAGTTTTTTAATGAATCTGTGATTGCCTTTCTCTGTGGAAATATCTTCATTGGTATCAATTTTTAAGTAACTCTTAAAAGTGATATGATAGGATATGTGCCTTTTGCTTTCTCACTTACTACACGTGGCGTGATTACGTCTAGACTCATCTATGGTGCTGCAAACGGCATTGTTTCATTTTTTTCACTAGCGAATATTCCATCTGTACATGGAGGAGTTCTTCTTTGTCCATCCATCTGTTGGTGGACTTTTTGGTTACTTCCATATCTTGGCTATTGTAATACTGTGCAGTGCAGATTTGCCTGCCTGTGTCTTTCCAATTCTCTCTTCTTAGGTTTTACGTCGAGGAGTGGGCCTGCTGGATCATATAGTAGCTCAATGTTTACCTTTTTAAGGCACCTCCATTCTGTTCTCATTCGTGGCCCTTTCCAAGTTACGTCCCCTTTGAAGTTGAGGGTATGCATTTCTCCACAACACCTTCAGCATTTAGTGTTTGTAGTTTTCTTGCTGATGGTTATTCTGACAAGTGTGAGCTGATACCTCTCTGTGGTTGAATTCGAATGTGCCACATAATCTGTTGAAATTGAGCTTTAAGGCATGTCCTTTGCTATTTTTCAAGCTGTGATTACCCCTTAGTTCTTCAAAGTGTTCTCTTTAAGTATGTGTCACATTTTGAAATGTTTTGGCCTTTACCTCCCTCAAGACATTTTGAGGGCCTGTTTCATTTACAGTTCTGCAGTACTTGTTCCTATGAAGTGACCATTAGCACAGGCTTTAAAGCTGCTTTTGCAGGTAACTGCCAGAGGGCGGCAGCCTTTCTATGTCCCCCACCCTGGTAACTAGGGAAAAGCCCTTGCGGCCTGTGGTGTTTCTCGGTTATAAATTAGAGTGGAGTGTGCCCGGACAAACCCACACAAGCTGATGTCTCCTTACTTTTGTTGGATTTTTACATTTAATTTTTATTTTTTATTGGAGTACTTTTCCACTGTGTACGTGGACCACTTCTACTTTGTGCATTCCTCGGTTGATGGACATTTTCATTGCTTCCAAGTGTTGGCTATGGTAAATATTGTTGGAGTGCAGGATTGCCAGGCTGTGACTTTTCGATTCTCATTTTCTCAGGTGATAGGCCCAGCAGTGGGTGTAATTGATTGACTGGTAGCACCGTGTTTCCCTTTTCAAAGCACCTTCTTTGTGTTTTCATTAGTGGCTCTTACCACGTCCCCCCTTAGAATCGAGGGTACGCATTTCTCCACAATCGCTTCAGCATATATTGTTTGCAGCATTTATGCTAATGGCCCTTCTGGCTGCTGTGAGCTGATAGGTTTTTGTAATTTGGGTTTGCATGTCTTTGAAAATTCGTAAAACTCATCATTTTTCTCCACCGTTTTCTTTTCTGTTAAAAAAAAGGAAACAATTGGGAGTACAGTAGAACTCTTGAAATTGTGTTCTTGGAAGGTTGCCCTCTTTTGAAATTTTTGGTCGATTTTCCACTCCAGAATTTTTTTAGAAAGCAGGTGTCTTTTAGCGAACTGCAAGTTTGGTGAATATTTAGTGACCTTTAGCAATGGGTTTAAAGCTGCTGTTGTGGGAAGTGGCCTCAAGCAGGCAGCATATCTCCATTCCCATATCTGGGTACTAGGGCAGCAGAGCCTTTCTGGAAGTCGTGTTCCTAGTTTGTAAATTACATTGGAATGTGCATGGAGAAAGCCCCATAAGTTTATGTCTCATTATTTCTTCTTGGTTTTAAAATTTTTTTTAATTGGGGTAAAGCTGAGAATATTGTTTGTCCTAGGTGTACACAATCTGGTTCGTTTGTACATTATATATGTCTATTCAAGTACAGATCCTCTTCCCATGTAAAATGTTACTGAGGGTTCCGCAGACCTCCCTTGCTATATGGTTGGTCTTTTTGAGATATGGATATAATATGTGTTTGTATACATATAGTAACACTAATCTTAATTTATCCATTCCCCCCACCTTTCCTTTTAGATGAGCATAGTTTGTTTTCTAAGTCTGTGAGTGTCTTTCTCTGTGGAAATATGTTCCTTTGTGTCAGTTATTAGATAACGCCTATAAGTGATATCATAGAATATAGGTCTTTTGCTTTCCGACTTACCTCATGTTTTGTGATTATCTCCAGACTCATTTGTGGTGCCTCAGAGAGCAGTGGTTCATTGTTTTCCATGGCTATTATTCCATTGTGTACATGGACCACTTCTTCTTTATCCATTCACCTGTTGTTGGACATTTTGATTGCTCCACTGTCTTGGCTATTGTGAATAAGGCTGCACTGCAGCTTTTGCGGCCTGTGTCTTCTCGATTCTTGTCTTCTCAAGTGAGAGGTCCATTGGTGCGCCTGCTGGATTGAATGGTACCTCCATTTTTACTTTTAAACACAGCTCCTTTCTGTTCTCATTATTGGCTGTTACCCCTTTACGTCTCACCAGCAGGTAGAGGGTACACAGTTCCCTAAAACCCCTTCAGCATTTATTGTTTGTAGACTTTTTGCTCATGGTCAGTCGACTGGTGTAAGTTGAAACGTTTTGTAGATTAGATTGCATGGGTCTAACACTCCCTGAGGTTGAGCTTTTATCCATTTTCCTTTTTTTTAAAAGAGCGTGAGTAAAACTTAACTCTTCATACTCTCTTCTTGAAACATTTGCCTGTTTTGAATTGTTTTGTCCATTCCCTCCTTCAGCACAATTTTTTAGGGCAGGTGTTCTTTACAGCCCTGAGTCCTTGGGAATGTTAAGTGACCATTCGCTGTGAGTTTAAAGCTGTTCTTGCAGGAAACGGCCACAAGGTGGCAGCATTTCCCCTTTACCATATTTGGTTACTAGGGAAACAGAGCCTTAATGGAAGTGGTGTTGTAGGTTGTAAATTAGAATGGAATGTGCCAGGGAAAAGCCCTTTAAGTTTATGTCTCATTACTTCTTGTTCATATTTGTAGTTTACTTTTTATTTTTTATCCCAGTAAATATGATTACAATGGTTTGTTTGTTCTAGGTGTGCAAGATGTGGTTCTTTCACACATATACATGTATCTATTGTTCCTCGCCTCCTTTTCCCATGTAGGTTATGACACAATGTTGAGTAGTCTTCTCCTGGTCTTCCGTACGTCTTTGGTGGTTATATATTTCACATGGTTTGTATATCTCTGTTAACCCCAATGTGGCAATGTATCCAATCCTCATCCCTTTCTATTTGGTGAACCATAAGTTTTTTAATGAATCTGTGATTGCCTTTCTCTGTGGAAATATCTTCATTGGTATCAATTTTTAAGTAACTCTTAAAAGTGATATGATAGGATATGTGCCTTTTGCTTTCTCACTTACTACACGTGGCGTGATTACGTCTAGACTCATCTATGGTGCTGCAAACGGCATTGTTTCATTTTTTTCACTAGCGAATATTCCATCTGTACATGGAGGAGTTCTTCTTTGTCCATCCATCTGTTGGTGGACTTTTTGGTTACTTCCATATCTTGGCTATTGTAATACTGTGCAGTGCAGATTTGCCTGCCTGTGTCTTTCCAATTCTCTCTTCTTAGGTTTTACGTCGAGGAGTGGGCCTGCTGGATCATATAGTAGCTCAATGTTTACCTTTTTAAGGCACCTCCATTCTGTTCTCATTCGTGGCCCTTTCCAAGTTACGTCCCCTTTGAAGTTGAGGGTATGCATTTCTCCACAACACCTTCAGCATTTAGTGTTTGTAGTTTTCTTGCTGATGGTTATTCTGACAAGTGTGAGCTGATACCTCTCTGTGGTTGAATTCGAATGTGCCACATAATCTGTTGAAATTGAGCTTTAAGGCATGTCCTTTGCTATTTTTCAAGCTGTGATTACCCCTTAGTTCTTCAAAGTGTTCTCTTTAAGTATGTGTCACATTTTGAAATGTTTTGGCCTTTACCTCCCTCAAGACATTTTGAGGGCCTGTTTCATTTACAGTTCTGCAGTACTTGTTCCTATGAAGTGACCATTAGCACAGGCTTTAAAGCTGCTTTTGCAGGTAACTGCCAGAGGGCGGCAGCCTTTCTATGTCCCCCACCCTGGTAACTAGGGAAAAGCCCTTGCGGCCTGTGGTGTTTCTCGGTTATAAATTAGAGTGGAGTGTGCCCGGACAAACCCACACAAGCTGATGTCTCCTTACTTTTGTTGGATTTTTACATTTAATTTTTATTTTTTATTGGAGTACTTTTCCACTGTGTACGTGGACCACTTCTACTTTGTGCATTCCTCGGTTGATGGACATTTTCATTGCTTCCAAGTGTTGGCTATGGTAAATATTGTTGGAGTGCAGGATTGCCAGGCTGTGACTTTTCGATTCTCATTTTCTCAGGTGATAGGCCCAGCAGTGGGTGTAATTGATTGACTGGTAGCACCGTGTTTCCCTTTTCAAAGCACCTTCTTTGTGTTTTCATTAGTGGCTCTTACCACGTCCCCCCTTAGAATCGAGGGTACGCATTTCTCCACAATCGCTTCAGCATATATTGTTTGCAGCATTTATGCTAATGGCCCTTCTGGCTGCTGTGAGCTGATAGGTTTTTGTAATTTGGGTTTGCATGTCTTTGAAAATTCGTAAAACTCATCATTTTTCTCCACCGTTTTCTTTTCTGTTAAAAAAAAGGAAACAATTGGGAGTACAGTAGAACTCTTGAAATTGTGTTCTTGGAAGGTTGCCCTCTTTTGAAATTTTTGGTCGATTTTCCACTCCAGAATTTTTTTAGAAAGCAGGTGTCTTTTAGCGAACTGCAAGTTTGGTGAATATTTAGTGACCTTTAGCAATGGGTTTAAAGCTGCTGTTGTGGGAAGTGGCCTCAAGCAGGCAGCATATCTCCATTCCCATATCTGGGTACTAGGGCAGCAGAGCCTTTCTGGAAGTCGTGTTCCTAGTTTGTAAATTACATTGGAATGTGCATGGAGAAAGCCCCATAAGTTTATGTCTCATTATTTCTTCTTGGTTTTAAAATTTTTTTTAATTGGGGTAAAGCTGAGAATATTGTTTGTCCTAGGTGTACACAATCTGGTTCGTTTGTACATTATATATGTCTATTCAAGTACAGATCCTCTTCCCATGTAAAATGTTACTGAGGGTTCCGCAGACCTCCCTTGCTATATGGTTGGTCTTTTTGAGATATGGATATAATATGTGTTTGTATACATATAGTAACACTAATCTTAATTTATCCATTCCCCCCACCTTTCCTTTTAGATGAGCATAGTTTGTTTTCTAAGTCTGTGAGTGTCTTTCTCTGTGGAAATATGTTCCTTTGTGTCAGTTATTAGATAACGCCTATAAGTGATATCATAGAATATAGGTCTTTTGCTTTCCGACTTACCTCATGTTTTGTGATTATCTCCAGACTCATTTGTGGTGCCTCAGAGAGCAGTGGTTCATTGTTTTCCATGGCTATTATTCCATTGTGTACATGGACCACTTCTTCTTTATCCATTCACCTGTTGTTGGACATTTTGATTGCTCCACTGTCTTGGCTATTGTGAATAAGGCTGCACTGCAGCTTTTGCGGCCTGTGTCTTCTCGATTCTTGTCTTCTCAGGTGAGAGGTCCATTGGTGCGCCTGCTGGATTGAATGGTACCTCCATTTTTACTTTTAAACACAGCTCCTTTCTGTTCTCATTATTGGCTGTTACCCCTTTACGTCTCACCAGCAGGTAGAGGGTACACAGTTCCCTAAAACCCCTTCAGCATTTATTGTTTGTAGACTTTTTGCTCATGGTCAGTCGACTGGTGTAAGTTGAAACGTTTTGTAGATTAGATTGCATGGGTCTAACACTCCCTGAGGTTGAGCTTTTATCCATTTTCCTTTTTTTTAAAAGAGCGTGAGTAAAACTTAACTCTTCATACTCTCTTCTTGAAACATTTGCCTGTTTTGAATTGTTTTGTCCATTCCCTCCTTCAGCACAATTTTTTAGGGCAGGTGTTCTTTACAGCCCTGAGTCCTTGGGAATGTTAAGTGACCATTCGCTGTGAGTTTAAAGCTGTTCTTGCAGGAAACGGCCACAAGGTGGCAGCATTTCCCCTTTACCATATTTGGTTACTAGGGAAACAGAGCCTTAATGGAAGTGGTGTTGTAGGTTGTAAATTAGAATGGAATGTGCCAGGGAAAAGCCCTTTAAGTTTATGTCTCATTACTTCTTGTTCATATTTGTAGTTTACTTTTTATTTTTTATCCCAGTAAATATGATTACAATGGTTTGTTTGTTCTAGGTGTGCAAGATGTGGTTCTTTCACACATATACATGTATCTATTGTTCCTCGCCTCCTTTTCCCATGTAGGTTATGACACAATGTTGAGTAGTCTTCTCCTGGTCTTCCGTACGTCTTTGGTGGTTATATATTTCACATGGTTTGTATATCTCTGTTAACCCCAATGTGGCAATGTATCCAATCCTCATCCCTTTCTATTTGGTGAACCATAAGTTTTTTAATGAATCTGTGATTGCCTTTCTCTGTGGAAATATCTTCATTGGTATCAATTTTTAAGTAACTCTTAAAAGTGATATGATAGGATATGTGCCTTTTGCTTTCTCACTTACTACACGTGGCGTGATTACGTCTAGACTCATCTATGGTGCTGCAAACGGCATTGTTTCATTTTTTTCACTAGCGAATATTCCATCTGTACATGGAGGAGTTCTTCTTTGTCCATCCATCTGTTGGTGGACTTTTTGGTTACTTCCATATCTTGGCTATTGTAATACTGTGCAGTGCAGATTTGCCTGCCTGTGTCTTTCCAATTCTCTCTTCTTAGGTTTTACGTCGAGGAGTGGGCCTGCTGGATCATATAGTAGCTCAATGTTTACCTTTTTAAGGCACCTCCATTCTGTTCTCATTCGTGGCCCTTTCCAAGTTACGTCCCCTTTGAAGTTGAGGGTATGCATTTCTCCACAACACCTTCAGCATTTAGTGTTTGTAGTTTTCTTGCTGATGGTTATTCTGACAAGTGTGAGCTGATACCTCTCTGTGGTTGAATTCGAATGTGCCACATAATCTGTTGAAATTGAGCTTTAAGGCATGTCCTTTGCTATTTTTCAAGCTGTGATTACCCCTTAGTTCTTCAAAGTGTTCTCTTTAAGTATGTGTCACATTTTGAAATGTTTTGGCCTTTACCTCCCTCAAGACATTTTGAGGGCCTGTTTCATTTACAGTTCTGCAGTACTTGTTCCTATGAAGTGACCATTAGCACAGGCTTTAAAGCTGCTTTTGCAGGTAACTGCCAGAGGGCGGCAGCCTTTCTATGTCCCCCACCCTGGTAACTAGGGAAAAGCCCTTGCGGCCTGTGGTGTTTCTCGGTTATAAATTAGAGTGGAGTGTGCCCGGACAAACCCACACAAGCTGATGTCTCCTTACTTTTGTTGGATTTTTACATTTAATTTTTATTTTTTATTGGAGTACTTTTCCACTGTGTACGTGGACCACTTCTACTTTGTGCATTCCTCGGTTGATGGACATTTTCATTGCTTCCAAGTGTTGGCTATGGTAAATATTGTTGGAGTGCAGGATTGCCAGGCTGTGACTTTTCGATTCTCATTTTCTCAGGTGATAGGCCCAGCAGTGGGTGTAATTGATTGACTGGTAGCACCGTGTTTCCCTTTTCAAAGCACCTTCTTTGTGTTTTCATTAGTGGCTCTTACCACGTCCCCCCTTAGAATCGAGGGTACGCATTTCTCCACAATCGCTTCAGCATATATTGTTTGCAGCATTTATGCTAATGGCCCTTCTGGCTGCTGTGAGCTGATAGGTTTTTGTAATTTGGGTTTGCATGTCTTTGAAAATTCGTAAAACTCATCATTTTTCTCCACCGTTTTCTTTTCTGTTAAAAAAAAGGAAACAATTGGGAGTACAGTAGAACTCTTGAAATTGTGTTCTTGGAAGGTTGCCCTCTTTTGAAATTTTTGGTCGATTTTCCACTCCAGAATTTTTTTAGAAAGCAGGTGTCTTTTAGCGAACTGCAAGTTTGGTGAATATTTAGTGACCTTTAGCAATGGGTTTAAAGCTGCTGTTGTGGGAAGTGGCCTCAAGCAGGCAGCATATCTCCATTCCCATATCTGGGTACTAGGGCAGCAGAGCCTTTCTGGAAGTCGTGTTCCTAGTTTGTAAATTACATTGGAATGTGCATGGAGAAAGCCCCATAAGTTTATGTCTCATTATTTCTTCTTGGTTTTAAAATTTTTTTTAATTGGGGTAAAGCTGAGAATATTGTTTGTCCTAGGTGTACACAATCTGGTTCGTTTGTACATTATATATGTCTATTCAAGTACAGATCCTCTTCCCATGTAAAATGTTACTGAGGGTTCCGCAGACCTCCCTTGCTATATGGTTGGTCTTTTTGAGATATGGATATAATATGTGTTTGTATACATATAGTAACACTAATCTTAATTTATCCATTCCCCCCACCTTTCCTTTTAGATGAGCATAGTTTGTTTTCTAAGTCTGTGAGTGTCTTTCTCTGTGGAAATATGTTCCTTTGTGTCAGTTATTAGATAACGCCTATAAGTGATATCATAGAATATAGGTCTTTTGCTTTCCGACTTACCTCATGTTTTGTGATTATCTCCAGACTCATTTGTGGTGCCTCAGAGAGCAGTGGTTCATTGTTTTCCATGGCTATTATTCCATTGTGTACATGGACCACTTCTTCTTTATCCATTCACCTGTTGTTGGACATTTTGATTGCTCCACTGTCTTGGCTATTGTGAATAAGGCTGCACTGCAGCTTTTGCGGCCTGTGTCTTCTCGATTCTTGTCTTCTCAGGTGAGAGGTCCATTGGTGCGCCTGCTGGATTGAATGGTACCTCCATTTTTACTTTTAAACACAGCTCCTTTCTGTTCTCATTATTGGCTGTTACCCCTTTACGTCTCACCAGCAGGTAGAGGGTACACAGTTCCCTAAAACCCCTTCAGCATTTATTGTTTGTAGACTTTTTGCTCATGGTCAGTCGACTGGTGTAAGTTGAAACGTTTTGTAGATTAGATTGCATGGGTCTAACACTCCCTGAGGTTGAGCTTTTATCCATTTTCCTTTTTTTTAAAAGAGCGTGAGTAAAACTTAACTCTTCATACTCTCTTCTTGAAACATTTGCCTGTTTTGAATTGTTTTGTCCATTCCCTCCTTCAGCACAATTTTTTAGGGCAGGTGTTCTTTACAGCCCTGAGTCCTTGGGAATGTTAAGTGACCATTCGCTGTGAGTTTAAAGCTGTTCTTGCAGGAAACGGCCACAAGGTGGCAGCATTTCCCCTTTACCATATTTGGTTACTAGGGAAACAGAGTCTTAATGGAAGTGGTGTTGTAGGTTGTAAATTAGAATGGAATGTGCCAGGGAAAAGCCCTTTAAGTTTATGTCTCATTACTTCTTGTTCATATTTGTAGTTTACTTTTTATTTTTTATCCCAGTAAATATGATTACAATGGTTTGTTTGTTCTAGGTGTGCAAGATGTGGTTCTTTCACACATATACATGTATCTATTGTTCCTCGCCTCCTTTTCCCATGTAGGTTATGACACAATGTTGAGTAGTCTTCTCCTGGTCTTCCGTACGTCTTTGGTGGTTATATATTTCACATGGTTTGTATATCTCTGTTAACCCCAATGTGGCAATGTATCCAATCCTCATCCCTTTCTATTTGGTGAACCATAAGTTTTTTAATGAATCTGTGATTGCCTTTCTCTGTGGAAATATCTTCATTGGTATCAATTTTTAAGTAACTCTTAAAAGTGATATGATAGGATATGTGCCTTTTGCTTTCTCACTTACTACACGTGGCGTGATTACGTCTAGACTCATCTATGGTGCTGCAAACGGCATTGTTTCATTTTTTTCACTAGCGAATATTCCATCTGTACATGGAGGAGTTCTTCTTTGTCCATCCATCTGTTGGTGGACTTTTTGGTTACTTCCATATCTTGGCTATTGTAATACTGTGCAGTGCAGATTTGCCTGCCTGTGTCTTTCCAATTCTCTCTTCTTAGGTTTTACGTCGAGGAGTGGGCCTGCTGGATCATATAGTAGCTCAATGTTTACCTTTTTAAGGCACCTCCATTCTGTTCTCATTCGTGGCCCTTTCCAAGTTACGTCCCCTTTGAAGTTGAGGGTATGCATTTCTCCACAACACCTTCAGCATTTAGTGTTTGTAGTTTTCTTGCTGATGGTTATTCTGACAAGTGTGAGCTGATACCTCTCTGTGGTTGAATTCGAATGTGCCACATAATCTGTTGAAATTGAGCTTTAAGGCATGTCCTTTGCTATTTTTCAAGCTGTGATTACCCCTTAGTTCTTCAAAGTGTTCTCTTTAAGTATGTGTCACATTTTGAAATGTTTTGGCCTTTACCTCCCTCAAGACATTTTGAGGGCCTGTTTCATTTACAGTTCTGCAGTACTTGTTCCTATGAAGTGACCATTAGCACAGGCTTTAAAGCTGCTTTTGCAGGTAACTGCCAGAGGGCGGCAGCCTTTCTATGTCCCCCACCCTGGTAACTAGGGAAAAGCCCTTGCGGCCTGTGGTGTTTCTCGGTTATAAATTAGAGTGGAGTGTGCCCGGACAAACCCACACAAGCTGATGTCTCCTTACTTTTGTTGGATTTTTACATTTAATTTTTATTTTTTATTGGAGTACTTTTCCACTGTGTACGTGGACCACTTCTACTTTGTGCATTCCTCGGTTGATGGACATTTTCATTGCTTCCAAGTGTTGGCTATGGTAAATATTGTTGGAGTGCAGGATTGCCAGGCTGTGACTTTTCGATTCTCATTTTCTCAGGTGATAGGCCCAGCAGTGGGTGTAATTGATTGACTGGTAGCACCGTGTTTCCCTTTTCAAAGCACCTTCTTTGTGTTTTCATTAGTGGCTCTTACCACGTCCCCCCTTAGAATCGAGGGTACGCATTTCTCCACAATCGCTTCAGCATATATTGTTTGCAGCATTTATGCTAATGGCCCTTCTGGCTGCTGTGAGCTGATAGGTTTTTGTAATTTGGGTTTGCATGTCTTTGAAAATTCGTAAAACTCATCATTTTTCTCCACCGTTTTCTTTTCTGTTAAAAAAAAGGAAACAATTGGGAGTACAGTAGAACTCTTGAAATTGTGTTCTTGGAAGGTTGCCCTCTTTTGAAATTTTTGGTCGATTTTCCACTCCAGAATTTTTTTAGAAAGCAGGTGTCTTTTAGCGAACTGCAAGTTTGGTGAATATTTAGTGACCTTTAGCAATGGGTTTAAAGCTGCTGTTGTGGGAAGTGGCCTCAAGCAGGCAGCATATCTCCATTCCCATATCTGGGTACTAGGGCAGCAGAGCCTTTCTGGAAGTCGTGTTCCTAGTTTGTAAATTACATTGGAATGTGCATGGAGAAAGCCCCATAAGTTTATGTCTCATTATTTCTTCTTGGTTTTAAAATTTTTTTTAATTGGGGTAAAGCTGAGAATATTGTTTGTCCTAGGTGTACACAATCTGGTTCGTTTGTACATTATATATGTCTATTCAAGTACAGATCCTCTTCCCATGTAAAATGTTACTGAGGGTTCCGCAGACCTCCCTTGCTATATGGTTGGTCTTTTTGAGATATGGATATAATATGTGTTTGTATACATATAGTAACACTAATCTTAATTTATCCATTCCCCCCACCTTTCCTTTTAGATGAGCATAGTTTGTTTTCTAAGTCTGTGAGTGTCTTTCTCTGTGGAAATATGTTCCTTTGTGTCAGTTATTAGATAACGCCTATAAGTGATATCATAGAATATAGGTCTTTTGCTTTCCGACTTACCTCATGTTTTGTGATTATCTCCAGACTCATTTGTGGTGCCTCAGAGAGCAGTGGTTCATTGTTTTCCATGGCTATTATTCCATTGTGTACATGGACCACTTCTTCTTTATCCATTCACCTGTTGTTGGACATTTTGATTGCTCCACTGTCTTGGCTATTGTGAATAAGGCTGCACTGCAGCTTTTGCGGCCTGTGTCTTCTCGATTCTTGTCTTCTCAGGTGAGAGGTCCATTGGTGCGCCTGCTGGATTGAATGGTACCTCCATTTTTACTTTTAAACACAGCTCCTTTCTGTTCTCATTATTGGCTGTTACCCCTTTACGTCTCACCAGCAGGTAGAGGGTACACAGTTCCCTAAAACCCCTTCAGCATTTATTGTTTGTAGACTTTTTGCTCATGGTCAGTCGACTGGTGTAAGTTGAAACGTTTTGTAGATTAGATTGCATGGGTCTAACACTCCCTGAGGTTGAGCTTTTATCCATTTTCCTTTTTTTTAAAAGAGCGTGAGTAAAACTTAACTCTTCATACTCTCTTCTTGAAACATTTGCCTGTTTTGAATTGTTTTGTCCATTCCCTCCTTCAGCACAATTTTTTAGGGCAGGTGTTCTTTACAGCCCTGAGTCCTTGGGAATGTTAAGTGACCATTCGCTGTGAGTTTAAAGCTGTTCTTGCAGGAAACGGCCACAAGGTGGCAGCATTTCCCCTTTACCATATTTGGTTACTAGGGAAACAGAGCCTTAATGGAAGTGGTGTTGTAGGTTGTAAATTAGAATGGAATGTGCCAGGGAAAAGCCCTTTAAGTTTATGTCTCATTACTTCTTGTTCATATTTGTAGTTTACTTTTTATTTTTTATCCCAGTAAATATGATTACAATGGTTTGTTTGTTCTAGGTGTGCAAGATGTGGTTCTTTCACACATATACATGTATCTATTGTTCCTCGCCTCCTTTTCCCATGTAGGTTATGACACAATGTTGAGTAGTCTTCTCCTGGTCTTCCGTACGTCTTTGGTGGTTATATATTTCACATGGTTTGTATATCTCTGTTAACCCCAATGTGGCAATGTATCCAATCCTCATCCCTTTCTATTTGGTGAACCATAAGTTTTTTAATGAATCTGTGATTGCCTTTCTCTGTGGAAATATCTTCATTGGTATCAATTTTTAAGTAACTCTTAAAAGTGATATGATAGGATATGTGCCTTTTGCTTTCTCACTTACTACACGTGGCGTGATTACGTCTAGACTCATCTATGGTGCTGCAAACGGCATTGTTTCATTTTTTTCACTAGCGAATATTCCATCTGTACATGGAGGAGTTCTTCTTTGTCCATCCATCTGTTGGTGGACTTTTTGGTTACTTCCATATCTTGGCTATTGTAATACTGTGCAGTGCAGATTTGCCTGCCTGTGTCTTTCCAATTCTCTCTTCTTAGGTTTTACGTCGAGGAGTGGGCCTGCTGGATCATATAGTAGCTCAATGTTTACCTTTTTAAGGCACCTCCATTCTGTTCTCATTCGTGGCCCTTTCCAAGTTACGTCCCCTTTGAAGTTGAGGGTATGCATTTCTCCACAACACCTTCAGCATTTAGTGTTTGTAGTTTTCTTGCTGATGGTTATTCTGACAAGTGTGAGCTGATACCTCTCTGTGGTTGAATTCGAATGTGCCACATAATCTGTTGAAATTGAGCTTTAAGGCATGTCCTTTGCTATTTTTCAAGCTGTGATTACCCCTTAGTTCTTCAAAGTGTTCTCTTTAAGTATGTGTCACATTTTGAAATGTTTTGGCCTTTACCTCCCTCAAGACATTTTGAGGGCCTGTTTCATTTACAGTTCTGCAGTACTTGTTCCTATGAAGTGACCATTAGCACAGGCTTTAAAGCTGCTTTTGCAGGTAACTGCCAGAGGGCGGCAGCCTTTCTATGTCCCCCACCCTGGTAACTAGGGAAAAGCCCTTGCGGCCTGTGGTGTTTCTCGGTTATAAATTAGAGTGGAGTGTGCCCGGACAAACCCACACAAGCTGATGTCTCCTTACTTTTGTTGGATTTTTACATTTAATTTTTATTTTTTATTGGAGTACTTTTCCACTGTGTACGTGGACCACTTCTACTTTGTGCATTCCTCGGTTGATGGACATTTTCATTGCTTCCAAGTGTTGGCTATGGTAAATATTGTTGGAGTGCAGGATTGCCAGGCTGTGACTTTTCGATTCTCATTTTCTCAGGTGATAGGCCCAGCAGTGGGTGTAATTGATTGACTGGTAGCACCGTGTTTCCCTTTTCAAAGCACCTTCTTTGTGTTTTCATTAGTGGCTCTTACCACGTCCCCCCTTAGAATCGAGGGTACGCATTTCTCCACAATCACTTCAGCATATATTGTTTGCAGCATTTATGCTAATGGCCCTTCTGGCTGCTGTGAGCTGATAGGTTTTTGTAATTTGGGTTTGCATGTCTTTGAAAATTCGTAAAACTCATCATTTTTCTCCGCCGTTTTCTTTTCTGTTAAAAAAAAGGAAACAATTGGGAGTACAGTAGAACTCTTGAAATTGTGTTCTTGGAAGGTTGCCCTCTTTTGAAATTTTTGGTCGATTTTCCACTCCAGAATTTTTTTAGAAAGCAGGTGTCTTTTAGCGAACTGCAAGTTTGGTGAATATTTAGTGACCTTTAGCAATGGGTTTAAAGCTGCTGTTGTGGGAAGTGGCCTCAAGCAGGCAGCATATCTCCATTCCCATATCTGGGTACTAGGGCAGCAGAGCCTTTCTGGAAGTCGTGTTCCTAGTTTGTAAATTACATTGGAATGTGCATGGAGAAAGCCCCATAAGTTTATGTCTCATTATTTCTTCTTGGTTTTAAAATTTTTTTTAATTGGGGTAAAGCTGAGAATATTGTTTGTCCTAGGTGTACACAATCTGGTTCGTTTGTACATTATATATGTCTATTCAAGTACAGATCCTCTTCCCATGTAAAATGTTACTGAGGGTTCCGCAGACCTCCCTTGCTATATGGTTGGTCTTTTTGAGATATGGATATAATATGTGTTTGTATACATATAGTAACACTAATCTTAATTTATCCATTCCCCCCACCTTTCCTTTTAGATGAGCATAGTTTGTTTTCTAAGTCTGTGAGTGTCTTTCTCTGTGGAAATATGTTCCTTTGTGTCAGTTATTAGATAACGCCTATAAGTGATATCATAGAATATAGGTCTTTTGCTTTCCGACTTACCTCATGTTTTGTGATTATCTCCAGACTCATTTGTGGTGCCTCAGAGAGCAGTGGTTCATTGTTTTCCATGGCTATTATTCCATTGTGTACATGGACCACTTCTTCTTTATCCATTCACCTGTTGTTGGACATTTTGATTGCTCCACTGTCTTGGCTATTGTGAATAAGGCTGCACTGCAGCTTTTGCGGCCTGTGTCTTCTCGATTCTTGTCTTCTCAGGTGAGAGGTCCATTGGTGCGCCTGCTGGATTGAATGGTACCTCCATTTTTACTTTTAAACACAGCTCCTTTCTGTTCTCATTATTGGCTGTTACCCCTTTACGTCTCACCAGCAGGTAGAGGGTACACAGTTCCCTAAAACCCCTTCAGCATTTATTGTTTGTAGACTTTTTGCTCATGGTCAGTCGACTGGTGTAAGTTGAAACGTTTTGTAGATTAGATTGCATGGGTCTAACACTCCCTGAGGTTGAGCTTTTATCCATTTTCCTTTTTTTTAAAAGAGCGTGAGTAAAACTTAACTCTTCATACTCTCTTCTTGAAACATTTGCCTGTTTTGAATTGTTTTGTCCATTCCCTCCTTCAGCACAATTTTTTAGGGCAGGTGTTCTTTACAGCCCTGAGTCCTTGGGAATGTTAAGTGACCATTCGCTGTGAGTTTAAAGCTGTTCTTGCAGGAAACGGCCACAAGGTGGCAGCATTTCCCCTTTACCATATTTGGTTACTAGGGAAACAGAGCCTTAATGGAAGTGGTGTTGTAGGTTGTAAATTAGAATGGAATGTGCCAGGGAAAAGCCCTTTAAGTTTATGTCTCATTACTTCTTGTTCATATTTGTAGTTTACTTTTTATTTTTTATCCCAGTAAATATGATTACAATGGTTTGTTTGTTCTAGGTGTGCAAGATGTGGTTCTTTCACACATATACATGTATCTATTGTTCCTCGCCTCCTTTTCCCATGTAGGTTATGACACAATGTTGAGTAGTCTTCTCCTGGTCTTCCGTACGTCTTTGGTGGTTATATATTTCACATGGTTTGTATATCTCTGTTAACCCCAATGTGGCAATGTATCCAATCCTCATCCCTTTCTATTTGGTGAACCATAAGTTTTTTAATGAATCTGTGATTGCCTTTCTCTGTGGAAATATCTTCATTGGTATCAATTTTTAAGTAACTCTTAAAAGTGATATGATAGGATATGTGCCTTTTGCTTTCTCACTTACTACACGTGGCGTGATTACGTCTAGACTCATCTATGGTGCTGCAAACGGCATTGTTTCATTTTTTTCACTAGCGAATATTCCATCTGTACATGGAGGAGTTCTTCTTTGTCCATCCATCTGTTGGTGGACTTTTTGGTTACTTCCATATCTTGGCTATTGTAATACTGTGCAGTGCAGATTTGCCTGCCTGTGTCTTTCCAATTCTCTCTTCTTAGGTTTTACGTCGAGGAGTGGGCCTGCTGGATCATATAGTAGCTCAATGTTTACCTTTTTAAGGCACCTCCATTCTGTTCTCATTCGTGGCCCTTTCCAAGTTACGTCCCCTTTGAAGTTGAGGGTATGCATTTCTCCACAACACCTTCAGCATTTAGTGTTTGTAGTTTTCTTGCTGATGGTTATTCTGACAAGTGTGAGCTGATACCTCTCTGTGGTTGAATTCGAATGTGCCACATAATCTGTTGAAATTGAGCTTTAAGGCATGTCCTTTGCTATTTTTCAAGCTGTGATTACCCCTTAGTTCTTCAAAGTGTTCTCTTTAAGTATGTGTCACATTTTGAAATGTTTTGGCCTTTACCTCCCTCAAGACATTTTGAGGGCCTGTTTCATTTACAGTTCTGCAGTACTTGTTCCTATGAAGTGACCATTAGCACAGGCTTTAAAGCTGCTTTTGCAGGTAACTGCCAGAGGGCGGCAGCCTTTCTATGTCCCCCACCCTGGTAACTAGGGAAAAGCCCTTGCGGCCTGTGGTGTTTCTCGGTTATAAATTAGAGTGGAGTGTGCCCGGACAAACCCACACAAGCTGATGTCTCCTTACTTTTGTTGGATTGTTACATTTAATTTTTATTTTTTATTGGAGTACTTTTCCACTGTGTACGTGGACCACTTCTACTTTGTGCATTCCTCGGTTGATGGACATTTTCATTGCTTCCAAGTGTTGGCTATGGTAAATATTGTTGGAGTGCAGGATTGCCAGGCTGTGACTTTTCGATTCTCATTTTCTCAGGTGATAGGCCCAGCAGTGGGTGTAATTGATTGACTGGTAGCACCGTGTTTCCCTTTTCAAAGCACCTTCTTTGTGTTTTCATTAGTGGCTCTTACCACGTCCCCCCTTAGAATCGAGGGTACGCATTTCTCCACAATCGCTTCAGCATATATTGTTTGCAGCATTTATGCTAATGGCCCTTCTGGCTGCTGTGAGCTGATAGGTTTTTGTAATTTGGGTTTGCATGTCTTTGAAAATTCGTAAAACTCATCATTTTTCTCCACCGTTTTCTTTTCTGTTAAAAAAAAGGAAACAATTGGGAGTACAGTAGAACTCTTGAAATTGTGTTCTTGGAAGGTTGCCCTCTTTTGAAATTTTTGGTCGATTTTCCACTCCAGAATTTTTTTAGAAAGCAGGTGTCTTTTAGCGAACTGCAAGTTTGGTGAATATTTAGTGACCTTTAGCAATGGGTTTAAAGCTGCTGTTGTGGGAAGTGGCCTCAAGCAGGCAGCATATCTCCATTCCCATATCTGGGTACTAGGGCAGCAGAGCCTTTCTGGAAGTCGTGTTCCTAGTTTGTAAATTACATTGGAATGTGCATGGAGAAAGCCCCATAAGTTTATGTCTCATTATTTCTTCTTGGTTTTAAAATTTTTTTTAATTGGGGTAAAGCTGAGAATATTGTTTGTCCTAGGTGTACACAATCTGGTTCGTTTGTACATTATATATGTCTATTCAAGTACAGATCCTCTTCCCATGTAAAATGTTACTGAGGGTTCCGCAGACCTCCCTTGCTATATGGTTGGTCTTTTTGAGATATGGATATAATATGTGTTTGTATACATATAGTAACACTAATCTTAATTTATCCATTCCCCCCACCTTTCCTTTTAGATGAGCATAGTTTGTTTTCTAAGTCTGTGAGTGTCTTTCTCTGTGGAAATATGTTCCTTTGTGTCAGTTATTAGATAACGCCTATAAGTGATATCATAGAATATAGGTCTTTTGCTTTCCGACTTACCTCATGTTTTGTGATTATCTCCAGACTCATTTGTGGTGCCTCAGAGAGCAGTGGTTCATTGTTTTCCATGGCTATTATTCCATTGTGTACATGGACCACTTCTTCTTTATCCATTCACCTGTTGTTGGACATTTTGATTGCTCCACTGTCTTGGCTATTGTGAATAAGGCTGCACTGCAGCTTTTGCGGCCTGTGTCTTCTCGATTCTTGTCTTCTCAGGTGAGAGGTCCATTGGTGCGCCTGCTGGATTGAATGGTACCTCCATTTTTACTTTTAAACACAGCTCCTTTCTGTTCTCATTATTGGCTGTTACCCCTTTACGTCTCACCAGCAGGTAGAGGGTACACAGTTCCCTAAAACCCCTTCAGCATTTATTGTTTGTAGACTTTTTGCTCATGGTCAGTCGACTGGTGTAAGTTGAAACGTTTTGTAGATTAGATTGCATGGGTCTAACACTCCCTGAGGTTGAGCTTTTATCCATTTTCCTTTTTTTTAAAAGAGCGTGAGTAAAACTTAACTCTTCATACTCTCTTCTTGAAACATTTGCCTGTTTTGAATTGTTTTGTCCATTCCCTCCTTCAGCACAATTTTTTAGGGCAGGTGTTCTTTACAGCCCTGAGTCCTTGGGAATGTTAAGTGACCATTCGCTGTGAGTTTAAAGCTGTTCTTGCAGGAAACGGCCACAAGGTGGCAGCATTTCCCCTTTACCATATTTGGTTACTAGGGAAACAGAGCCTTAATGGAAGTGGTGTTGTAGGTTGTAAATTAGAATGGAATGTGCCAGGGAAAAGCCCTTTAAGTTTATGTCTCATTACTTCTTGTTCATATTTGTAGTTTACTTTTTATTTTTTATCCCAGTAAATATGATTACAATGGTTTGTTTGTTCTAGGTGTGCAAGATGTGGTTCTTTCACACATATACATGTATCTATTGTTCCTCGCCTCCTTTTCCCATGTAGGTTATGACACAATGTTGAGTAGTCTTCTCCTGGTCTTCCGTACGTCTTTGGTGGTTATATATTTCACATGGTTTGTATATCTCTGTTAACCCCAATGTGGCAATGTATCCAATCCTCATCCCTTTCTATTTGGTGAACCATAAGTTTTTTAATGAATCTGTGATTGCCTTTCTCTGTGGAAATATCTTCATTGGTATCAATTTTTAAGTAACTCTTAAAAGTGATATGATAGGATATGTGCCTTTTGCTTTCTCACTTACTACACGTGGCGTGATTACGTCTAGACTCATCTATGGTGCTGCAAACGGCATTGTTTCATTTTTTTCACTAGCGAATATTCCATCTGTACATGGAGGAGTTCTTCTTTGTCCATCCATCTGTTGGTGGACTTTTTGGTTACTTCCATATCTTGGCTATTGTAATACTGTGCAGTGCAGATTTGCCTGCCTGTGTCTTTCCAATTCTCTCTTCTTAGGTTTTACGTCGAGGAGTGGGCCTGCTGGATCATATAGTAGCTCAATGTTTACCTTTTTAAGGCACCTCCATTCTGTTCTCATTCGTGGCCCTTTCCAAGTTACGTCCCCTTTGAAGTTGAGGGTATGCATTTCTCCACAACACCTTCAGCATTTAGTGTTTGTAGTTTTCTTGCTGATGGTTATTCTGACAAGTGTGAGCTGATACCTCTCTGTGGTTGAATTCGAATGTGCCACATAATCTGTTGAAATTGAGCTTTAAGGCATGTCCTTTGCTATTTTTCAAGCTGTGATTACCCCTTAGTTCTTCAAAGTGTTCTCTTTAAGTATGTGTCACATTTTGAAATGTTTTGGCCTTTACCTCCCTCAAGACATTTTGAGGGCCTGTTTCATTTACAGTTCTGCAGTACTTGTTCCTATGAAGTGACCATTAGCACAGGCTTTAAAGCTGCTTTTGCAGGTAACTGCCAGAGGGCGGCAGCCTTTCTATGTCCCCCACCCTGGTAACTAGGGAAAAGCCCTTGCGGCCTGTGGTGTTTCTCGGTTATAAATTAGAGTGGAGTGTGCCCGGACAAACCCACACAAGCTGATGTCTCCTTACTTTTGTTGGATTGTTACATTTAATTTTTATTTTTTATTGGAGTACTTTTCCACTGTGTACGTGGACCACTTCTACTTTGTGCATTCCTCGGTTGATGGACATTTTCATTGCTTCCAAGTGTTGGCTATGGTAAATATTGTTGGAGTGCAGGATTGCCAGGCTGTGACTTTTCGATTCTCATTTTCTCAGGTGATAGGCCCAGCAGTGGGTGTAATTGATTGACTGGTAGCACCGTGTTTCCCTTTTCAAAGCACCTTCTTTGTGTTTTCATTAGTGGCTCTTACCACGTCCCCCCTTAGAATCGAGGGTACGCATTTCTCCACAATCGCTTCAGCATATATTGTTTGCAGCATTTATGCTAATGGCCCTTCTGGCTGCTGTGAGCTGATAGGTTTTTGTAATTTGGGTTTGCATGTCTTTGAAAATTCGTAAAACTCATCATTTTTCTCCACCGTTTTCTTTTCTGTTAAAAAAAAGGAAACAATTGGGAGTACAGTAGAACTCTTGAAATTGTGTTCTTGGAAGGTTGCCCTCTTTTGAAATTTTTGGTCGATTTTCCACTCCAGAATTTTTTTAGAAAGCAGGTGTCTTTTAGCGAACTGCAAGTTTGGTGAATATTTAGTGACCTTTAGCAATGGGTTTAAAGCTGCTGTTGTGGGAAGTGGCCTCAAGCAGGCAGCATATCTCCATTCCCATATCTGGGTACTAGGGCAGCAGAGCCTTTCTGGAAGTCGTGTTCCTAGTTTGTAAATTACATTGGAATGTGCATGGAGAAAGCCCCATAAGTTTATGTCTCATTATTTCTTCTTGGTTTTAAAATTTTTTTTAATTGGGGTAAAGCTGAGAATATTGTTTGTCCTAGGTGTACACAATCTGGTTCGTTTGTACATTATATATGTCTATTCAAGTACAGATCCTCTTCCCATGTAAAATGTTACTGAGGGTTCCGCAGACCTCCCTTGCTATATGGTTGGTCTTTTTGAGATATGGATATAATATGTGTTTGTATACATATAGTAACACTAATCTTAATTTATCCATTCCCCCCACCTTTCCTTTTAGATGAGCATAGTTTGTTTTCTAAGTCTGTGAGTGTCTTTCTCTGTGGAAATATGTTCCTTTGTGTCAGTTATTAGATAACGCCTATAAGTGATATCATAGAATATAGGTCTTTTGCTTTCCGACTTACCTCATGTTTTGTGATTATCTCCAGACTCATTTGTGGTGCCTCAGAGAGCAGTGGTTCATTGTTTTCCATGGCTATTATTCCATTGTGTACATGGACCACTTCTTCTTTATCCATTCACCTGTTGTTGGACATTTTGATTGCTCCACTGTCTTGGCTATTGTGAATAAGGCTGCACTGCAGCTTTTGCGGCCTGTGTCTTCTCGATTCTTGTCTTCTCAGGTGAGAGGTCCATTGGTGCGCCTGCTGGATTGAATGGTACCTCCATTTTTACTTTTAAACACAGCTCCTTTCTGTTCTCATTATTGGCTGTTACCCCTTTACGTCTCACCAGCAGGTAGAGGGTACACAGTTCCCTAAAACCCCTTCAGCATTTATTGTTTGTAGACTTTTTGCTCATGGTCAGTCGACTGGTGTAAGTTGAAACTTTTTGTAGATTAGATTGCATGGGTCTAACACTCCCTGAGGTTGAGCTTTTATCCATTTTCCTTTTTTTTAAAAGAGCGTGAGTAAAACTTAACTCTTCATACTCTCTTCTTGAAACATTTGCCTGTTTTGAATTGTTTTGTCCATTCCCTCCTTCAGCACAATTTTTTAGGGCAGGTGTTCTTTACAGCCCTGAGTCCTTGGGAATGTTAAGTGACCATTCGCTGTGAGTTTAAAGCTGTTCTTGCAGGAAACGGCCACAAGGTGGCAGCATTTCCCCTTTACCATATTTGGTTACTAGGGAAACAGAGCCTTAATGGAAGTGGTGTTGTAGGTTGTAAATTAGAATGGAATGTGCCAGGGAAAAGCCCTTTAAGTTTATGTCTCATTACTTCTTGTTCATATTTGTAGTTTACTTTTTATTTTTTATCCCAGTAAATATGATTACAATGGTTTGTTTGTTCTAGGTGTGCAAGATGTGGTTCTTTCACACATATACATGTATCTATTGTTCCTCGCCTCCTTTTCCCATGTAGGTTATGACACAATGTTGAGTAGTCTTCTCCTGGTCTTCCGTACGTCTTTGGTGGTTATATATTTCACATGGTTTGTATATCTCTGTTAACCCCAATGTGGCAATGTATCCAATCCTCATCCCTTTCTATTTGGTGAACCATAAGTTTTTTAATGAATCTGTGATTGCCTTTCTCTGTGGAAATATCTTCATTGGTATCAATTTTTAAGTAACTCTTAAAAGTGATATGATAGGATATGTGCCTTTTGCTTTCTCACTTACTACACGTGGCGTGATTACGTCTAGACTCATCTATGGTGCTGCAAACGGCATTGTTTCATTTTTTTCACTAGCGAATATTCCATCTGTACATGGAGGAGTTCTTCTTTGTCCATCCATCTGTTGGTGGACTTTTTGGTTACTTCCATATCTTGGCTATTGTAATACTGTGCAGTGCAGATTTGCCTGCCTGTGTCTTTCCAATTCTCTCTTCTTAGGTTTTACGTCGAGGAGTGGGCCTGCTGGATCATATAGTAGCTCAATGTTTACCTTTTTAAGGCACCTCCATTCTGTTCTCATTCGTGGCCCTTTCCAAGTTACGTCCCCTTTGAAGTTGAGGGTATGCATTTCTCCACAACACCTTCAGCATTTAGTGTTTGTAGTTTTCTTGCTGATGGTTATTCTGACAAGTGTGAGCTGATACCTCTCTGTGGTTGAATTCGAATGTGCCACATAATCTGTTGAAATTGAGCTTTAAGGCATGTCCTTTGCTATTTTTCAAGCTGTGATTACCCCTTAGTTCTTCAAAGTGTTCTCTTTAAGTATGTGTCACATTTTGAAATGTTTTGGCCTTTACCTCCCTCAAGACATTTTGAGGGCCTGTTTCATTTACAGTTCTGCAGTACTTGTTCCTATGAAGTGACCATTAGCACAGGCTTTAAAGCTGCTTTTGCAGGTAACTGCCAGAGGGCGGCAGCCTTTCTATGTCCCCAACCCTGGTAACTAGGGAAAAGCCCTTGCGGCCTGTGGTGTTTCTCGGTTATAAATTAGAGTGGAGTGTGCCCGGACAAACCCACACAAGCTGATGTCTCCTTACTTTTGTTGGATTGTTACATTTAATTTTTATTTTTTATTGGAGTACTTTTCCACTGTGTACGTGGACCACTTCTACTTTGTGCATTCCTCGGTTGATGGACATTTTCATTGCTTCCAAGTGTTGGCTATGGTAAATATTGTTGGAGTGCAGGATTGCCAGGCTGTGACTTTTCGATTCTCATTTTCTCAGGTGATAGGCCCAGCAGTGGGTGTAATTGATTGACTGGTAGCACCGTGTTTCCCTTTTCAAAGCACCTTCTTTGTGTTTTCATTAGTGGCTCTTACCACGTCCCCCCTTAGAATCGAGGGTACGCATTTCTCCACAATCGCTTCAGCATATATTGTTTGCAGCATTTATGCTAATGGCCCTTCTGGCTGCTGTGAGCTGATAGGTTTTTGTAATTTGGGTTTGCATGTCTTTGAAAATTCGTAAAACTCATCATTTTTCTCCACCGTTTTCTTTTCTGTTAAAAAAAAGGAAACAATTGGGAGTACAGTAGAACTCTTGAAATTGTGTTCTTGGAAGGTTGCCCTCTTTTGAAATTTTTGGTCGATTTTCCACTCCAGAATTTTTTTAGAAAGCAGGTGTCTTTTAGCGAACTGCAAGTTTGGTGAATATTTAGTGACCTTTAGCAATGGGTTTAAAGCTGCTGTTGTGGGAAGTGGCCTCAAGCAGGCAGCATATCTCCATTCCCATATCTGGGTACTAGGGCAGCAGAGCCTTTCTGGAAGTCGTGTTCCTAGTTTGTAAATTACATTGGAATGTGCATGGAGAAAGCCCCATAAGTTTATGTCTCATTATTTCTTCTTGGTTTTAAAATTTTTTTTAATTGGGGTAAAGCTGAGAATATTGTTTGTCCTAGGTGTACACAATCTGGTTCGTTTGTACATTATATATGTCTATTCAAGTACAGATCCTCTTCCCATGTAAAATGTTACTGAGGGTTCCGCAGACCTCCCTTGCTATATGGTTGGTCTTTTTGAGATATGGATATAATATGTGTTTGTATACATATAGTAACACTAATCTTAATTTATCCATTCCCCCCACCTTTCCTTTTAGATGAGCATAGTTTGTTTTCTAAGTCTGTGAGTGTCTTTCTCTGTGGAAATATGTTCCTTTGTGTCAGTTATTAGATAACGCCTATAAGTGATATCATAGAATATAGGTCTTTTGCTTTCCGACTTACCTCATGTTTTGTGATTATCTCCAGACTCATTTGTGGTGCCTCAGAGAGCAGTGGTTCATTGTTTTCCATGGCTATTATTCCATTGTGTACATGGACCACTTCTTCTTTATCCATTCACCTGTTGTTGGACATTTTGATTGCTCCACTGTCTTGGCTATTGTGAATAAGGCTGCACTGCAGCTTTTGCGGCCTGTGTCTTCTCGATTCTTGTCTTCTCAGGTGAGAGGTCCATTGGTGCGCCTGCTGGATTGAATGGTACCTCCATTTTTACTTTTAAACACAGCTCCTTTCTGTTCTCATTATTGGCTGTTACCCCTTTACGTCTCACCAGCAGGTAGAGGGTACACAGTTCCCTAAAACCCCTTCAGCATTTATTGTTTGTAGACTTTTTGCTCATGGTCAGTCGACTGGTGTAAGTTGAAACGTTTTGTAGATTAGATTGCATGGGTCTAACACTCCCTGAGGTTGAGCTTTTATCCATTTTCCTTTTTTTTAAAAGAGCGTGAGTAAAACTTAACTCTTCATACTCTCTTCTTGAAACATTTGCCTGTTTTGAATTGTTTTGTCCATTCCCTCCTTCAGCACAATTTTTTAGGGCAGGTGTTCTTTACAGCCCTGAGTCCTTGGGAATGTTAAGTGACCATTCGCTGTGAGTTTAAAGCTGTTCTTGCAGGAAACGGCCACAAGGTGGCAGCATTTCCCCTTTACCATATTTGGTTACTAGGGAAACAGAGCCTTAATGGAAGTGGTGTTGTAGGTTGTAAATTAGAATGGAATGTGCCAGGGAAAAGCCCTTTAAGTTTATGTCTCATTACTTCTTGTTCATATTTGTAGTTTACTTTTTATTTTTTATCCCAGTAAATATGATTACAATGGTTTGTTTGTTCTAGGTGTGCAAGATGTGGTTCTTTCACACATATACATGTATCTATTGTTCCTCGCCTCCTTTTCCCATGTAGGTTATGACACAATGTTGAGTAGTCTTCTCCTGGTCTTCCGTACGTCTTTGGTGGTTATATATTTCACATGGTTTGTATATCTCTGTTAACCCCAATGTGGCAATGTATCCAATCCTCATCCCTTTCTATTTGGTGAACCATAAGTTTTTTAATGAATCTGTGATTGCCTTTCTCTGTGGAAATATCTTCATTGGTATCAATTTTTAAGTAACTCTTAAAAGTGATATGATAGGATATGTGCCTTTTGCTTTCTCACTTACTACACGTGGCGTGATTACGTCTAGACTCATCTATGGTGCTGCAAACGGCATTGTTTCATTTTTTTCACTAGCGAATATTCCATCTGTACATGGAGGAGTTCTTCTTTGTCCATCCATCTGTTGGTGGACTTTTTGGTTACTTCCATATCTTGGCTATTGTAATACTGTGCAGTGCAGATTTGCCTGCCTGTGTCTTTCCAATTCTCTCTTCTTAGGTTTTACGTCGAGGAGTGGGCCTGCTGGATCATATAGTAGCTCAATGTTTACCTTTTTAAGGCACCTCCATTCTGTTCTCATTCGTGGCCCTTTCCAAGTTACGTCCCCTTTGAAGTTGAGGGTATGCATTTCTCCACAACACCTTCAGCATTTAGTGTTTGTAGTTTTCTTGCTGATGGTTATTCTGACAAGTGTGAGCTGATACCTCTCTGTGGTTGAATTCGAATGTGCCACATAATCTGTTGAAATTGAGCTTTAAGGCATGTCCTTTGCTATTTTTCAAGCTGTGATTACCCCTTAGTTCTTCAAAGTGTTCTCTTTAAGTATGTGTCACATTTTGAAATGTTTTGGCCTTTACCTCCCTCAAGACATTTTGAGGGCCTGTTTCATTTACAGTTCTGCAGTACTTGTTCCTATGAAGTGACCATTAGCACAGGCTTTAAAGCTGCTTTTGCAGGTAACTGCCAGAGGGCGGCAGCCTTTCTATGTCCCCCACCCTGGTAACTAGGGAAAAGCCCTTGCGGCCTGTGGTGTTTCTCGGTTATAAATTAGAGTGGAGTGTGCCCGGACAAACCCACACAAGCTGATGTCTCCTTACTTTTGTTGGATTGTTACATTTAATTTTTATTTTTTATTGGAGTACTTTTCCACTGTGTACGTGGACCACTTCTACTTTGTGCATTCCTCGGTTGATGGACATTTTCATTGCTTCCAAGTGTTGGCTATGGTAAATATTGTTGGAGTGCAGGATTGCCAGGCTGTGACTTTTCGATTCTCATTTTCTCAGGTGATAGGCCCAGCAGTGGGTGTAATTGATTGACTGGTAGCACCGTGTTTCCCTTTTCAAAGCACCTTCTTTGTGTTTTCATTAGTGGCTCTTACCACGTCCCCCCTTAGAATCGAGGGTACGCATTTCTCCACAATCGCTTCAGCATATATTGTTTGCAGCATTTATGCTAATGGCCCTTCTGGCTGCTGTGAGCTGATAGGTTTTTGTAATTTGGGTTTGCATGTCTTTGAAAATTCGTAAAACTCATCATTTTTCTCCACCGTTTTCTTTTCTGTTAAAAAAAAGGAAACAATTGGGAGTACAGTAGAACTCTTGAAATTGTGTTCTTGGAAGGTTGCCCTCTTTTGAAATTTTTGGTCGATTTTCCACTCCAGAATTTTTTTAGAAAGCAGGTGTCTTTTAGCGAACTGCAAGTTTGGTGAATATTTAGTGACCTTTAGCAATGGGTTTAAAGCTGCTGTTGTGGGAAGTGGCCTCAAGCAGGCAGCATATCTCCATTCCCATATCTGGGTACTAGGGCAGCAGAGCCTTTCTGGAAGTCGTGTTCCTAGTTTGTAAATTACATTGGAATGTGCATGGAGAAAGCCCCATAAGTTTATGTCTCATTATTTCTTCTTGGTTTTAAAATTTTTTTTAATTGGGGTAAAGCTGAGAATATTGTTTGTCCTAGGTGTACACAATCTGGTTCGTTTGTACATTATATATGTCTATTCAAGTACAGATCCTCTTCCCATGTAAAATGTTACTGAGGGTTCCGCAGACCTCCCTTGCTATATGGTTGGTCTTTTTGAGATATGGATATAATATGTGTTTGTATACATATAGTAACACTAATCTTAATTTATCCATTCCCCCCACCTTTCCTTTTAGATGAGCATAGTTTGTTTTCTAAGTCTGTGAGTGTCTTTCTCTGTGGAAATATGTTCCTTTGTGTCAGTTATTAGATAACGCCTATAAGTGATATCATAGAATATAGGTCTTTTGCTTTCCGACTTACCTCATGTTTTGTGATTATCTCCAGACTCATTTGTGGTGCCTCAGAGAGCAGTGGTTCATTGTTTTCCATGGCTATTATTCCATTGTGTACATGGACCACTTCTTCTTTATCCATTCACCTGTTGTTGGACATTTTGATTGCTCCACTGTCTTGGCTATTGTGAATAAGGCTGCACTGCAGCTTTTGCGGCCTGTGTCTTCTCGATTCTTGTCTTCTCAGGTGAGAGGTCCATTGGTGCGCCTGCTGGATTGAATGGTACCTCCATTTTTACTTTTAAACACAGCTCCTTTCTGTTCTCATTATTGGCTGTTACCCCTTTACGTCTCACCAGCAGGTAGAGGGTACACAGTTCCCTAAAACCCCTTCAGCATTTATTGTTTGTAGACTTTTTGCTCATGGTCAGTCGACTGGTGTAAGTTGAAACTTTTTGTAGATTAGATTGCATGGGTCTAACACTCCCTGAGGTTGAGCTTTTATCCATTTTCCTTTTTTTTAAAAGAGCGTGAGTAAAACTTAACTCTTCATACTCTCTTCTTGAAACATTTGCCTGTTTTGAATTGTTTTGTCCATTCCCTCCTTCAGCACAATTTTTTAGGGCAGGTGTTCTTTACAGCCCTGAGTCCTTGGGAATGTTAAGTGACCATTCGCTGTGAGTTTAAAGCTGTTCTTGCAGGAAACGGCCACAAGGTGGCAGCATTTCCCCTTTACCATATTTGGTTACTAGGGAAACAGAGCCTTAATGGAAGTGGTGTTGTAGGTTGTAAATTAGAATGGAATGTGCCAGGGAAAAGCCCTTTAAGTTTATGTCTCATTACTTCTTGTTCATATTTGTAGTTTACTTTTTATTTTTTATCCCAGTAAATATGATTACAATGGTTTGTTTGTTCTAGGTGTGCAAGATGTGGTTCTTTCACACATATACATGTATCTATTGTTCCTCGCCTCCTTTTCCCATGTAGGTTATGACACAATGTTGAGTAGTCTTCTCCTGGTCTTCCGTACGTCTTTGGTGGTTATATATTTCACATGGTTTGTATATCTCTGTTAACCCCAATGTGGCAATGTATCCAATCCTCATCCCTTTCTATTTGGTGAACCATAAGTTTTTTAATGAATCTGTGATTGCCTTTCTCTGTGGAAATATCTTCATTGGTATCAATTTTTAAGTAACTCTTAAAAGTGATATGATAGGATATGTGTCGTTTGCTTTCTCACTTACTACACGTGGCGTGATTACGTCTAGACTCATCTATGGTGCTGCAAACGGCATTGTTTCATTTTTTTCACTAGCGAATATTCCATCTGTACATGGAGGAGTTCTTCTTTGTCCATCCATCTGTTGGTGGACTTTTTGGTTACTTCCATATCTTGGCTATTGTAATACTGTGCAGTGCAGATTTGCCTGCCTGTGTCTTTCCAATTCTCTCTTCTTAGGTTTTACGTCGAGGAGTGGGCCTGCTGGATCATATAGTAGCTCAATGTTTACCTTTTTAAGGCACCTCCATTCTGTTCTCATTCGTGGCCCTTTCCAAGTTACGTCCCCTTTGAAGTTGAGGGTATGCATTTCTCCACAACACCTTCAGCATTTAGTGTTTGTAGTTTTCTTGCTGATGGTTATTCTGACAAGTGTGAGCTGATACCTCTCTGTGGTTGAATTCGAATGTGCCACATAATCTGTTGAAATTGAGCTTTAAGGCATGTCCTTTGCTATTTTTCAAGCTGTGATTACCCCTTAGTTCTTCAAAGTGTTCTCTTTAAGTATGTGTCACATTTTGAAATGTTTTGGCCTTTACCTCCCTCAAGACATTTTGAGGGCCTGTTTCATTTACAGTTCTGCAGTACTTGTTCCTATGAAGTGACCATTAGCACAGGCTTTAAAGCTGCTTTTGCAGGTAACTGCCAGAGGGCGGCAGCCTTTCTATGTCCCCAACCCTGGTAACTAGGGAAAAGCCCTTGCGGCCTGTGGTGTTTCTCGGTTATAAATTAGAGTGGAGTGTGCCCGGACAAACCCACACAAGCTGATGTCTCCTTACTTTTGTTGGATTGTTACATTTAATTTTTATTTTTTATTGGAGTACTTTTCCACTGTGTACGTGGACCACTTCTACTTTGTGCATTCCTCGGTTGATGGACATTTTCATTGCTTCCAAGTGTTGGCTATGGTAAATATTGTTGGAGTGCAGGATTGCCAGGCTGTGACTTTTCGATTCTCATTTTCTCAGGTGATAGGCCCAGCAGTGGGTGTAATTGATTGACTGGTAGCACCGTGTTTCCCTTTTCAAAGCACCTTCTTTGTGTTTTCATTAGTGGCTCTTACCACGTCCCCCCTTAGAATCGAGGGTACGCATTTCTCCACAATCGCTTCAGCATATATTGTTTGCAGCATTTATGCTAATGGCCCTTCTGGCTGCTGTGAGCTGATAGGTTTTTGTAATTTGGGTTTGCATGTCTTTGAAAATTCGTAAAACTCATCATTTTTCTCCACCGTTTTCTTTTCTGTTAAAAAAAAAGGAAACAATTGGGAGTACAGTAGAACTCTTGAAATTGTGTTCTTGGAAGGTTGCCCTCTTTTGAAATTTTTGGTCGATTTTCCACTCCAGAATTTTTTTAGAAAGCAGGTGTCTTTTAGCGAACTGCAAGTTTGGTGAATATTTAGTGACCTTTAGCAATGGGTTTAAAGCTGCTGTTGTGGGAAGTGGCCTCAAGCAGGCAGCATATCTCCATTCCCATATCTGGGTACTAGGGCAGCAGAGCCTTTCTGGAAGTCGTGTTCCTAGTTTGTAAATTACATTGGAATGTGCATGGAGAAAGCCCCATAAGTTTATGTCTCATTATTTCTTCTTGGTTTTAAAATTTTTTTTAATTGGGGTAAAGCTGAGAATATTGTTTGTCCTAGGTGTACACAATCTGGTTCGTTTGTACATTATATATGTCTATTCAAGTACAGATCCTCTTCCCATGTAAAATGTTACTGAGGGTTCCGCAGACCTCCCTTGCTATATGGTTGGTCTTTTTGAGATATGGATATAATATGTGTTTGTATACATATAGTAACACTAATCTTAATTTATCCATTCCCCCCACCTTTCCTTTTAGATGAGCATAGTTTGTTTTCTAAGTCTGTGAGTGTCTTTCTCTGTGGAAATATGTTCCTTTGTGTCAGTTATTAGATAACGCCTATAAGTGATATCATAGAATATAGGTCTTTTGCTTTCCGACTTACCTCATGTTTTGTGATTATCTCCAGACTCATTTGTGGTGCCTCAGAGAGCAGTGGTTCATTGTTTTCCATGGCTATTATTCCATTGTGTACATGGACCACTTCTTCTTTATCCATTCACCTGTTGTTGGACATTTTGATTGCTCCACTGTCTTGGCTATTGTGAATAAGGCTGCACTGCAGCTTTTGCGGCCTGTGTCTTCTCGATTCTTGTCTTCTCAGGTGAGAGGTCCATTGGTGCGCCTGCTGGATTGAATGGTGCCTCCATTTTTACTTTTAAACACAGCTCCTTTCTGTTCTCATTATTGGCTGTTACCCCTTTACGTCTCACCAGCAGGTAGAGGGTACACAGTTCCCTAAAACCCCTTCAGCATTTATTGTTTGTAGACTTTTTGCTCATGGTCAGTCGACTGGTGTAAGTTGAAACTTTTTGTAGATTAGATTGCATGGGTCTAACACTCCCTGAGGTTGAGCTTTTATCCATTTTCCTTTTTTTTAAAAGAGCGTGAGTAAAACTTAACTCTTCATACTCTCTTCTTGAAACATTTGCCTGTTTTGAATTGTTTTGTCCATTCCCTCCTTCAGCACAATTTTTTAGGGCAGGTGTTCTTTACAGCCCTGAGTCCTTGGGAATGTTAAGTGACCATTCGCTGTGAGTTTAAAGCTGTTCTTGCAGGAAACGGCCACAAGGTGGCAGCATTTCCCCTTTACCATATTTGGTTACTAGGGAAACAGAGCCTTAATGGAAGTGGTGTTGTAGGTTGTAAATTAGAATGGAATGTGCCAGGGAAAAGCCCTTTAAGTTTATGTCTCATTACTTCTTGTTCATATTTGTAGTTTACTTTTTATTTTTTATCCCAGTAAATATGATTACAATGGTTTGTTTGTTCTAGGTGTGCAAGATGTGGTTCTTTCACACATATACATGTATCTATTGTTCCTCGCCTCCTTTTCCCATGTAGGTTATGACACAATGTTGAGTAGTCTTCTCCTGGTCTTCCGTACGTCTTTGGTGGTTATATATTTCACATGGTTTGTATATCTCTGTTAACCCCAATGTGGCAATGTATCCAATCCTCATCCCTTTCTATTTGGTGAACCATAAGTTTTTTAATGAATCTGTGATTGCCTTTCTCTGTGGAAATATCTTCATTGGTATCAATTTTTAAGTAACTCTTAAAAGTGATATGATAGGATATGTGCCTTTTGCTTTCTCACTTACTACACGTGGCGTGATTACGTCTAGACTCATCTATGGTGCTGCAAACGGCATTGTTTCATTTTTTTCACTAGCGAATATTCCATCTGTACATGGAGGAGTTCTTCTTTGTCCATCCATCTGTTGGTGGACTTTTTGGTTACTTCCATATCTTGGCTATTGTAATACTGTGCAGTGCAGATTTGCCTGCCTGTGTCTTTCCAATTCTCTCTTCTTAGGTTTTACGTCGAGGAGTGGGCCTGCTGGATCATATAGTAGCTCAATGTTTACCTTTTTAAGGCACCTCCATTCTGTTCTCATTCGTGGCCCTTTCCAAGTTACGTCCCCTTTGAAGTTGAGGGTATGCATTTCTCCACAACACTTTCAGCATTTAGTGTTTGTAGTTTTCTTGCTGATGGTTATTCTGACAAGTGTGAGCTGATACCTCTCTGTGGTTGAATTCGAATGTGCCACATAATCTGTTGAAATTGAGCTTTAAGGCATGTCCTTTGCTATTTTTCAAGCTGTGATTACCCCTTAGTTCTTCAAAGTGTTCTCTTTAAGTATGTGTCACATTTTGAAATGTTTTGGCCTTTACCTCCCTCAAGACATTTTGAGGGCCTGTTTCATTTACAGTTCTGCAGTACTTGTTCCTATGAAGTGACCATTAGCACAGGCTTTAAAGCTGCTTTTGCAGGTAACTGCCAGAGGGCGGCAGCCTTTCTATGTCCCCAACCCTGGTAACTAGGGAAAAGCCCTTGCGGCCTGTGGTGTTTCTCGGTTATAAATTAGAGTGGAGTGTGCCCGGACAAACCCACACAAGCTGATGTCTCCTTACTTTTGTTGGATTGTTACATTTAATTTTTATTTTTTATTGGAGTAATTTTCCACTGTGTACGTGGACCACTTCTACTTTGTGCATTCCTCGGTTGATGGACATTTTCATTGCTTCCAAGTGTTGGCTATGGTAAATATTGTTGGAGTGCAGGATTGCCAGGCTGTGACTTTTCGATTCTCATTTTCTCAGGTGATAGGCCCAGCAGTGGGTGTAATTGATTGACTGGTAGCACCGTGTTTCCCTTTTCAAAGCACCTTCTTTGTGTTTTCATTAGTGGCTCTTACCACGTCCCCCCTTAGAATCGAGGGTACGCATTTCTCCACAATCGCTTCAGCATATATTGTTTGCAGCATTTATGCTAATGGCCCTTCTGGCTGCTGTGAGCTGATAGGTTTTTGTAATTTGGGTTTGCATGTCTTTGAAAATTCGTAAAACTCATCATTTTTCTCCACCGTTTTCTTTTCTGTTAAAAAAAAGGAAACAATTGGGAGTACAATAGAACTCTTGAAATTGTGTTCTTGGAAGGTTGCCCTCTTTTGAAATTTTTGGTCGATTTTCCACTCCAGAATTTTTTTAGAAAGCAGGTGTCTTTTAGCGAACTGCAAGTTTGGTGAATATTTAGTGACCTTTAGCAATGGGTTTAAAGCTGCTGTTGTGGGAAGTGGCCTCAAGCAGGCAGCATATCTCCATTCCCATATCTGGGTACTAGGGCAGCAGAGCCTTTCTGGAAGTCGTGTTCCTAGTTTGTAAATTACATTGGAATGTGCATGGAGAAAGCCCCATAAGTATATGTCTCATTATTTCTTCTTGGTTTTAAAATTTTTTTTAATTGGGGTAAAGCTGAGAATATTGTTTGTCCTAGGTGTACACAATCTGGTTCGTTTGTACATTATATATGTCTATTCAAGTACAGATCCTCTTCCCATGTAAAATGTTACTGTCGGTTCCGCAGACCTCCCTTGCTATATGGTTGGTCTTTTTGAGATATGGATATAATATGTGTTTGTATACATATAGTAACACTAATCTTAATTTATCCATTCCCCCCACCTTTCCTTTTAGATGAGCATAGTTTGTTTTCTAAGTCTGTGAGTGTCTTTCTCTGTGGAAATATGTTCCTTTGTGTCAGTTATTAGATAACGCCTATAAGTGATATCATAGAATATAGGTCTTTTGCTTTCCGACTTACCTCATGTTTCGTGATTATCTCCAGACTCATTTGTGGTGCCTCAGAGAGCAGTGGTTCATTGTTTTCCATGGCTATTATTCCATTGTGTACATGGACCACTTCTTCTTTATCCATTCACCTGTTGTTGGACATTTTGATTGCTCCACTGTCTTGGCTATTGTGAATAAGGCTGCACTGCAGCTTTTGCGGCCTGTGTCTTCTCGATTCTTGTCTTCTCAGGTGAGAGGTCCATTGGTGCGCCTGCTGGATTGAATGGTGCCTCCATTTTTACTTTTAAACACAGCTCCTTTCTGTTCTCATTATTGGCTGTTACCCCTTTACGTCTCACCAGCAGGTAGAGGGTACACAGTTCCCTAAAACCCCTTCAGCATTTATTGTTTGTAGACTTTTTGCTCATGGTCAGTCGACTGGTGTAAGTTGAAACTTTTTGTAGATTAGATTGCATGGGTCTAACACTCCCTGAGGTTGAGCTTTTATCCATTTTCCTTTTTTTTAAAAGAGCGTGAGTAAAACTTAACTCTTCATACTCTCTTCTTGAAACATTTGCCTGTTTTGAATTGTTTTGTCCATTCCCTCCTTCAGCACAATTTTTTAGGGCAGGTGTTCTTTACAGCCCTGAGTCCTTGGGAATGTTAAGTGACCATTCGCTGTGAGTTTAAAGCTGTTCTTGCAGGAAACGGCCACAAGGTGGCAGCATTTCCCCTTTACCATATTTGGTTACTAGGGAAACAGAGCCTTAATGGAAGTGGTGTTGTAGGTTGTAAATTAGAATGGAATGTGCCAGGGAAAAGCCCTTTAAGTTTATGTCTCATTACTTCTTGTTCATATTTGTAGTTTACTTTTTATTTTTTATCCCAGTAAATATGATTACAATGGTTTGTTTGTTCTAGGTGTGCAAGATGTGGTTCTTTCACACATATACATGTATCTATTGTTCCTCGCCTCCTTTTCCCATGTAGGTTATGACACAATGTTGAGTAGTCTTCTCCTGGTCTTCCGTACGTCTTTGGTGGTTATATATTTCACATGGTTTGTATATCTCTGTTAACCCCAATGTGGCAATGTATCCAATCCTCATCCCTTTCTATTTGGTGAACCATAAGTTTTTTAATGAATCTGTGATTGCCTTTCTCTGTGGAAATATCTTCATTGGTATCAATTTTTAAGTAACTCTTAAAAGTGATATGATAGGATATGTGTCGTTTGCTTTCTCACTTACTACACGTGGCGTGATTACGTCTAGACTCATCTATGGTGCTGCAAACGGCATTGTTTCATTTTTTTCACTAGCGAATATTCCATCTGTACATGGAGGAGTTCTTCTTTGTCCATCCATCTGTTGGTGGACTTTTTGGTTACTTCCATATCTTGGCTATTGTAATACTGTGCAGTGCAGATTTGCCTGCCTGTGTCTTTCCAATTCTCTCTTCTTAGGTTTTACGTCGAGGAGTGGGCCTGCTGGATCATATAGTAGCTCAATGTTTACCTTTTTAAGGCACCTCCATTCTGTTCTCATTCGTGGCCCTTTCCAAGTTACGTCCCCTTTGAAGTTGAGGGTATGCATTTCTCCACAACACTTTCAGCATTTAGTGTTTGTAGTTTTCTTGCTGATGGTTATTCTGACAAGTGTGAGCTGATACCTCTCTGTGGTTGAATTCGAATGTGCCACATAATCTGTTGAAATTGAGCTTTAAGGCATGTCCTTTGCTATTTTTCAAGCTGTGATTACCCCTTAGTTCTTCAAAGTGTTCTCTTTAAGTATGTGTCACATTTTGAAATGTTTTGGCCTTTACCTCCCTCAAGACATTTTGAGGGCCTGTTTCATTTACAGTTCTGCAGTACTTGTTCCTATGAAGTGACCATTAGCACAGGCTTTAAAGCTGCTTTTGCAGGTAACTGCCAGAGGGCGGCAGCCTTTCTATGTCCCCAACCCTGGTAACTAGGGAAAAGCCCTTGCGGCCTGTGGTGTTTCTCGGTTATAAATTAGAGTGGAGTGTGCCCGGACAAACCCACACAAGCTGATGTCTCCTTACTTTTGTTGGATTGTTACATTTAATTTTTATTTTTTATTGGAGTAATTTTCCACTGTGTACGTGGACCACTTCTACTTTGTGCATTCCTCGGTTGATGGACATTTTCATTGCTTCCAAGTGTTGGCTATGGTAAATATTGTTGGAGTGCAGGATTGCCAGGCTGTGACTTTTCGATTCTCATTTTCTCAGGTGATAGGCCCAGCAGTGGGTGTAATTGATTGACTGGTAGCACC